>NC_138031.1:1468331-1801514 GCF_964106645.2 Podarcis pityusensis | reverse complement strand
CTACTTTCCCAAGAACAATTGGGAACACACTTTAAGGCTCCCTCCTGTTTGTTGACATATCACATCAGGTGTGAGACAGGGGAGCTAGCTTCAGGGGAAAGCAGGTGAGTGAGATTTAGGGGGAAATGGTCTCATAGGTCAAACTGGGACCTAACTAGGCTTGCACACTGAAGGCTCCTGACAACGAGACCAGAGATTGTTTCCTTCTCATAGGCACCAGTGGCCCATTCTGCAGAAAACTGAATTGGTGCCCTGTGGAATCAGATCTGTCACTCTCCTCCCTGCCTATGATTTAATACTATTAATAATAATCATTATTATTAAATTTGTATACCGCCCTTCATCTGTAGATTTCAGGACGGTTCACAACATAAAGATACAGCATAAAAAGCACAAAATTTAGATAGCAATAAGCAATAAATATTATCTGGGTAGCTTATAAACAAGAAACTATTTTTTTAAAAATAATACAGTATGTAGTATTTAAAATAAATGACGAGCATTTTAAAAAAATTGCCAATTCCCCCCTCCTTTACTAGCATAAATGGTTTAAAAGATTAAACTATGCTAGGCCGTAGACACCCAAGATTAGCTTGAAGTGCAATTAAAAAGCCGGGTAAATACAAGGGTGATCCTCACCCTTGTAATCTTCTCACTGGAAATTGTTTTCTTGTCTTGCTACCATTGGTGTTTTACTTTTGTACAGTGACATCTACTTAAATCCGTCCACAAACCACATTGGAAACATAGGCTAAGTTAAATAAATAAGTATTGCCTCCATTTATGTGAAAACTGTTAGGCTGACCCAGTGCCTCTTGAAACATGGCTGAGCCTCATGTTATGATGCTACAAGCTGCGATGGGAACGCCAGCACTCTTCTGCATTCCCAGGTTTTCTGATTGGATGAGGATGCGTGGCAAAATTGTCCTTGCCACGTTGCAGGATATGATAAACTAATGGTTTTATCACATAGTTGTTGTGTGGTGATGCTATTTATTAACTCTGGATGAATACTACGAAGCATCCACGCTAATACCTTTAGTATTGTGGCGTCATCCAAACCCCACTGCCGGCCTCACCTGCAGCTTGGCGTCGCAGGCATCCTCTGCGTAGGAGAGAGCCGTCTGGAAACATCTCTGCAGCTCTTCATAGCTCTCTTTGGCCTCCTCCTTGGAAAGGGCGATGTTCAGCCACGTCTTTCCCTCCTGGCCATGGACAGAGCAAGCTGAGTTCCAGGAGCCGTCTGGCTTATCTGCCCACCAGTTCAGCATGTTTATCTATTTATTTTGGAGCATTTGTACCCCGCTCTTCAGCCACAAAGGCTCCCAGAGCAGCTTAAAGTAAAGGTAAAGGGACCCCTGACCATTAGGTCCAGTAGCAGACGACTCTGGGGTTGCGGCACTCATCTCGCTTTATTGGCCGAGGGAGCTGGTGTACAGCTTCTGGGTCATGTGGCCAGCATGACTAAGCCGCTTCTGGCGAACCAGAGCAGTGCACGGAAACGCCGTTTACCTTCCCGCCGGAGCGGTACCTATTTATCTACTTGCACTTTGACGTGCTTTCAAACTGCTAGGTTGGCAGGAGCAGGGACCGAGCAATGGGAGCTCACCCCGTCGCAGGGATTCGAACCGCCAGCCTTCTGATCGGCAAGTCCTAGGCTCTGTGGTTTAACCCACAGCGCACACACCATCAAAACAAATTAGCCCCTACCCACAGGCTTACAATCTTTTTTTAAAAAAAACCTCACACGACACGCAAGGAGAAAGGGAAAGGAAGGGAAGAGGAAAAATGAAAGTCAAAAATTCAGGTGCCAGTTTCTATACAGCTGTTCCTACAATGCCCAGTTGGCACAGATCAGGAGCAGGGAATGTTTGCTTGGCATCCAAGTAGCAGAAGTCCTGAACTGCCTCGCTTGGCCCTATCCCATCCCTGCCCTGCTCCTAGCCTGCCCCCCTTACCTCCAGGGGGTTCCCCTTCCGCAGGGCCAGTTCGGCCTGGTAGTGCTTTATGGCCTGGGCATGGTCCTTCAGGTCTCCAAATGTGGCGGCCAAGGAAACGTGGATCACAGCCAGCTCTTGGTCTGGGCGCTTCAGAGACCGAGCGTGGCACAGCTGAGAAGGAAACAGACAAACCCAAACTGCCGTGGCAAAGAAGCTCAGGGCACCCCGCAGCCCATCGCTGACCTTTAAAGCCCTAAACGGCCTCGGTCCTGTATACCTGAAGGAACATCTCCACCCCCATCGTTCAGCCCAGACAATGAGGTCCAGCTCCGAGGGCCTTCTGGTGGTTCCCTCATTGCGAGAAGTAAGGTTACAGGGAACCAGACAGAGGGCCTTCTGAGTAGTGGCGCCCGCCCTGTGGAACACCCTCCCTTCAGATGTGAAAGAAATAAGCAGCTATCTTATCTTTAAAAGACATCTGAAGGCAGCCCTGTTTAGGGAGGTTTTTAATATTTAATGCTGTGTTGTTTTTAACATTTGATTGGAAGTCGCCCAGAGTGGCTGGGGAAACTCAGCCAGATGGGCGAGGTATAAATATTATATATTATATTATTATTATTATTATTAGCGCAAGCCTGCGCCAGAGCTCTGGGAGCCCTCAAATGCCAAGTCCGTCCAGCTGGCTGCTCTACAACCTCTCCTCCTTCAGGTCCTCGCCCCAAGGCCACCTTTAGCCCCAGGAGGTGCCTCACCTGCTTCTCGTAGGCCTCCAGAGACCGGTGATAATCTCCCGCCTTGGAGAACAGGTCGCCCAGCTGCTCGCAAAGCCCTAGGGCTTCTCGCAGGCTGCCGGTGGCCTCTGCTTCTTCCAGCTCCTGCTGCAGGCGGCTGACCTTTGTGGCTGCCAGAGAGAAAGAGAGCCACGAGCTGTGAGGTCATGTGTGCCCTGGTGCCTGGGCCCAGGGGAAGCCCCCAAGGGAGCGACATCGCCACTCACCGTAGCGCAGGCTGCGGCAAACGCTCTCCCGCTGCGGCGGCTGCTGGGAGCCCAGGCGATAGGCTTTCTTCAGGGAGCGCTTGGCTGCCACAAAGTCCCCAAGGCTCAGCAGGACCTGTGGGGGAAGACGGAGGGTCAAGCGGGGAAGCTGCTGGGGGCAGCTGAGCTCCCTCTTGAGAGGTCACCCAGGAGTGTAGCGATCAGATGGGATTACTATGAGGAATTATAAAATATGCACCAAGCCATTGTGTCCGCCATGAAAGCGTCGTGTTGACTGGGTTTGATTCATTGACAATAATTTCTGATCAAATCCCACAAGCCTCTGCATCTCTGGCCATTTTCTCTGCTGTTCATTTTCTACGCCTGACAGGCACGTATAAGCATTCTGAAACACAGGCCAGTTGCTTCACAGGGCATCCTCAGTACATAAAGTTAATAGGTTACTTTAATGTAGTTTGTTAATCTTTAGATAGAACTTAAGGGCCAGGAAGAGAGTTCACAAGGAGATGGTAAATACTACCCATCCTTCCTCTCCTGTTTATACTACCCATCCTTCTGTGGCGTTCCCAAAGCAAAGGAAGGATTGGACTCTGATAAAATACACACACACAGGCTTGACCAGCAAGACTCGGGAGGGGTGCGTATAATAATAATCCCTCATAAACAGGAATAAACAGGAGAGGGAGGATGTAGTGATCAAGAGGGATTGCGATGAGGAATTATAACAAATATGGAGTAAGCCATTTGTGTCAGCAATGAAAGCATTGCGTTGACTGGGTTTAAGCCATTTTGATATCATTTTTTATCAATCCATGCCTCTGCATCCCTGTCCTATATCTCTTGCTTGACAAATCACACACACAGGCCAGTTGCCGGTTGCTGCATCAGGCATCCTAGGCCATAAAAGATAGTAGTCAGTTTCTTTGATGTACCCTTCCTTGATTCTGTTAAACTTAGGGCCTGGAAATAGTTTCACAGGAAGGTGATAAAGTTACCTATCTCCTTGCCATCCTTCCGTCCTCTCCTGTTTACGACCTCCGGAGTTTCCTAAAAACATTCCTCCTTGCTTCCTCTTTTATTTACTCTGAATTACTGGTACATATGCATGCTCAAGTAGGAAATTAGCTCTTTGTAGTTTGAATCTTTAACTTTGTCCCACGTGGGGTTTTTTGAAATGCTCAGAGGAAATCTGATTGATTCTTACGAACACTGTGCAAAAAGTTCTTTTGTGAATAAAACGACCTGGGCCAGAGGGTGGAGAGGAATTATTATTATACGCACTCCTCCCAGAGTCTTGCTGGTCAATCCTCCTGTGTATTCTATTAATCAGAGTCCAATCCTTCCTTTGCTTTGGGAACACTACAGGGAGGAAAGGCCCAGAGAGATCTCAAGAAGAAGAAGAAGCAAAAGGCCTGAGATGAGGCTGCTGGATCAGGCCAGTGGCCCATCAGATGCCCAAATGGGGAGCCCACAAGCAGGATCTGAGCACAGCAACTCTCCCCGCTCTTGCTGTGGTTTCCAGCAACTGCGATTCAGAATTATTGCTGCCTCTGACTGTGAACGGAAAGCAGAGCAACTGGGGCTAACAACCACCGACAGCTTTGTCCTCCATGAATTTGTCTCCTCTTTTAAAGCCATCTTGGCAGGCAGCTATCACTGTATTACTGATGAAGAGCAGCCCAGTAATATTTTAAAATAGATTTTTTAAATAAATCTCCCAAGTGTGCAAAGTGCCAAATGGGAACTTGTTAGGATGCTGTGACCTCCAGCTTGCCTGGAAACCTAGATTCTAGCTTCGCACATGAAGAAATGTGAAGAGGTAATGGTAGAAATAGTTGACGTATCAGAGACAGGGAAGGAAATTAAAGAAGCTCGGGTTAATTTTTTTCCCCCCAGCTGATTTTTCAAGCTTTGGAAAACACCATTTAGAAGTTTTCCACATTTCTAAACTGCTTCTGAACGAGAGCATTGTTTAGAAGTGCGGTTTGTCTTCCAGCTGCAGCTTGATGCGTGTTAAGTTCGTGCAAATTGGCTCATCAATAGAGACACCATATTCAAATTACTTGTTGACACCTGGCTCCAAATACAGTTATTGTCATGAGACTCAACTTTGATTCTCACTGCTCTTAGCGCTCCTTTTTCACACAGAGTACATTTTGTATGTACATAATTGAGAAAGCCAGAATAATTGACATGAGCAAGGTTTTATACGAATGTCTTCCCGCGTCTTGGTTCATTGTACCATTGGACTTGTCGGAAGAGTGACCCCAAAGTTCATCTAGTCCAGCCCCTTGCAGTGCATGAAACATGAGTTCAGCCCTCAAATGCTTCACAAATATGATTCGGGGGGGGGGGGGAGGTGTTATTGGGTTATTTTGATTATATGTTTTGTGGTTTTGTATTCTGATTTTGTGCTGTGACTCACCCTGAGACCTCCAGGTATAGGGCGGTATATAAATTCAATTCATAATAATAATAATAAAATGGAAGACAATTAGCCATGTGGCTTCTGCGCCAATAATTCACAACCCATGTTAGAAGGGTGGAGGAGAGAAGAGGTTGAGGAGGAGATTCTGTGCTTGCAAGACGGAAGAGACTGAGGGCATAGCTCTACTCCAAAAAGGTGTCAGATGCAGACTGGGGACACCTCATCCCACTAACACAAGAATTAATGGGAACCACCTTTGGAGAATGGATCTGAGGCGATTCAACCAGGTAAGAGCATCTCACACACAGAACCCTGTCTAACCCTGGAACTCACCCCCACCACTCAAAAACCCCGGTAATGGTCATCTTTTAGACGGACGACTCGCACCGCGTCACTGTTTCCCTTTGCAGACAAACCGGAAGCCCAATGGGAACCATCTTTGGAGAATGGATCTGATGCGATTCAACCAGGTCGGAGCATCTCACGCGCAGAAGCTCCACACAGCCGCTTCCCCAGGCATCACACGCACCCCCGTCCCCAGGCCACCGCAGTCCCCGTCCCCAGGCCAGAGGAGCTGGAAAGGCGCCTGCCCCACCTCTGCCCCCCTCACCTGGGCAATGCTCGCACAACACTCGCTCTCCATGTACTTCTCCTTCATTTTGCAGGCGCACTCCCGCGCCCTCTCCAGGCAGCGCATGGCCTTCGAGTGCTCCCCCTCCCGCAGGTGGATGTTGCCCAGGTTGAAGTAGGCCCGGTAGAGGTCTTCGTGCAGCTGAGTCTGCCTAGGGGAGGAGGGAGAGGAAGCCTTTGACAGCTGCTCGACAGCTGCTTTGGACTACAGCTCCCATCAGCCCCAGGCAGCACGGTCACATGATAGGGGGGAGATAGCGAAAGCACAGCACATCTGCCGACGGGGGCGGGTGGGAGGTTACCAGTGTGTAGCCGATCAGTTCAACTCCTCTTAGCTAGGACTCCCAAGGCTTGCAGACAGCAGCCTGCAGCCCGAAACCCAGGGAGCGCAGTGGGGCGCACCCCGGGCAGATATCCGCAAGACTGGAGAGCCCGGTGGGAGTTCCCGCCGGGCTCCCAAGGCTTGCGGATAGCAGCCTGTTCTGGGGCTGGGGTCGGGGGAAGCTCGGGCTTCCCCCGCCCCCAGCCCTGCAAGCTCCGGGAGCAATGGCGAGGTTGCGCAACCTCGCCTTCACTCCCGGACCCCCAGCCCCGAGGCTAAAAACGAAGCCAGGACAGCTAGCGGGATCCATCCCGCTCGCTGTCATGGCTTCTTTGCTCTTTGGGGCTCGGGAAAAAAGAGAGGGAGAGGGGAAAAAACCAACAATTTAAAATACATGTTAAAATGCAATTTAAAATGCAGCCTCATTTTAAAAGCAGCCCATAGATCAAAACCATAAGGGGCGGGAAACATAAGGGTCAGACTGAGTCCAAACCAAAGGCCAGGCAGAACAGCTCTGTCTTGCAGGCCCTGCGGAAAGATGTCAAGTCCCACACGGCCCTAGTTTCTTGTGACAGAGCGTTCCACCAAGCTGGGGCCAGTGCTGAAAATTCCCTGGCCCTAGTTGAAACCAATCTAACCTCCTTGAGGCTCGGGACCTCCAAAGTGTTGTTATTTGTGGACCTTAAGGTCCTCCACGAGGCATACCAGGAGAGGCGGTCCCGTAGGTACGAGGGTCCTAGGCTGCATAGGGCTTTAAAGGTCAAAACCAGCACCTTAAACCTGATCCTGTACTCCACTGGGAGCCAGTGCAGTTGGTAAAGCACTGGGTGAATGTAATCCTGCGGCAAGGACCCCGTAAGGAGCCTCACCGCGGCATTCTGCACCCGCTGGAGTTTCTGGGTCAGCTTCAAGGGCAGCCCCGTGTAGAGTGAGTTACAATAATCAAGCCTGGAGGTGACCGTCGCATGGATCACAGTGGCCAGATCAGGGCGAGAAAGGTAAAGGACCAACTAACTGCTTTTAAAGCCATCCAACCCATAGTGCAAAAGTTCCATAGTTTAGCTACATGTTGCATGGCTCTGCAAAACGACCACATGACAGGACCCTACATAAAGGTCAGGGGGAGGAGGAGAGCCCGAGAGCCCCACAGGGCCCAGCCCAGCCCTTACTCAGAGATGTAGATGCTCTTTTTGATGTAGTAGGCATGCTTGGCCGGGTTCTTCAGGCTGTCGTAGACCAAGCCCAGGTTCAGGTAGAGTCGCGCCCTCATCTCGCTGGCCTCCCGCTGTGGCACTTCCCCTGTGAGAAGGACGCAGCCTGCCGTTACCCCCTGCAGGTAGCAACCCGCACACAATCCTCCTCCCAGGGGCCGAGAGGGTGGCCCTCCATTCAGCTCACAGAATATGCTGTTTCAGCATCCGCCAAGGCAATGTCAAGGCCCGAATTCTCAGCAGAGAGAGTCTCAGGACCAGGCTCCTGGCTGCAGCTCCCTCTCGGCTCCCTTCCCGCCTCCGCCAGAGGTACCTTCCAGCTTCTCCTCCAACACCTGCAGGCTCTTCATGAAGGCCGTCTCCGCCTCCTGCAGGGCCTCGCTCGAGGGGTCACTTTCCGCCATGAACATGTACGTGCGGCCAATGGTGGCCCAGGCCCTCTGCTGCTCAATGGGGTTGCAGAGGGAGCGGGCCAGATCCAGGTGGCGGCGCTGGTGCTGGAGTTAGGAACACAGAGGGGAGGGTCAAGGCCAGGTTCCCCCGGCAGCATCCATCCCCAGTCCCACGAGAGAACTGGAAGGGCCTCAGAATTCTGCTTTTCCGTCTCCTGGTCCAGGCCCCCACCTCCAAAGCAGCCAAGGGCCACATTCCCTTCTAGACAACCTTCTGGGGGCCACGTGCTAGGTGGGCAGGGCCAGAGGCCAAAGTGGATGGAGTCATTCATGCTCATGTTACCTTTGTACTGTAGCTTAATTGCTACACACACTCATGCGTTCCTCTCTATCCTGCATCCAGAAAGCAAGAAGCTCAAAGGAACGCAGCAAAGGGGTTGATTTACTGTTGCAATGGTTTATGGCTTATCAATAGCAAGGTCCCTGTGGTGAAATACAGATGAGATGTCTTGTGACTGTGGAGCAAAATCATTTGGGGCTTTAATTTTTAAAACTGAACTTCACCTGTAAATCTCAGGGTAGTTCACAATATAAAAACACAGTATAAAAACACAAAGTACGTACATAAGTTTATATGATTTGTGTCCTTTGTTCGGATCTACAGTGGACACTCGGGTTGCGAACATGATCCGTGCGGGATGCACGTTCGCAACCCACAGCGTTTGCAACCCGCAGCAGCACGTCTGCGCACATGTGGGTTGCGATTCGGCACTTCTGCACAAGCTCAAAATGCAATTCAGCGCTTCTGCGCATGCGCAACCGCCGAAACCTGGAAGTAACCCTTTCTGGTACTTCCAGGTTTCAGCAATCCGTAACCCGAAAAAATGCAACCTGAAGCGTCTGTAACCCGAGGTATGACTGTACAGTCATACCTCGGGTTGGATATGCTTCACGTTGAGTGCGTTCGAGTTGCGCTCCGCGGCAACCCAGAAGTAACGGAGCGTGTTAATTCCGGGTTTCGCCGCTCGCGCCTGTGCAGACACTCAAAATGACATCACATGCATGCGCAGAAGCGGCGAAATGCGACGTGTGCGTGCGCAGACATGCCGTCGCTAGTTACGTTTGCTTCTGGATGCGAACGGGGCTCCGGAACGGATTATAAATAACAGTTTCAAAGCAGTTCTTGAAGTAAGCACCACTTTAAGGGATTTTGTCAAAACCGGGGGGCTTAAAGCCGCGATCTCTGGAAAGAGCTTCTACCCTCCAGACTCCCGCCTCCTCCAGCCCTCGCACCTTCAGTGCAGCTTCATAACTCTCCAGCTCAGCCAGGCACTCCCCAATTTTCCGGTGGGCCACAGCACAGCCGATGGCATCGTCAACACTCTCCAAGAGACGCAGCTCCTGCCGGTGCTCCTCCAACGCCTCCTCAAAGCGCCCTGCCAGGAAAGAAGGGTCAGCGGTGGGCCTTAGAGGGCAGGCAAAGCAAGTGCCATGCACATGCTATTGCACCAAGGGAGTGGAGGGAGAAAAACGCATTTCACCAGTGCTTTTCTCCCCTAGATGCGCCAGAGCAGCTTGGGGGCTTGCTCAACTGAGCGTGGGGAGTCTTCTGCGCCTCAACTGAGCAGGTTAAGGGACCACCACCTACTTAAAGTAGCTGTTTAAAGCTATTTCAAAGTCGCCTGGATCTGGAAGCCTAGGACCCATGTACCTACAGGACCACCTCTCCTGGTATGCCCCACGGAGGACCTTAAGGTCCACAAATGACAACATTCTGGAGGTGCCAAGTCACAAGGTGGTTAAGTTGGTCTCAACTAGGGCCAGGGCCTTTTCAGCACTGGCCCAGACTTGGTGGAACGCTCTGTCACAAGCTGCCCTTGAAGCTGACCCAGAAACTCCAGCGGGTGCAGAATGCCGCGGTGAGGCTCCTTACGGGGTCCTTGCCGCAGGATTGCATTCACCCAGTGCTTTACCAACTGCACTGGCTCCCAGTGGAGTACAGGATCAGGTTTAAGGTGCTGGTTTTGACCTTTAAAGCCCTATGCAGCCTAGGACCCTCGTACCTACGGGACCGCCTCTCCTGGTATGCCTCGTGGAGGACCTTAAGGTCCACAAATAACAACACTTTGGAGGTCCCGAGCCTCAAGGAGGTTAGATTGGTTTCAACTAGGGCCAGGGAATTTTCAGCACTGGCCCCAGCTTGGTGGAACGCTCTGTCACAAGAAACTAGGGCCGTGTGGGACTTGACATCTTTCCGCAGGGCCTGCAAGACAGAGCTGTTCCGCCTGGCCTTTGGTTTGGACTCAGTCTGAGCCTTATGTTTCCCTCCCCTGATGGTTTTGATCTATGGGCTACTATTAAAATGAGGCTGCATTTTAAATTGCATTTTAACCTGTATTTTAAATTGGTCCCCCCCCCTTTTTCCCCCTAGTATGTTTTTACTGTGATTTTATTGGTGTTAGCCGCCCTGAGCCCGGCTTTGTTTGGGTAAGCTGGGGTATAAATAATAAATAATAATAATAATAATAATAATTATTACAGGACACTCACCATGACGAGCCAAGATCCCTCCCAGCTGGTTACAGAGGGCTGCTTCCTCCTTCAGGTCCCCCTTCCGCTGGGCTTTCTCCTTGTCCTTCTGGAGCTCTGAAGGACAGCAGCAGCAGAAGACCCATTAGTCTCGTCCGGTTAGAAAACATGGATATTTACTGTGTTAATTATAATGACTATTACTATTAATCTTGAGAGTCCCATGGACTGCAAGAAGATCAAACGTATCCATTCTTAGGGAAATCAGCCCTGAGTGCTCACTGGAAGGACAGATCCTGAAGCTGAGACTCCAATACTTTGGCCGCCTCATGAGAAGAGAAGACTCCCTGGAAAAGACCCTGATGTTGGGAAAGATGGAGGGCGCAAGGAGAAGGGGACAACAGAAGACGAGATGGTGGGACAGTGTTCTCAAAGCTACGAACATGAGTTTGACCAAACTGCGGGAGGCAGTGGAAGACCGGAGTGCCTGGTGTGCTCTGGTCCGTGGGGTCACGAAGAGGCGGACACCACTAAACGACTAAACAACAACAACAGATAAACCCTTGGTTTACCCTAGGCATAGGCAAGCTCGGCCCTCCAGATGTTTTGGGACTACAACTCCCATGATGCCTAGCTAACAGGACCAGGGTCACGGATGATGGGAACTGTAGTCCCAAAATATCTGGAGCGATGAGTTTGCCCATGCCTGGTTTACCCCCTGTGATGGTGGTGAAGGGGGGGGGGGCTAAGGCGGTCTCCCTGACTTAAAAATGAGTTAAATATATTATGCAAGCTCCCACTTCTACCCCCCCCGCAGGTAACCCTCCCCTCCCCCCCAGGTATCACTCTCCCTCCCTCAACCCCTCCAGGCAGGGGTGCCAACTTGAATAAAATGGGGGAGGGGTCTCTAGTTAAACCCCGCCCCACCTAATCAATCGCACGACGCGGTGCCCCCCCGACTTAAATGGAAATGCCCATAAACTTGGGAGGTGTCCTTGAATATTTTATTGGGGGGGCGAAGGGCCCCCTGAGTTGGCCCCTCCCCCTCTCCCCTTCAGGCAACTCTCTCCCTCCCCCAACCCCTTCAGGCAGTTGGGGGGGGGATTCCTGTTAAGCCCTGCCCTGCATAATTGATCACATGACAGGGCGCACCCCCATGCCCATCAAGTGGGGGGTCTCGAATATTTTATGACGGGGGGAGCGAAGACCTCCTCCCCCCTTCAGGTAACTCCTCCCCTCCCCCAACCCCTCCAGACAGGGGTGCCAACTTGAATAAAATGGGGGGGGGTTCTAGTTAAACCCCGCCCCACATAATCAATCGCATGACGCGGTGCCCCCCCGACTTAAATGGAAATGCCCATAAACTTGGGGGGTGCCCTTGAATATTTTATTGGGGGGGCGAAGGGCCCCCTGAGTTGGCCCCTCCCCCTCTCCCCTTCAGGCAGGGGGGCCAACTTGAATAAAATGGGGGGGTTCCCTCAGTTAAGTCCCGCCCCGCACAATCGATCACATGACGTGGCGCACCCCCCCATTCCCTCCCCCAACCCCATTCCCAGGGTCTCGATTATTTTAGGGGGGGGGCGAAGACCTCCTCCCCTTCAGGTAACTCCTCCCCTCCCCTCCAGGCAGGGGGGCCAACTTGAATAAAATGGGGGGGGTTCCCCTCAGTTAAGTCCCGCCCCACATAATCGACCACGTGACGTGGCGCACCCCCCCATGCCCATCAACCTGGGGGGCCCCCGAATATTTTATGAGGGGGCGAAGACCCCCCCGGCCCCCCTCCCCCCCCACTCACGGCGGATCTCTCGGTCCCGCGCGCCCCCCATGGCCGCCTCCTCCTCCTCGTCTCTCTCTTCTCTTCCGCGCCAAACTCCCGCTCGCCCGGAGGGCTCCCCTGATTGGCCGAGCCCTGGCGCGCTCCCATTGGCTGAGCGCCGCCCAACCGCGCGCCGCTTCTTCCTCTTCCTGGCCACGCCCCGAAGAGGCGGGGCCAGCTCAGCTGCTGCTGCTGCTGGCTCCGCCCCCCGGGCTGCTCCTCGGACGCCTCTCTCTCTCTCCGGCGGGACTCCTGCCTGATTTCCCAGAAGGGGGGGGGGGGGGGAAGGTTGCTGGAGCTGCCCCAGGGCCGGATTGAGGTTGGATGCGGCCCTAAGGCAGGGATCAGCACACTTTTTCAGCAGGGGGCCGGTCCACTGTCCCTCAGACCTTGTGGGGGGCCGGACATATTTTATTTGGGGGGGGGGGAATGAATGAATTCCTATGCCCCACAATTAACCCAGAGATGCATTTTAAATAAAAGGACACATTTTACTCATGTAAAAACACGCTGATTCCCAGACCGTATGTCCAGCTGTCCTTTGTCAGCAACAAATGGTCGCTGTTTTTGTGTTGAATATATGCTATACCAGGCACCCCCAAACTTGGCCCTCCAGATGTTTTGGGACTACAATTCCCATCATCCCTGACCACTGGTCCTGTTAGCTAGGGATGATGGGAGTTGTAGTCCCAAAACAGCTGGAAGGCCAAGTTTGCCTATGCCAATGCTATACAGTGGTACCTCAGGTTACAGATATTTCAGGATACAGACTCCGCTAACCCAAAAATAATACCTTGGGTTAGGAACTTTGCTTCAGGATGAGCTAAAGTGGTACCTCAGGTTAAGAACAGTTTCAGGTTAAGAACGGATCTCCAGAACGAATTAAGTTCTTAACCCGAGGTACCACTGTACAGTAATTTATGGACCTAAAGCCATTTGCACATGCAGAATGTAGGCACCCTATATATATAGAAATGAGCAAACCAGTGATATTTTGGGGAGCAGGATAGCAGGCGGGGCTCATTACTTACATCACAGGAGCCTACACAAAACACTGTTGCTGTATATTGGTGTCATTTTATTTGTTTTTTATCTTATATTTTGGAAATGTACATTCAGTGTTTGTTTTTTCTTTAAAAAATTGTCCCCCCCCCCCAAGAGTGGGACCCTAAACTATAGCTTGTTTAGCTTATATGTCAATCCAGCACTGAGCTGCCCCCTGGGACTTGGCTTGTGGGGAGAAATCTCCATAGCAAGTAAGCAGACTCCAAGCATGGCAGAAGGGCCCAGGGGTTAGATCCTGACATTCTGAAGACATCGGAAGGCAGCTCTGTTCAGGGAAGTTTTTAATATGTGACATTTTAATGTCCCGTATTTTTTGCTGTATAAGACTCACTTTTTCCCTCCTAAAAAGTAAGGGGAAATGTGTGTGCGTCTTATGGAGCGAACGCAGGCTGCGCAGCTATCCCAGAAGCCAGAACAACAAGAGTGATTGCTGCTTTCGCTGCGCAGTGATCCCTCTTGTTGTTCTGGCTTCTGAGATTCAGAATATTTTTTTTCTTGTTTTCCTCCTCCAAAAACTAGGTGCGTCTTATGGTCTGGCGTGTCTTATAGAGCGAAAGATACGGTATTTTTCATCTTTGCTGGAAGCCGCCCAGAGTGGCTGGGGAAACCCAGCCAGATGGGCGGGGTACAAATAATAAATAATAATTATTATTATTATTATCCCCGCCGAACCAGAAAGCACCGAGGAGGGGCAGGACTGGTGAGCAGCCATCTGTTTCTCAGTCTGGTCTACCTCGCAGGGCCGGCATGAAGATGGAACAAGGGCTTGATCCGCCTTCCTTGGAATTCCAGCAGGCAGCAGGGAGAGAGATGGAGCACAGCTGGGAAAACACCGTCCCCCTTTATTAACTTTGCTAAAGGTGGATTTAGATGAGTAGCAAAGGCAGATCCAGCTCTAGTTTGTTCTACAGGGACAGCTGCCCCCTTCTGCCTTATTCTGCTGCCCTTTTGCTCAGAGAGACGCAGCTGGAAGCCTCTCAAGGGCATGCTGGGACATGTAGTCCTGCTAAAGCATAGGCACCCCATGGAGACAGAGTGGACAGTTTATTTTATCAAGCACTGCTGAGCAAGCGCAATGGGGCATGCTCAGTGACAGCAACTGAAGCCCTTTGGCTGCCCACACTTGGGATCTGAATTTAGTGCATTCGGTATGGAGAGGGCGAGAGATGCGTTATTCTGATGAGCTCGCCACAAGGTCCTTTCCTCCAACAAAAAGCGGACAGTCCTCGTGGAAGCTGCGCAGGGCCATCAACTGCAAAAAGTGCTTCATATTGATTGTGTTGCAAGGCTTAGGACAAGGTGGTCAGACAGTGTGGCTTAAGGCTATGGTGTGAGATTCAGAGCAGGGAGATTTGTAGCTGTTTCTGAACCTCTTCTTCACTGGACCAGTGAAGACCAGGCCACTGGCCTATCCTATATCCTGTTCTCACAGTGGCCCATCAGAACCCCTCAAGAAGGATCTATGCTCAAGAGCCCTCTCTCCTCCTGTGGCTTCCAGATTCAGAAGCATCGCAGCCTCCAGCTGTGGAGGCAGAACCCAGCCATGTCTATGTTCTTATTTCTATTTTGTGTTTTTATATTGCATTTTTGTTATGAACTGCCCTGAGATCAATGGACAAAGTATGGTCTACAAATTTAATAAATAATAATAATAATCCTGGTTGGTAGCCATTGACGGCACTCTACTTCATAAATTTGTCTAATCCTCTTTTATAGCCATCTAGGCTGGTGGCAACTCAGTATGCTTTGCTGTGGCTGGACTGGATTGCACCCAGGGAGATAATGGAACAATTGCCAGCTTTGAGCTATATAAACAAAGTCTTCATGCCAGGTAGTCAGGGCTGCAAATCAATCACCCAATCCACTTTTATCCATGTTTATTCAGAAGTCCCACTGTGCTCAGATTACTCCCACATCAGTGTGCATACAATCACAGCCTGCATTTATCAAGGGCATAAAGCCCCTTTCCTAAGGGAGAAAGCTATAGAGGTTGGGGCATTTTGTTTGGAGAAAAGGAGAAGGGAACCTAGGTTAGAAACCTGAACATATCCACCTGCTTAAAAGCCCTACTGAACTTGGATGGACTAGTGAATAAGTGTAGGATTCTGATGCAGAGATGCTAAAACTATGAAGGTTGGGGAATGTTATTAATTTTTATTACACCTTCTTGCCAAAATGGCTTCTCTGCAAAATAGAAAGGGTTGTTCCCTTTCATTCTGTCACTCACACGCAATTCAAAATAGAGGTTATCCAATGAAACTGACAGGCAGCAGATTTAGGAAATGCCTCCTTCACCTAATGCAGAATTAGTTAGTGGACAATTCTTATGCCGGTTTCCAGAAACAGCTGAACAGCAATGAATGCCGCATACCTGTTACCTGATCATGTCAGGTTAGGGCAGCAGGGAAAACTTAGAACATTGCAACTCTGTTCTCTTTTAGCATAAGGTTAGTTAACAAAGGTTCTGGTGGGCTGAATGTGTAGAGACATACAAACAGGTCTAAGCATCGCACTGTTTAGACCTTTAACCTCTCTCTCCAAATTGTCCATCACCTCTCTAAGTACTACTGCCTTTGGGGACCCTGAGGTCTTGCAGATAGCAGGCACCATCGTAGTTCCCTCTCCCGGTCTGCCCCACGGAGAGCCTCAAGGTCCACAAACAGCAACACCCTAGAGGTCCCGGGCCCTAAGGAAGTTAGATTAGCTTCAACCAGAGCCAGGGCCTTTTCAGTAATGGCTCCGGCCTGGTGGAACGCTCTGCCTCATGAGACCAGGGCCCTGCAGGATCTGATTTCTTTCCGCAGGGCCTGTAAGACAGAGTTGTTCCGCCTGGCTTTTGGCTTGGAACCAATTTGATTCCCTCCCTCTCTTTCTTTTTTCTTTCCCTTTCTCCTCCTGCGATGAGGCTACATTTCAATATTTTAATGTTTCAATATTTTAATGTTTTATTTTAATTTTGTTTTTAAGTTGTAATCATTCAACTTGTTTTAATTATTGCTTGTTAGCCGCCCTGAGCCCGGCCTTGGCTGGGGAGGGCGGGGTATAAATAAAAATTATTATTATTATTATTATTATTATTATTAATGGCAAGCTCAGGTGGCTGAGTACAAACAAGTGTGGGGCTGCTAAAAAAACCACCCAGTTGGTATCAACACACCCAGGTGAATTCTGAGGCATGCAGAAGGACAATTCACAAAAAAAAAAAAACAATAAAAGAGGGGTATCCCTTTCCCACTTTTTAAAAAAAATAATAAAAGCTCAGTTAGAACAGAACCTGCTTAGTGGTTCCCAGAAGCCACAGAATGCTGAGTGCTGGATGGAAAGAAAAGAAAACGCAGGAAAGGTTGAATTGGCCGTTTTAGGCACTTCTTGCTCAGTGTTGTGGATTCATAAAATTGTAGTTGGAAGGGACCCAAAATGCCATCTAGTCCAACCCCGTTTTTGCAGGTCCCTTGTTCTCTGCATGTGTTTGAAGGCGATTTACACCAGGTGCCATACATCCTAGAGCAGCCTTTCTCAACCTGTGGGTCCCCAGATGTTGGACTACAACTCCCATCACCCCTAGCTAGCAAGGCCAGAGCTCAGGGATGATGGGAGTTGTAGTCCAACATGTGGGAGCCCACAGGTTGAGAACTGCTGTCCTAGAGGAAGCTGCCTTGACTCAAGTCAGCAGCAGTCTATTGAGTAGCCCAATGTTGTTTCTTGTCCGGCACCAACCTTCCAAGTTGATTCCCACTGCTAAGAGGTTTGCTCTCCTGATGCACCTCCCCTCAGAACCCTCCATGCATTATTCCCAATATCCTGGCTGGGCGCTTCTGCTCAGTGAGCCTCACTCACCCCTGAAGGGGGAGAGAAGAGTCTTGCAAGGCGAGTCTATTCCCTGCACTTCGCTTTCAACCTCCAAAAAGGTGGAGGTGAGCAATTTGCGTGAGCTTGGGATAACCAAGCATAGTTCTTTCCACTAACAGGGCATCTTGTTTGTGTGAAATGGTAAGTTTGAATACAGAGAAATATTTGCTGCTCATCATCCTTATGCATTCCCTTCCTAAGATTTCAAACCACCCACCTTTAGTCTGGGCCACTTAAAAATATAAATATTGATGAACACTGGCCAGGGGATGTAAAGGTAAAGGGACCCCTGGCATTAGGTCCAGTTGTGACCGACTCTGGGGTTGCGGCGCTCATCTCGCTTTATTGGCCAAGGGAGCCGGCGTACAGCTTCCGGGTCATGTGGCCAGCAGGACTAAGCCGCTTCTGGCGAACCAGAGCAGCGTACGGAAACACCGTTTACCTTCCCGCCGGAGCAGTACCTATTTATCTACTTGCACTTTGACGTGCTTTCAAACTGCTAGGTGGGCAGGAGCAGGGACCAAGCAACGGGAGCTCACCCCGTCGCAGGGATTCAAACTGCCGACCTTCTGATCGGCAAGCCCTAGGCTCTGTGGTTTAACCCACAGCGCCACCCGCGTCCAAGGCCAGGGGATGTACAGACCCTGAATTAATGCAAATTAATTCCTGCATTGCAGGGGTTGGACTAGATGACCCCTGGGATCCCTTCCAACTCTACAGTTATACTTTTCTAATTTTTAATTTTTTTTAAAAAAATTCTATTTTTCTATCACAAGTGTGAGAATTCCTCCCAAACATGCCGCTTTCAGCCACACTTGTAAACTGTCCTGTTATTTGAAAGAATTGCACACGGCAAGAAGGGAATCTCCTCTATTCCACCATCCAGGCCCCAATGCTTCCCCATACATGGGTGACCTTGCAGCATTGAAGTTCATTTTTTACGACACATCTGAGGACAGAAGCCGTCATGCTGCCGCTGACGGTACAGAGCAGGTGCATCTTCTCCTTTTCAAAAAAGGCAGCATAAAGCAAAACAGGGAGGGAAGAGTAGAGGGGGAAACATCTGCCGGGCATGCTGAGGAGCCCAAGGTCAGCCCCTGGCATCTCTAGTTAAAACAGATATTGGGCAGAAGGTCCAGGATAGTGTCACTGCGAGTCCAGGAGAGAGCAGACTCAATCTTCATATGCTGAAGAGCTGGTATAGCAGCTCTAAGCATTCGTCCCAGTGAAACCCATGTCGAATGTTACGATATGGTATGTGCAAGATCTTGTCAGCAGGAGATCAAGTGCATCCGTCTGGGGACGTGTGCATATGCAGAAGAATGCATATATAATAATAATTAATATTATATAATAAAAAATAACAATTCTTATTCACCCTCAATGTTCCAGCACTCTGAACTCCTGGTGCGATGTTGGCCGGGACAAAACTTCTGCAGCAAAGCACCTTCTCAAAAGGTTATCCTTCTTGCCTTGCTCGTTTCTCCCTCTTTGAAATCTTTGCTCCAAACAATCCAGCCAGTTAGTGACTGGAACAACTCAACTACTGAAGATAAAAAGGAAGGAGTGTCATTTGCAGTCTATTTACAGTGCCCAGGAGTAGTCTGGGGGATGGGCCTTGTTTTTTGTTCTTGTTTTCATCACGTATTTTGTGCTTTTGTATTGTCTTTTTATGTTGTGAACCACTCCGAGATCTGCGGATGAAGGGCGGTATATGAATTTAATAAATAAATAGTCTGTCGCTTCGAACAGGGTGACCGCCTTCCAATAAAGTTAAAACAACCTGTTGCTCCATAAAGTTTGGCAAAGCAGCTAACTGCATCTCTTGAGCTAGAGCACACGATTAATTTATTATTTCAGCCTGGACAGTTGCCCAGCAGGCTGCACAGGGACGGTTTTTCCTAAGTGGCCACGTACAGTGGAATTTCAGACCTGATCACAAGTGGAAGAGCGTTGATGCAACCCAAGCCAAAGTCCTGGGACCATAGCAAGATCAAGACTACAGAAGAACTCACATGGACAGTGGGTTGCATGCCAGCCATGGGCACGGCCAGCCAACACCTCCTTGCCCATGCGTAGGCAAACTCGGCCCTCCAGATGTTTCAGGACTACAACTCCCATCATCCCTAACAGGACCAGTGGTCAGGGATGATGGGAATTGTAGTCCCAAAACATCTGGAGGGCCGAGTTTGCCTTATGCCTGGCAGACCACCTCTCTTGCTGCAGCGGGTTTGCAACTTCCTGACTAGACTACTGCATCCCTCTCTACATGAAGGCATCCTCCATTATAGAGGGCAGAAGCAGGACATTTGGCATAGCACACAACCCTTCCTTGTAAAAAATTTTATGCTGCGAATGAAAAGAGGGTAAAAGGATGCTGGCTACTTTTGTGCTGAAATACTTGAGACGAAGTATTGAGGTCCTGAAGGTGAAGCATTTGGGGTTGGGAAACAGGTCTCAGGGGGAATTGCTGCAGAAACTGCTGCCCACTTGGTGTGGACAACTGTGGTCTAACATTCTGCTTACATCGCCAGCCTTTTCAGTGAGCAGGAGTTCAGAAAAACTATTTCCAGATAGCGAGAGCTTTTCCCGATGGTGTTTCAGCTTCGGGATTATGAGCTGCGTGCCACATGCAATCAGCACAGGCCCCTTTGGAAGGGACCGTGCTCACCCCAGTCCCGAGTTCGGTTCCGCCTTGGTAAAGAAGCCACGCTTGGGTCAAGCACACACACATACGCAGACAGCCATGGGTTGGCAATACTTTCTTTTTTTTTGTTTCGTTTAAACTACATTACATACAGAAACTTCAAACAAACGCAGACCAGATAAAGGAACAAAAGAAATCATTCCCAACAACATTTAAAACTATCCCTCATTTTTTTAAAAGCCATTTCGGTATCATGTGTAGTGCTCGCAAAAATGGGGAAGACACAAGGTGGGACGGGCGGTAGCGGCGGAAGCTTATGGCCAGGTGCCCCCAAAGCTGTTACACTGGAGCAGCTGCAGCCCCCTGCCCCACATCTCCTTGGCCAGCCCGCAGGGTGGAGAGATGGAGGGGGTGATGACAGAAGTGGCAGCCTTCCGTTATACAAGCGCCTGGAGACTGACACTGCCCTTCCCACCTTCTTCTGGTTTCAAGCCGGAGCTTCCAGCTGGATTCCAAGGTCCAACAGAGAACCCCTCTTTCTCTCTCTCTCTTTTTCTCCACAAAAAAGAAGAAGAAAAGATCAACAGGAACACAAATAATGAAAAATCAGGCCAAGTACAACGGACATACCATCTTGCAAACAAACCATTAGTTTTCTTTTAAATTATTTTAATTCTACATTCGCTAGTTAAATAAATTACCCACAGTGAATACTGTAAGGAGGTTTGTGGTCTGCCAGTCCTTCAGGCCCTGGCATGGATAAGCATGCTACAATCTTTAGGCGTCTAGCACAGAACTAGACAGATAAGGCTCAGCTACCAAGTAGAAGTTGGACAGAGTCCCGTAGTGAGGACAGGGCAACCCAGGAGGAGGAGGAGGAGGTGGTGGTGGTGGTGGTGGTGAGGCAGGGAGGATGAGAATGAAAGCAGGGAAGCAAAAATGCTGGCAGTGGCAAGCCTGGCAGAGAGGTATCCCCAAGCAGGACCCCAATCACACAAATGGTTCCCAGCAGATCAGAAAGCCTTAACATGCTTCCCATATCAAGCCCTGGGAAGACTTGCTCATCTTCCACTTTCAAAGTGCTTGTCCTTCATTACATACAGACTCTTGGGGTGGCCACAGTTGCTCTCTTCATTTCAGGGGAGGGAGAGCCCTGCAGCCACTTCCATCCCTCACTTGGCTCTCAGGGAGAATTAACCACTGCCATGATGCGATCATGCCTAAACAACAGCTTCTCAAGAAACTAGGAGGGTCCCTTCTGTCCACTGCTGTTCCGACACATTGCCCCCTCCCTCCCAGAAATACTGGAGAAGTCAGAAGCTTGGCAATAGATAATAGATTCTTGCAATAACCGTTGGGAGGGGGAAGAACTACCTTCAATTATACAGGATAAAGGGAAATGATGTCTACCCATGAACCGCTCCCAATGGGTAACTTCGAAGTTAGCTCTTTGCCACTGGCTAGACTGAGATGATCAGCCACTAAATGTCTTAGCAGAGGAACCTGCTGGGGAAGGAAGAATGTGGCAGCTGGTCTCTTTTTAGGAGGCAGATGCCAAATGTATTGAAGCGTCTGGATGGGAGAACTCACACCCAAGATACCTCAACTCTGGAAAGGAGCCGAGAGGTACAACCACCAGGCTTCAGCTGGTTTGCAGCACAATTCAACTGCACTTCATTCAAAGTTACTACATCACAAATTCCTCTAGACCTCCGCTCCAGTAGTCAGTAGCCAACTCTGTCTCCTCTAGTCCTAACTAGAGCAAAAGGTCTCTTTGTTTAAAAAAAAGCAGCAACAGGAGACATACAGATGACCCAGTAGAAAAAGTCCACACATGGAAGACTCCATGGGTAGCATTCAACTAAGTTTTAGAAGAGACGCACTGAAATTAAAGAACATAACTAGGTTAGACCCATGAATTTAAACAGGTCTGCTCCAAGTAAAACAAATCTGAATACCATCCTATGGGAGGACTGCCCAATCCTCAATCTCTCAAGTGCATTCTGAAAATATGGACAGGTGTTCTCTGGTAGGATCCAAAGGGAGGGAGTGGAAGAGGCTCCACTCGGTTTGCCATGTTCTGAATCTCAAGGATCAAGCCCATTTCGCTTCCCACACCCAAGTGGGATGCCAAGCAAACCCCTCTTTCCACTGGTGTTCCTCCAGAGAGAGGTACAGTACTGCCTATTGGACAAGATGGTTCACAATCTCCTCTTCCTTCTCTTCCCATCCCCAGGATTGTGTTCCGTTTCTTACCAGAGGGGTCTGAAGTCCTGCTAAGAACACCTTCCTCCTAACTACCACGGTAGCTCTTCCAACATCCGACCGGTAAGAGCTACTCCCAAAGATGCTCTTGCATCCAAGTTACATGACCGCATGCCAAACATCAGGGTCTGGGAAGCTCTGGACATAGGCATCATCAGCACTTTTATTTTCCATTGCTAGCCTTTGTGGGAACTGATGTTGCCTTTTCAATCTACGTGAGGATGAGGTCTGAGCTTTCCTACGGCCTTCCAGAGACGGGCTGCAGGAAAGGCAGGCCCATTGAAAGCATTCCTTCTTCTGCAGTTTCCTAGTATATCACGTCTACTCATAAGTTAAGGTTAATGCTGAAGCCAGTCCCTGGAAGCATGACGAGCAGATTTCTAACCTCTGCATTAGTGTATACATAAGCTCCTTTTACAAGTAAAACTTTTGGTGTGTGCATTTATTTCCAGAGCAACCACAGTACACGAGTAAAGTAGGGAAGAACTATTTCAAGTCTAGACCTGCTCCAGTTTAAGGATTAAGTGATGTGCAAATTCTGGCTATTATTTAGAGGCCGCAGTCTTGAAATCTGCTCCACAATAAAAGGATCCATGAGCTTTAGTTCCCTGCCATCCACGTCAGGACAAGCGGCAAGCTTCCTCAATCCACCTGTTCTGCACTTGAGCCCAGAAACAGCCTCTTCGTTCCAAATACCTGAGAAAGTGCTCAGTGCTGGTTTGCATTCCCAAATACAAGGAAGACAGTTGCATGCACACACAGGCATCTAAGGGGCATTCTTGTACCAAGTGTTTTGAGCAAGTGTGCTGCCCTTCACAGACCATTTCAAAGGCCGATCTTCCAGGCTGCCAATTCTCAAAAGCGCCCATTACAAGAAGTTGCCTGGAAGGGGGGCTTTAGCATGCAGCCTGCTTTGTGGAGCTCTTAAGAACTAGTTCCTGGTTCAGAGTCCTTGCAATTAAAACACCTTAGGGCAAGAGAGACATAATTTTGGCTTTGGCAACCCTCAACTGGTAAAACAAAAACAAAACCCTGCCTAGTTGGTCAATAATTCCTAATCACCAGCTAAAACAAACAAACAAGCCACAGCTGTATGCATGTCTGAAAAGCTCTTCCTCTGAAGCTCACAACTTTTTCAGATATTCCATGTAACCCACCCATGCTGTTCAGGAAAGAAGTTCTGCCTTCACATTCCCATCAGACAGGACTGATATAATATGGGGCAAGTCCTTTCCTGAACAGTTTAACATGCCATCAGCTGGAATATCCAGCTAAACAGCTTGCCAACCTTCAGCTCTCGTTATCCCTGGGCACTTTACTTTTTCTAAACACATGCTAAGACATTCTCCTACTCTGGGACTCCCAAGAGCATGTGGCCTGCTAAAATGAATGTGACCCAGGCAGTCACCAGGAGCTTTTGCTGCCCTGCCAGGACAAACACAAGACAGGTGTCTACATACCTGGCATGGCACAGTGTGCAGCTGGTGGGCCTCACATAGCTTGGTGGGTCACAGTGACAACAGACCAGCCTACTCCTGGGACATCGCAGACTAATTCCCCACATTTCTAAAAACGCTTCTTTGACTACCTGCCACCACTATGACCAGGAGGCTGAAGGGAAAAAGCAGGACATTAAAACTGGTGGGGACGGGGACTGCTTTGCTACCCTTTTAACAGCAGTAAGTCCCAAGGAGGACAGCACCTGCAGCAAATTCTCACGTTTTAAAAAACATACCTGATCCAATTAGTCCATATAAAGCATACATTGCCACCAAAAGTAGCTTCCTTTAAATAAAAAAATGGCATGAGGATGAGGGGGAAGGAGTCAAAAGGAGAGGGAAGAAAATCATCTTGGATGTGCAACATAACCTATTAGTTCCTCATGATACAGTCTTCATCCACCACCAATTCCCCCAACCCCAGTTAAAAATATGTTTAAGAGCATCAAGCAAAATATCCCTGTAGATCTCGTTGAAATTTGGTGAACGGCCACGCTATCCTCATCCATATATCTATATATATATATATTACATACATAAAATCACATTGTAAAATTGCATAATTACTAGAAGAGCCTGTTAACTCATTTGCACAAGAAAGAAAGATTTTTTTTCAAAGTATTGGGAAAGTTCCCAAAACAGACAGAATAAATCACCCTGCATTCCGAGAAGTCTGCACTGATTTGGGTCAGTTCTATGTAGGTTCCTATCTAGTCTGTCAAGATCTCAAGCCTGATGGTGGGGGGACTGGGGTGGAACAGAAGGAACAGGGCAACGCCGGGACCTCTCTGGATTCTCTCCTCGCGAAGTGCAATTCAAGCCATGTTGAGGATGCTACTTCCTGCCGGAAAGGAAGAGCCAGCAACTTTTCCATCTGTCATCATTAACCTTCTATTAATCCTGACTTCATTTCAAATGCTTCTTCACCAGCCAGCAGCTCAACCGTACGGAAAAAGCTGGGGGGGGGGGGATGATTTGAACTACTGATACACAAATGGAAGATTGGTGAGCCGGCTACTCATTCATGCCACAAAGCACCCAATATGCTATTATCTCCCCTCTCTACAGAACTTGTTAGAATGTGGCATTTTAGCCCAGTTAGGAGGAGCCTGGCAAAAAGCCCCTTGCCTGGGTAGGGTGGGGGGTCTCTTAAGATGACTTGGTTATCTGAGAATCTCCCATTTGTTTTATTCCAGTAAATCTAAGACAGAACCCACCACTTCCAGATTCTACCCAGTTCTTGCTACTATTATTCAAGCCAGAATGTCTCCCCACCAGGTCAGAAGGACACAGTGAAGGACCTTAACACCGCCACCCAACCGCCCTGACACTACATTGTGGAGATCACACACAATCATGACACAGATGCAGCCTTTTCACAATGTATTGATTGGTGGTTGCCAGCTTGATGCTCTCAAGCCTCGTCAGTACCCTGCACCGAGCCGGTTCCCCAGTCGCCTATTCCTGGCAGAGATGGAGAGAGAGACGAGGAAGGTAGCGGCCGCTCAAAGCTGTTGTATACCACACATGCAAAATGTTCTCTTTAAAATAATCAAATAACTGTGGAATCATAAAGGGGTCGAGGCAGCCGTTCGAGGTAACTCTGGTTCAGTGGTGCACGCTTTTTCTCTCTCGCCCTCTCATTCTCTCTCTCGGTCACTCCTGGAAAAGCCAAGCTTTGCTTTACGCTTACTTCTGTATCTGGAATATAAAGAGACGCAGGTTGATGTTCTTGGCTGCCAGCAATTTGTTACATTCCACAGAGTCTATGATGGGGAGCGGCACGTAGTCCGTTTCGTTGTTCTCGTTGGTAAAGACAAAGTGATAGATCACAGGGTTGATTTTCACGTCATCGTAAGGTCCTTTGAGCAGCAGGAATGAGCACTCCATGGGGGAGTTGATCTTGCTCTTGAGAATGAGCTGGAAGGAGAGAGTTCGCTTGCACGACAAGTTAGGGTTTCGTTCCGAGTCGTTAACTCGAGCCTTCAATACCCAGGTCTGGTTCAGCACCGTGAACCGCGGAGTCTCGTAGTAGAGGCGGGTGATGAAGTCATCTGTTCGGTAAGGACGGAACTGAACCTCTGCAAGAGAGCGAGAAGAAGGGGGTTGGGGGTGTGTGGAAGAAAGGAGACACACAGTTAAACCAGAGAAGCTGGCAGCAGAAAAAAACAAAGCTCAAGTTACCTGTAGCTACTGTGAGGGGCCTTCTTTGCCAGGACGTAAGGAGACAACAAGGGTGAGAGTAGCCATTCAGAGCTAGTTAGGGGGAGAAGCAACTTGGCTTCTTGGAGGGAAGGGAGTAGGGAAGAGGAGAAAATGAGATAAAACATCAATGCATTTTAACACTTAAAAACCACTACACAGTTTCATCATTGCTTAAGTTTGGGGGGGGAGGGGGGAGGGAGGAAGAGAAGTGGCAAGGAAGCTCAAATGTGAACAATGCAACCACTGTTACTACGAAGCTGTCTGTCTGGAGCCACACTGCCTGAAGGAACCCTGTGGGAGCGTCAGGAGTAACCAATCCAAAAATCACCACTCCAGGATGGGAGGCATCTGGAAGCAAGAGGATTTCTGTTCCACGTTCGTTTATCGCAGGACATGGAAGGTGCTATCACCGAAGCATCTTCAAGTCTTCTGGTCTTGCCCTCCATTCTTTGCATGATGCTGCCCCACTGAATAAGGAGAATTTCCTCAAGAGGCCACCAGCAGCGGCTTGTGGCGCACAATCACATCACAGCTCTAAAATTCAGACTTTAGGTCTAAGGCCAGACCCTTTGCAGCACCACACTGGAGGCCTCTTCAAGTACCCGATTAAGAATTCTTGGGCCACTGACAGGCAGCGAAGCCAACTCAAGTGCCATTCAGAATTGTAGGGGAAAGGCCGCTGGTTCCAGATTCATTATGAGTGTCCATAACAACATACGGGTGCATAAAAACCAAGTCAGACAATGCAGTTCATGTAACACAGCACCTTTATTTTATTGGCATTAACGATACAGATCTGTAGATGGCACAGTTATGTATCACCACAATGCAAACCAAGAAACAGGGAGTGGGGTGGATGAAGAAGAAAGCCTTCAGGTTTTCACACAGTGCAGAAAATCCTGGGGTTAGATACATGAAAGACAGAGAACAGTACACTGAATCATTGAAAGCTCTATCCAATTTAGCACAAGTCCAGTGTCAGTCTCTTAAAACCCTTCTCCAGCAGAGTCCACAGTGCAACGAAGTGCTGTGTTTTGTTCAAGTATATCAAGATTGTTGGCTCAGTGTTTTAAAAGTCTTTGGTGTACAAAACCCATGGAATCTCACAGAAACTCAGGGACAGGGAACCTCTGTGTACATTTTTGCATTCTTCGGTGTTTCCGGGGAACGGCAGCAACACCTGGACAAAGGAGGTGATGGAGTTATTCAAGCCACACAATCAGCCCGACTCAGCACTTTTGATTTCTCCGTGTCAAGCAGCGACAGCCTCTCTGGACAGAGGCCGCCTCTTTTCTAAAGCAGAGGAAGATCTCCACCCCTCTTCTCTCATGGGCAGAGGCTGCGCAGCGTTCAAGGACACTGGGCAGGTGAGCGCTACCCTCAGCAGCCAGCTCTCAACCTGTGCAGGTTGAACCCACCACCCTTGCCCTCAGCACTGCCATGCAGGCACTGCCTAGCTCTTCAGTAGAGCCGTTTCCTTGCGGTTCTCAGATCTGGCACCACCAGGGTGTCCAACTGAACTGTTTGCCACCCCCAATTCCGGCTGCTTTGCCCGGACAACAAGGAACTTCTCAGGAGGAAGGCATCTGGCCACCTTGCTCCACGTCCCAAGTTCACCAGGACTCTTATTGTCGCTTTGCTTTTTCAAGCTCCAAGCACCTTTTCTAACTTAGCCAAGACAAGCAAAATCCTCTTTGCAGGTTGCAGCACTTCCTGGGGCAACAGAGAAAATCCACTACTTCTCAGGACTGGAGACAACAGGGTAAACTCATTCAGGTCCTCTCTGCAGGAAAGGTGAACATTTACAGCAAAACAAAGGAGGTTTCAGTATCTATTTTCCCACCCCCAATCAATAAACAGTGATTTTCCCACACATTATGCTGAACATGTTGCCAAGCCTACTTCAGGAGTCATACCAACGGAGTCAGAGGCTTACCTGGAAAAGCAGTTTAGTTCTATCAGGATAAAATGACAGCTTCCTCCCTAACCTTGAAGATTTACCTTTATGGTTCCCCCACTTAAGGGGGAAAACACTTTGCTGCTAGGTCAAGAAAACCAGGAAAGGGCTCCACATCAGGAAAGGATGACAATGTTTCAACCTCTTTGGAAAAGGGGTTGGATGGAAAACTCCCAAAGTTTTCAAAATATGTATAGCAACCACATGAACAACCAACTCTCTGAATAGTAATCAAAACCTAAGCTGGAAGGTGCAATAATACTTCATTTCGCAAAGAACAGATTTCATGTAGAGTTTACAACCTAAGTTGTAATACACCAGATATTAATTACACCAGATATTAATACACCAGATTCCCAACCAAACTAGATGACTGACAAAGGGCACTCAATATTAAAACACTGTCCCGTCCCCCCCGCCCACTATCCCCAACCCCGTACAAAGCAGCAGAACCAACACTGGTCTTAGGCCTTAGTCTGAGGCCTGGCACAAATGCAACTACAACGCCTTACCTGCAGCTATGAAAGGTCCTTCTTCCACGCGACATCAATGCTGCACAGTGGAATAATCAGCAAAGAAGAATGCCAAAGAAGCAGTCAATTCTGCTCAAGAAGATAGCCTCTGAGCGCGTGGCTCAGGGACCAGAAGCTGTGCACAGACCGTGCAGCTTGTGACACACACACACCCGGTCACTTTTCTTCCCAGGCCCTCAGCATCATGTAAAACATTTCACACACACACACACACACACAGAGGTTCACCCTTAAACCTGAACTCTCAAGTGGACAAGGAGGTTTCCTGGGGCAGACATTTTGTGCTGTAGCCCTGTCTGATCAGCAAAGTCTCGCTCTTCTGCTCTAGAGGAACAGTTGCTGCATGTTTATTTAATGAAAACAAATTAATAACTGTTGCATAAGAGAAATATGACTATCAATAGACAAATGGCACTAATGTACCAAGGGGGGGGGGAAGCAAGGAATAAGCAACCCAGCATCAATCACAAAAGCTCTTTTCATCTATAGCCTGATCAAATCCCAGCAATTACCTGTATAGCCAATCTTCTCAAAGCTGAGCAGGCCAAATATGCTGTTGTACAGCTGCATCTCCTTTTTATGCGTTTGGTCCATTTCATCCAGAATCTCCATCAGCTCATTCCCCGTCTTTGTTGGGTGTGTGCACTCTGCCTCGTGTACGGTCAGCTCGTGGAAAGGGCCTTGCCAGGGGCACCCAATCCGCTTGTACTTGCACCGAGTAACTCTGCAGGCGGAAAGGAGGGCAAAACTCAAATGAGCAGCTGTTTCGAGTAGGATGCCAGGGCGGATGGAGGTGGGGTGGCACACTGCGCAGCAATGCTTGCGGCAAAAAGTAGTCCCAAAAAATGACACACAAAGGAAAGGACCCTGGAATTCCAACCCTTGATATGAAAGATTCACAAACTACCGGACCCCTTTCTCTCCCTCAGGACTGCTGCACTGACCACAGCTTCCCAGCACAGATGTTAGTAACAGGTATCAGAACAGTAAAGCTGTGCCTTCATCGCCAGGATGGGGCTTGTTGATATGACACAAATAAAATGTTTCATCACTGAAGAACAAGACCAGACATTTTAAGTCATCTCATTACATGACCATTCCTCTCGCCCCCGTGGCCAAGGCCACTGGCCTTTATACCACCTGCTCTGGCACCCTGAATCATGGGCTGCCAACCTTTTTGTACCTGTGGGTCCATTTCAAAACTGGAGAAACCGTCATGAACAAAGACATTGCCTATTTACCCTGGCATTTGGCTTTTAATTGGGGCCCTCCGGTATGATGATACCCTAAGCCTTGTATTGGCTTTCATCTTACAGTTGGGCAGGGCTGGAGTCACCCTTTTGGTGTTACTGAAGTATGAACACTTTTAATCTTTAATGTTATTTAATCTTTTCGATCTTATTTTATTTTTTTTGGTATTTTGCATGCATTTATAACTGTAAATTGCTTTGAGGCATTTTATGTAGTAAGCAACATAAATGCTCATAATATTCATCATCACTATTCCCCTACAGTTTTCTATGGAACCGTATAATGGGTAGCGCGCACACATACACACGCACACACACACACACAAAACCAAGAGCATTCCTGCAAAAGATGACTTGTACAATACATATTAAGCACAGAACCCCAATTTCGCTGATGACTAGATGGAGTGCCCCTTTTTCCTGTCGGCACCATTCCTGCCCATCCCATCGTAGCAAACTGCATTGGATTCAACAGTAACTCTTCGGCAAATGGCAAGAAGAGCCCTTTACCTGTCCTGGCATTCTTCTTTCTGATGCCTCTCCAAAAGAGAGCGAGGAAACTGACGCATGCAGAAACCACACTCCGACGGCAGCTCGCTCACTGCTTTCTCTACGGCAAGATTTCGGCAGCAGAGGCTCTTGCTGATCTCACAGCGACAATTTGGGCAAGTGGCTTGCTCCTCTTTCAGCCGGGCATCTGCCAGCAGGTGGATGAAGCACCCAGCACACATCAAGTGACCGTTTGTACACTGTGAGTAAAAGGAAAACCAGAACTTCAGAGGTTTTCTAGAATTGCAGAAGATTCACTCAATCCCTGTGTCATGCTTGAGTTCTACGTAGCTTATGTCATTTATACTTCCATTCTTCCTTGCCTACATACTAATGCTACTAATACAACTACTAATAATTTATTATTTATATCCCGTCCAGCTGGCTGGGTTTCCACTCTGGACGGACTCCCAACCGAATATTAAAAAACCGAATATTAAAAACACAATACAACATTAAACATTAAAAAACTTCCCAGTGTGGTGTAGTGGTTAAGAGCAGTGGACTTGTAATCTGGTGAACAGGGTTTGCGTCCCCGCTCCTACCACATGCAGCTGTTTGTTGTGGGAGAGGAAGGGAAAGGAGATTGTTAGCCACTTTGAGACTCCTTAGGGTAGTGATAAAGTGGGATATCAAATCCAAATTCTTCTTCTTCTTCTCTTCTAAACAGTTTCCAATTCAATTTTCCCCCCATTTTTCTACACTTTAAAAAAATTTATTTGCTCAAGAAGCAAATAATCATTGCATTCCTAAGTAAAAATACAAAATGAAGGGGGTGCCACCTCTAGTGAGAAAAAGAGCAAGATGGAAATGACTTAGAATACAGTTCTCCTCTCTATGTAAGCAATCATGGCCCAAGGCCAGCATACTTGGTTCAGACCCAGCCACTCTGCAAGCTCAACGAGGTCCAATCGTAAAGTGTTCCAGAGCAAGAACCCGAGAAGCATTCCTTTCAAACATGCGGAGGATCGTGTCCTCAGCCCACCACACAACTCAGGGACCTGAAGGTGATTTTGTAAGCTGCAAATGAGGTGAGAAAGACTGTACAACACTGTCCAAAAATAGTTGTGCCTTCAAATCGGCCAAATACATTCAGGCTAGGCAAGCCTGCTGTCCTCAGGCAATCAGTCTCAACAGGTACAGTTTACTTACAGTCACCAAACATACAGCTGGGAGTCATCTAGTCAAGTGCAGAACATCTGATAACAGAGATGCCTCTTTTATCCACCTTCCTTAATTTCTTGCCAACTTAAAGAGCCCCATCTCAAGTGTGTTTATCCTCCCATTCATTCAGATACAGACCATCCTCAAAGAAGAAAAGTGATCTGCATAGACCACCCTACACTTCAGCTGCAATCCAAAGACACACTTCTTTAGGATGAAACCCCAATGAACACCGTGAGACTTATTTCTGAGTGAATGTGAACAGGACTGTGCTGTAAGATACCTACCTACAAGAGGTTCAGACAATTCTATTGCCTACTACATACATATTTAGCAGTTTCCAATCTGAGCCTGATGAGTTTGTGCACATGGATAAAATCCCACTACTCAGAATTTGAGGGCAGGTTTGCAAACCACTACTGTGAGTCTAGGCAATAATCTATTTAATGTACCAGACTGATATACAATCTTTTCTTCCAAGGAGCTCCTTTTACTCCGTCACTATTTTATGCTATTTTCATATCACAGCAATGCTAATGCACAAACATCACTATATTTTCTGCCCTAACGCAAAACCAGGTGAAGGATAACAACCAAAAGAACATCACTGAATGATCCCTTTATGGGGCTTTTAATAAACAAGGCTTTGGCCTTGGAAGCATAATTGTGCCCTGCATTTAACAGACCTGTCTTTCCAAGTCCTCATGAGGAGGAGGTGGCAGGTGGCTCGGGAAACAAGAGCCTGGTTTTTCCCGTTTATTCTCACTCAAAACACCACATGGTGCTTCATAACCCTAATTAGAGAAAAACAGAGCAATTATACTTTCGCATCAACACAGGAAGTGGCCGTCAGTAACAGCACCTACAAGCTAGGATGGTGGAGTCCAGATGTTGGAATGACTGCTACCTATAAATCTCAGCCAATGGGGGGGGGGGGAGGCATGAAAAGCCATAGATCATCATTTCACTGCCTCTTTCACCAGTTTGTCTCATAAGTCACATACAAGGCTAAGTACAAGTGCAGTTATACACGAATGCTGGACGGAAGGGACCAAAATAATTCAGCACCCGGCCAACTGCTTCCATCTTGGATTCCTTTAGCCTGCCTTCCTTCAGACTCATCAATGTCTGCTGGCACTTGTGCAGAGATATCAGAGGTGTGTGATGCTTTTTACATCACTTAAAAAAATTTAAATAAAAAGCAAACATACCTGAACTCTGCATTTTCCTCAGCCATACCCCCTTCCTTGGGAGATATTTCCTACCCTTGGGATTTATATGCCACTTGATTGTAAGAAAACCTCTAAGGCATTGTTAAGTCTACAACTGCCCTCATCCCCGACTACTGGTGAGGCTGCCTGGGGGTAATGCAAGTTGTAGTCTGACATTTTGGGACTCAACACTGAAAAACACTGCTTTAGTCTGAGCAACTTCAGCAGGCATCTCCCTCTGGCCCAGTATTGTTGCTGGTCAATTTACAGGTCTCTTCTTCAAGCACAGATAGAAAATAAATAGCTTAGACCATGCAAGCATTGTAAACTCTGCCTGCCCAGGGTCACTGCTAACCCTGAAGGCACCACGCAACAGCTCTGCTGGATGAGATTCCACTAATATACCCGTAACATAAAAGACTGATATCTTTTTGCCACCACCATAAAGGGAACCTCAAATGGGATCTAGATTCAGATAGCTCTCCATCATTGTCTCCCTAATGTTCTACAACTCCCAGAACAGAAACCTGATTTTTCTTTTCCTGTTAGGAATGGAGGGCTCCACCTGCCTCCTGTGCAAGGAGCCATTTCTCCTAAGTAGGTAACAGCATAACAGAAAATACCTCAAAGCAGTTGCTCCAAACCAAGTGGTCTGTAGGCTGAAGTAAAATGAAGGCACAACACCTGCAGGACAAATACAAATAAATAACTCTGTGCAGAGGGGCTGAATATTCACAAAACCACTTTCCGCTCAATTTAAAGACCAGTATGAATTCCCCTGACTGTATTGGCCAGGAATTCATTAAAGAGAGAAACTAGAGCAATAAGTCAAAATCCTCCTTGGCACCAAATATACACATCGCCACACACTCTGCCTTAAACAGGAACACTGGTGTAGCAAAGGTTCCACAAGTGACCTGTAAACAAAGCCTTTATGTATTTGCTAACTCCATTTCTACATTGCCAAATAGCAGGCACTCTCAGGGTGGTTCACAAAACAGGTTAATAATAATAATAATAATAATAATAATAATAATTTATTATTTGTTCCCCAGCCACTCTGGGCGGCTTCCACAGAGACCAAAAATACACTAATATGTCATACATTAAAATCTTCCCTGAACAGGGCTGCCTTAAGATGTCTTCTGAATGTCAGGTAGTTGTTTATCTCTTTGACATCTGATGGGAGGGCGTCCCACAGGGCGGGCGCCACTACCGAGAAGGCCCTCTGCCTGGTTCCCTGTAGCTTGGCTTCTCGCAGCGAGGGAACCGCCAGAAGGCCCTCAGTGCTGGACCTCAGCGTCCGGCCAGAACGATGGGGGTGGAGACGCTCCTTCAGGTATACTGGACAGAGGCCGTTTAGGGCTTTAAAGGTCACTTTAAATTCAACAACACTTTGAATTGTGCTCGGAAATGTACTAGGAGCCCTCCCAGTTAAACAGTGGCCCCTCCAAATGCTGTCAGTATACAGCTCCCATCAGCATGGTCAATGATCAGGGATGATGGAAATGATAGTCCACCAATATATCAAGGGTCATGGGTTAGCCACCCAGTTTAGAACCATAAAATACAAGGATAAAACCATGTGAAAACAGCCACAGAATAAAGCCAAAGCCAAAGCAAAACCAACAGTATTGCAAAGATCTTTTTTTAAAAAGGCAACCTATTTTTAAAACTGAAGGACTAAAAAGCTTGGGGAAATTAAGAAAGGTTTTCATCCGACAGAATCATCCAGAAAAGGGCCTCAGAAGACGATATTATGGTACACGTGGGCATATATGGGCGGAGGCTGGCACTCCTTGGCCACAACCTGTTTTTGACTTTAATACCAGCATTATGAAATGGGTCGAGGAATGGCCAGCCAGTGCAGGTGACAGAGCATAATATTAACCATCATGATGCCTATTTTGAACCAACTGAAACATCTGGAGGGTTTTTTAAAGGCAGCCGCACACTTGACGCATTGCAGTATTCCAAAACGGTGATGACAGAATGCGGGCATTGGCGGCAACGCCGTTTCTATCAAGCTGATCTATCAACCACAGCCCTAAGACGATGAAAGAAGGCCACCTATGTATCCAGCAACAGTACTAGGTCCAAGAGCACCCCCAAACTACAAACCTAATTCTTTAGAGCAGGGTTGGCTAATGACCCCATTGGCCTCCAGATGTTGCTGGACTACAGTGTGGACTGAGTCTCCATTTACTGACCCTCATTCAGTATACTACATTAAGTTAGCAGGGTGGGCATGATGTCATTCACCCAAGGATTCTCAAAGAGGCATCTAGGCTAAGGTTACCAGACGTCCCCGTTTCCTGGGGACAGGCCCTGGATTTACAAATCAGTCCCCATACAAAATCCATTGGAGTTGAAAAGTGTCCCCAGATTCATTGGAAAAAATCTGATAACCTTAATCTAGGCAATCATCAGACAATAGGTATGGGGTTTCTACTAATGAAAGAGTAAAGAAGGTCAAGTATATTGCAGAGGCACACAACCTCTTAACAGGATGAAGTCACCAGGGACAGCATCACTAACAGAGCCAGGCAGGATCTGACATCACAGTATGGCTGGGGGAAAGCAGGGGCACACAATAGCTCTGTTTAGGCCACCCAGGTGTAGTCAGGGGTTTCATTGTGGAAACCTCGGGTTCAAACTTCACTCAGATGATTTCAACAAGTCACTATCCCTTGGCCCAACCTACCACATAGAGTTCCTAAAATGCCAGCTGCAGGCTACTTGGAGAAAGGGGAGGGAGGCAAGTAGCTTAAATAAATCTGTCTGAGAGCCCCTTGCCTTTAGCTGCTCCTCTTCATTTACTAATCAACCGCATGTGGGCCTGGAAAGAGATTGTGGCAGCTGGAAGACATGGGCATACAACAAACTGGGACAGGAAAATGGGGCATAAAACATACTTCAAGTAAAGAAGGATAGATGCATCATGCCAAGAACCGCACTGATCAAAGTAACATGTCAAGTTAAGGAGAGGCTGACTACATTCGTCTATCGAGACATATTCCCTTCAGACACTCATGCAAGGTTACAGATGCTTCTGGCAGCCTGGGAGACCTTTCAGTCACCTCCTGGAAGTTCAGTCTAAACCCTGAATCCATCTACCTGGCAGCAGAGCAGAGCACAAGAGCTGCGGCAGACAGGCAGAATTCCTAGAAACATTTCAGAGAAAAATGATGAATGCAATATGATCATGAAACGCCAAGTCCTGACAAACTAACCTCTCAACAAGCCCACACAGCTGCCAAGGCCTGTGCTTACTACTGTAGCAAACCCTGAGTTGGGGGAGGGAATAACTCAGTAGAAGTGCTTCTGCCATTTTCTAAGCTGAAGGCACTCAAGAAACCTCTCCCCTCTTTTTCTGAGTCTAGACAACATCTGTAGGCTCCTGCAGCATTTAGGCAGGGGCTCAATCCCCTATTCAGTGAAAGAATCAACAGATACACTGGACTATAATAGGCAAGTCTCTCGGCCTCAGTTCTGCTGCCTGCAAAATATGCCATTATCTGCATACTGTATTTCTATTTGCAACCACCTAGCTCTCAGGACTGCTGTGAATACAAAACAATCTTCCAAAGCATTTGCACATCATAGTATGAGTTATATAAATGGCACTTATTACACAATTCTTTCTGACACTGAAGCTCTTCGGGAAGGGCAAGTTTTCCTGAAGACTCAAAGCATTCAAGGATTCAGCCAGGACTGTAACCTGCAACAAATCTGTTTACACTCTCAGGGCATAGCCCCTTCCTGTTTCTAAGCTGCTTCTTTTGAACTATGTTGCACAATTTGCATGGGAAGGAGCTTTGCAGTAAAACCCTCTTCCTCTCCTCAGCTCTGATTGCTCAACAATCTGGGCACTGGTCGTCAACTGGTGGGTCAGGACACCCCGCGGCTGCATTGTGACTTCTTCTAAGGTGGGAACACACAACAGCAATAGCAGCAGATACTGTAAATATATGGTAAACAAGCAGTTAAAAAGAGACTTCCCTAAATGTACGGTTGAACTAAAGATGGGTCCTGGGTCTATACTGTGAAGTAGACAAGACTCCAGGGGTTTCAGACCTTTTGCGTGAACTGTTACCACTGAGCTATGGCTCATCCCCAGTCTTCTCAAATGAAGCTGCAAGAATACATTCCTGGGCTTGGAGCAGCCACAGACAACTTTGAACTGACCTTTCCGGAAACCCTGCTTCCTTTTGCAACCTTTAACACAAGTAGTATGCTTTCTTAAACGTCTTCCTCGGTACCAGCCACTATCCTTCGCTGCTTAGGTTACAATCCCCCCAGTGTGCAAGAGAACACCAGCTTTTACTTGCTTCCCCAACTGTACGGAAAATGTTGTATGGAAAAGAGTGGAAACAACTATTTACAAATCTATGACACTTAGTTCTGAGGCTCAAACCACAGAATGGCAAAATGAGGCAATTATTCTTAGTTTAGATAAAATATTTACACAAAGCCTTTACTAAAGTTGTAAACATCAAATAATTGAAAAAGAACAACCAGAACTAACAAAAAACCATAAAAGATGGACATCATAAATCAGGAATGATAGGTCAGCGGGTCCTGGAACTTTTCCATAATTTATTATAATTATTTGTGTCCTGCCTTTCAGGATATTTGAAGGTGGCTTACAAACAACATCTAAATGCATAAACAAACAAACAAAAAAATGACTAAAAAAATTCAAGACATAAGTCAACAGAATCCTTCCCACACAGCGGTTGGTGACAGACAACCTTAGAAAGGAAGGCCAGTTAACTTTAGCAGGTGGCTGATGGTCATTGGACAGACTGGCTCCCGGCCTCTGTCCTTCCAAGAAGACAGCTGGTAGATCGGCTTTGAAAGTGCCACAACTTTGGCACCATGATCATAAACTTTAAGATTCAGCTTCTAGTCATCCTTCTCCTGACCTGCCAGAGCTGGGATGGTAAGCAGTGTTTATTAGATCTCACCTAGCAGGGGTGTGAGCGCATGTGTCATGTGGGGAGAGACAGCCCTTCAAGGTCACGGATTTTCAAGATCAAGACCAGCACCTTGAACTGGGTCCAGAAACAAACTGACAACAAGTTACAACTGATGCAAAACAGGCTGACTATATGCACATCTCTTGGTATCTGAGACGAGCAACTGCATTCTGTATCGGCTAAAGCTTCTCAATTATCATGGAGCCTCATATGATTGCAACAACCACTGGACTCCAGACACAGATACTGTATTAACAGAAAATGCTTCCATTATTGTCACTGCCAGAGTTTAATTGCCTGTGTGCTTCTCCTCATAGCGCTGCAACCAACAATGATGCTTTTCTTCCCTGGGATCTTGAGCTTGTTTTCAAACTGGTTAAGCTAACACTAATCTTGTTCTTCCAAAAACGAAATGCAATTCCTGCCCTGTTTTTCAGCAAGGAATTATGGGGATGGCACATCTGACATCTCTTTATTTGACAGTGAGGCAGAGAACACTGTGCAGATATTATTAGGGCGCAACCACCAAAGTGTAACATCACCAAGGCGATGACCTTTGCATTTAGGGACTTAACTAAGCCAAGTCACATGCTGCAAGTCACATGTTCCATGCTTCTGGTTCACACTTGGCTTCTTTTAGTTCGAGTCCTTGTTCTGCACCAATTAAGTGCAAACATTGTGGGGGGGGGAGGGCAGGGGAGAGAACAGAACAGGAGGCTTTCATGCAGCTGAACAGCCAACAACAGAGGCACAACTGGACATAAGTCCATTTGATTGTTGATTTGTTTGCACAGACTGCCTGAAGAGTCCTCTGTGGCTTCTTTACCCTAAAATGTTTGCAGGAATTAAATGGAGCACAAAAATGGGGGGAAGCAGGTTCTGATAATGCAGGCGCTAAACAAGCACTTTAAGGGAACATCTTTGCAAAACAGGGAAGGGGGTTTCTCCAAGCTTTGGTGTACACTGCAGAGCTCTTCATTACCAAAACAGAGAGGCAAAAAGCATCATCTGGTAGCAGTACCTGAATTTATGCATGGAGCTCAGGAAGCCCAGAGCATTCTCTTGGTCAGAACAGCAAGGCACATCTGTCAGCCAAAACAACACACCAGACTTCCTCCCCAGCAAGAGGATCTGGGACTTTTAATATAATGTCCATACAACTTCTCTGGCCTCTCCATTTCTGATCAGAAGTCCAACAACATCCCTTAACCTCTTTGAAAATGAATGCCAACGCTTAATTTTGTTGAGATGATTTTAGTACCTTGCAGCTAATTCTGAAAGTTTTGTGCATTTGTAAGGTGGGAGGAACTACTTGGAAGTTATAGTCTGGATGTTCTTATTTAGGTACAGGAGGTGGGGGCTTGGTCTGGTATATCTTTGGAAGTAGGTAGAAAAGAAGAAGAGAAGAAAAGAAAAAGAAAACGAAGAAGCAAGCCACAGTTTTAAAAGTGAAGATAGTAAGTATCTCTAATTCTGTAGAGAAAGACAAGCAGATCTTTCTCATACATATAGGAAAGTAGGAACCCAGTCCCTGTAAAATTCATTCAACCTGTAGGCTAAATGAGGCTCTCTGAACCTTTCCCAGTCTTCTCACCACTGTCCCTTAATGTGTCTCTACTGCCTCTCTTACTCACTCGCTGGATCATCACCAACGTTACTGTATGCTTGTGAAACATGGACCACTTATAAACACCATCTCCAACTCCTCAAAAGATTCCATCAATGGCGTCTCCAAAAAAATTTACACATCACTTGGGAAGACAGGCGAACTAATGCCAGTGTACTGGAAGAAGCAAAGATCACCAGTGTTGAAGCAATGATTCTTCAAACATCAACTTCGTTGGACTGGTCATGCTGTGCAGATGTCTGATTATCGTCTTCCAAAGCAACTACTCTATTCCAAACTTAAAAATGGAAACCGTAATGCTGGCGGTCAACAAAAGAGGTTTAAAGGCTGTCTCAAGGCAAATAAAAAAAAAATGTAGCATAAACAACAATTGGGAAAAACTTGCCTGCGAGCGCCCCAGTTGGAGAACAGCATTTGCCAAAGGTGTCACAGGCTTTGAAGACACTCAAACTCAGGACACAAGGGAGAAACGTGCTAAGAGGAAGGCACGTTTGGCAAATCCACAATGGGATCAACTCCTGCCCGGAAACCAATGTCCCCACTGTGGAAGGACGTGTGGATCCAGAACTGGCCTCCACAGTCACTTATGGACTCATTAAAACCGTGTTTATGGAAAACAATCTTACTCGGCTACGAGTGATCGCCAAAGAGAAGAAAGAGAAGAGACTGCCTCTCTTTTATAGCTGTCAGGCTGCTCTCCTTCCAATACTCATGCACACATTCACTAGGTATAAAGATAGCAGAGAGGAATTCTCACCATGTGCAAGCAAAGTATCTTAAGGAATCACAGCAGATGAGACTTGCAGAGCCAGTGGCAACAAGAAGAATCAACACACTGCGAAGTCCCATCCAGCACTTTGAACATTACCATAAAACAGAGTCAGGAGATGGTGGTTTCTTGAACCTGACTTCAGGGCAAAGGGAGTCCCTGTAGATGAGTGGAGTTGTACAATGGCTCACTCCTAGTTCACCATTTACATCCCAACAACTCTCACTCCTAGTTTACTACAGTGGTACCTCGGCTTAAGAACTTAATTCGTTCTGGAGGTCCGTTCTTAACCTGAAACTGTTCTTAACCTGAGGTACCACTTTAGCTATTGGGGCCTCCCGCTGCCCCGCCACCACACAATTTCTGTTCTCATCCTGAAGCAAAGTTCTTAACCCGAGGTAATATTTCTGGGTCAGCGGAGTCTGTAACCTGAAGCGTCTGTAACCCGAGGTACCACTGTACTTACATCCCACCCTTCCTCCAAAACACAGGGGGAAGGGAAGCTCAGAGCAACAATTATGAGAAGAACAAGTTATACCACAGGTTGAAAGATCAGCAGCTAAACCTGCCACCCAAGAGGCTAAATTAATGAGTCAGGAGCAAGCAGCACACAGGAAGAGGTATGAGGTGACCCTGCCCAAACGCTGGATAAATGGAGATCTCAGACAAAGCAAAACAAGGTGGGCGTGTCTGATTTGTGGAACCAGATAATTGTTTCCATTTTAGGGATTTCTCCAGCATGGCTTACAGAAATACAGCATAATAGGAAGGGGGAAATGTATGTACGTTATCTGATGGACACTCTCTGTGCAAGAGGGTGGGAAGAACAATGAAAGAATGGAAGAAAACACACCACAAGCACATCTCTCTGATTCAAGTGGTTACTGCCTCCCTACTTCTGTACTTACCTGCCATGATATTGGCTATTCCGCCCAGAATATGCACCGAAGGAGGGGCAGAGGGTGGGGGAGGAAGAGAAGGGGACTGATCCACACCACTATTTTACCAGTCAGGCAAGAATAATCAGCTAAACACCTTGACTTAGGAGACAACCCACCCGCATTATTAAGTGATGATCCTTAGAAAGCGCTGATTTAACATCATTTTTTAAAGTGTGGTTTTCTCTCCCCCTCCCCTATTTCAAGCATTTCCTTGCATTTCTCCCCTCATTTTGAAAAGCTCCTAACCCAGCCCAATTGGGGGCAGTGGAGACTACAAGTTTGAAACGAGCGAAATGAGATGGGCGGCTCACGGGTCACAACTGACATGGGCCGTTTCATGATGGGCCAAGGCTTGGCAGCACATGACTTGCATGCATGAATGCAAAAGGTCCCGGGTTCAAATCCCCATGGCAACTGCAGGTAAGGCTGGGAGAGAGTCCTTGCTGCCTGCCAAGCGTTTCCCAACCTCGGGTTGGACTACATATCCCATCATCCCGGACCACGGGCCCTGCTGGCTAGGGAGCTGTAGGCCAGCAACCCCCGGGGGCCCCGAGGTTGGGAAAGACGGGTGGAGACCCTACTGAGCCAGGTATGGGCCTGGTTCACGACAAGGTCGCCGCTGCCTGCGTTCCTCTGCATTCCCGCTTACCTTCGCGTTCACACGAACACCTGCCCCCAGGTAGCCCTTCCCTCCCCGGGGCAAAAGGTTCAGCGGGATGCAAGCCCCGTGCGTGCCTGCGAATGCCACCATTGCGGAGGGAGGGGAACCCGGCACGTGGGAAGGGGACCCGTACACGCGTGTACACGTGTAGGAGGAGGACGCGGGTCGCACCTGGTAGACGGAGGCCTTGGGCAGGTCGAGGCACACGGTGCAGCAGAGGACCGAGTAGAGGCGCTCCTCCAGCTTGACGCCGCCGCCGCCTCCCTCGGCTCCGCCCGGCAGCTTCAGTCGCTTCTTGGGCGGCGCGTCGGAGTCGCGGTCGCCGCCGGGCTCGGGCTGCCGGACAAGGCCGCCGCCGCCGCCTCCCCCCGCGCCCGCCCCCCCAGCCCCGAGCGGCGGCCCCGGCTCCTCGGCGCCCCCCGGGCCAGGCCCCGCCGCCTCCCCCAGCGCCAGAGGACCCCCGGCGCCCGCCGCCACCACGCCGGCCGCCGCCCCGCCGCCGGGCTCGCGCTCGTCTGGCCCCGACATGGCGCTCTGGCTCGGCCGCGGCTGCTCAGCCCGCCGTCCCCAGGCCCGCCTCGGCCGCCTCAGACGCCGCCATCTTGCTTGGGCCGCTCCGCTCCTTCTTCCCCCCGCCCGGCTCCTCCGCCCGCCCCCTCGCCCACACGCCCGGCCAATCAGAGCCACGGGGCGTCGCGACCCGCCGCCCGTCAATGGCGCGACGTAGGCGGGCGACGAGACGGGCAGCCTCTCCCGACCAATCCCGTGCCGGCTCGCCTCAGAGACGGGAACAAGGCTCCGGGAACGCCCCTCCGAAGCAGCCAATCGCCCCTCGAGGGGGGCGGGCCAACGCGCCGCTGGGGCAGCACAAAAGACCAACTCGCCCGAGCGACGTTGGACTCGCTTTCCCAGAAGCCTCGACCGGGGTGCACAACGGCCAGGGAAAGCGGGAGTTGTAGTCCGCTAACGTCGTGAGGTCCGCAGCCTTTCCCCAACCGGCTGTTTGGGGCGACGACTCCTGTCAGGCCCACCTCGCGCCGCAGGGGCTGATGGGAGTTGTAGTCCGAAAGGTGTGATGCTGTAACAGCTGAGTTAGGCCCACCTGCTCGGGGAGAGCCCGGCTGGGCTTCTCAGGGCAGGGAGGCAGCTCTGCAATTTGATGCATGAGAGCTGGGGACATTTGGCTCCTAAGGTATTCTGCCCTGCAGAGAAGCAGAGAATAGACCCATCGACTTGTAGGGACCCCCAGGGGTCATCTAGTCCAACCCCCTGCGATGCAGGAATCTCAGCTCAAGCATCTGTGGCAGATGGTCGTCCAACCGCTGCTTAAAAACCTCCAAGGAAGGAGAGGCCACCACCTTTTCGACAAACAGCTCTTACTCTAGTTATCTCCCGCTTGGACTACAGTGGTACCTCGGGTTAAGAACTTAATCCGTTCCGGAGGTCTGTTCTTAACCTGAAGTACCACTTTAGCTAATGGGGCCTCCTGCTGCTGCAGCACGATTTCTGTTCTCATCCTGAAGCAAAGTTTTTAACCCGAGGTACTATTTCTGGGTTAGTGGAGTCTGTAACCTGAAGCGTATGTAACCCAAGGTACCACTGTACTGCAATGTGCTCTATGTGGGGCTACCTTTGAAGGTGACCCGGAAACTGCAATTACCGTATTTTTCGCCCTATAGGACGCACTTTTCCCCCTCCAAAAATGAAGGGGAAATGTGTGTGCGTCCTATGGGGCGAAGGCAGGCTTTCGCTGAAGCCTGGAGAGCGAGAGGGGTCGGTGCGCACCAACCCTTCTCCCTTTCCAGGCTTCAGGAAGCTCTGCGCAAGCCGCGGGAGCCCTCCCCCAGCTTGCGCAGAGCTGCCTCTTATCCCGAAGCCCCGGCGTGCTCAGCAGTCGCGCCGGGGCTTCGGGTAGCTGCGCACAAGCCGGGGGAGTGCTCCCGCGGCTTGCGCGGAGCTGCCTCTTATCCCGAAACCCCGGCGCGCTCAGCAGTCGCGCCGGGGCTTCGGGTAGCTCTGCGCAAGCCCGTGGAGCCCTCCCCCAGCTTGCGCAGAGCTGCCTCTTATCCTGAAGCCCAGGCGCGCTCAGCAGTCGCGCCGGGGCTTCAGGTAGCTTTGCGCAAGCCGCGGGAGGGCTCCCACGGCTTGCGCAGAGCAGCCTGTTCTGGGGGCTGGGGTCAGGGGAAGCTCGGGCTTCCCCCGCCCCAGCCCTGCGCCTGGGGGGGGAATAAAAATATTTTTCTTTATTTCCCCCCAAAAAAACTAGGTGCGCCTTATGGGCCGGTGCGTCCTATGGGGCGCAAAATACGGTAATCCAGAATGCAGCAGCTAGACTGGGGACTGGGAGCGGCCGCCGAGGTCATATAACATCGGTCTTGAAAGACCTACATTGGCTCCCAGGACGTTTCAGAGTACAATTCAAAGTGTTGGTGTTGACCTTTAAAGCCCTAAATGGCCTCAAAGGCCCAGTAGACCTGACGGAACGTCTCCACCCCCATTGTTCTGCCCGGACACTGAGGTCCAGCGCCGAGGGCCTTCTGGCGGTTCCCTCCCTACGAGAAGCAAAGCTACAGGGAACCAGGCAGAGGGCCTTCTTGGTAGTGGCGTCCACCCTGTGGAACGTCCTCCCATCAGATGTCAAGGAAATAAACAACTACAGTACCTGACATCTAGAAGCCATCTGAAGGCAGCCCTGTTCAGGGAAGTTTTTAATGTGTGACATTTTAATGTATTTTTAATCTTTGTTGGAAGCCGCCTAGAGTGGCTGGGGAAACTCAGCCAGATGGGCAGGGTACAAATAATAAATTATTATTATTATTATTATTACTACTATCAAATCTCCCTTCCTGTAACTTGAATCTGGGGATTTGGGTCCTCCCTTCCAGAGCAGGAGAAAACGAGCTAGTTCCATCCTCCATATGACAGCTGTTATAAGAAAAATACTGCTCCTTTTCCCTTATGGGGTATCTAAGAGCCCGTATAGAGTCTTTAAATAGGTTCTCTATCTGTAGGAGAAAATAACAGAGGCCAACCAGAGAATATTGAGAAGCAAGGCAGCTAGTAAGCCTGATCTTTATTAAACTGTTGCAACAGTGTCCTCACTCACCACATGCAGGAGGCAGGGAGGGGTGGCTAACACCCCAGAGGACAGGATCACACTTCAAAACGACCTTGACAGATTAGAGAACTGGGCCAAAACAAACAAGATGAATTTTAACAGGGAGAAATGTAAAGTATTGCACTTGGGCAAAAAAAAATGAGAGGCACAAATACAAGATGGGTGACACCTGGCTTGAGAGCAGTACATGTGAAAAGGATCTAGAAGTCTTGGTTGACCACAAACTTGACATGAGCCAACAGTGTGACGCGGCAGCTAAAAAAGCCAATGCAATTCTGGGCTGCATCAATAGGAGTATAGCATCTAGATCAAGGGAAGTAATAGTGCCACTGTATTCTGCTCTGGTCAGACCTCACCTGGAGTACTGTGTCCAGTTCTGGGCACCACAGTTCAAGAAGGACACTGACAAACTGGAACGTGTCCAGAGGAGGGCAACCAAAATGGTCAAAGGCCTGGAAACGATGCCTTATGAGGAACGGCTAAGGGAGCTGGGCATGTTTAGCCTGGAGAAGAGGAGGTTAAGGGGTGAGATGATAGCCATGTTCAAATATATAAAAGGATGTCACCTAGAGGAGGGAGAAAGGTTGTTTTCTGCTGCTCCAGAGAAGCGGACATGGAGCAATGGATCCAAACTACAAGAAAGAAGATTCCACCTAAACATTAGGAAGAACTTCCTGACAGTAAGAGCTGTTCGACAGTGGAATTTGCTGCCAAGGAGTGTGGTGGAGTCTCCTTCTTTGGAGGTCTTTAAGCAGAGGCTTGACAACCATATGTCAGGAGTGCTCTGATGGTGTTTCCTGCTTGGCAGGGGGTTGGACTCGATGGCCCTTGTGGTCTCTTCCAGCTCTATGATTCTATGATTCTATGATTCTAACAATGGTGTGCAAGACCTTTCATAGACTTTTTGAAATTGCCTCCCCTGTAGCTCAAGACCACCACCCGAAACATCATACATACATCACTGAAGGGGCGGTCTACAGCAGAAAAACCTGTCTTCCAGGATACCTGCTATTGGTCACTGAATGCTTATACCTGGGCATCCTGGCCATTCCTTTGAGATGGTAAACAGTTTAGTTCCTGAATCTCTTACATATATTCATAGTTTGCTCAGCTTAGCAGATAATTGCCAGACTGTATTTGAAAAGGTAGGTGTAAGCTCCTACGGTCCAAAGACAACTGGAAAGCTTTTCCCATTTCCTTCCTCCTTGCAAGGAAATATTTGAGGTCAATTTGGGAAAGTCAAAATGCCTTCAGGATTGCTCTCCTGTACTGTTTCAGACATTATACTTATGCATGTGTGTTTGCCTTATACATTTATGAACATGTGATTTATATATATGAGACCTTAGAATCCCCCAAATGGAAATGGAAGTCGGAGCAAAAAAGAAACAGGGTGGTAAAGAAGAGAAACATTTATTTGTTGTACAATTTGTTGTACAATTTTTGGACCTCCCTACAAGGGAGAAGGGGTGGGTTTGAATCTCCAGGTGGGCAAGTACGCATTTATTTTTATTTATTTATATTAAGAAGACTACGAGTGCAGTCTGCAAGCTGCAGCCTGGCAGGATAATTCTCACATAAACTCTCTGGGATCTGCCCCCTTCCCCTCTCCTAATTAACCTCCATCTCCAGGGCTCAGTGGTAAGAGGGAGAATCACCAGGACCCAGCCCTGTGACATCACCAGGGAATGCCCCAATGACATCAGCAGAAGCTTCCCCTAAGTCTAAGGTTTGGGTCCTGGAATCTCAGGGTCTAGGATGCTCACGACCAGGCAGTCCTATTCAGACGCTACTGTTCCTTGTTCAGGGAAATTCAGAGAAATGAAGATTTAGATGTGCTACCTGTTCTTTTCTTAGGCTTCGCTTTGCTTTTTGCTCCCATGTGCAGTACAAACAAGAAACAGGCGCTGTACTGGGTTTTATTTTTGTAGAAATCATTGCAGGCAGGAATCAGAGGAAGCTGTTGCCTCAGAGCTGACAGCTCCAAGCCGAGAGATTTCTCCAGCTGTTGATTTCTCCCTGTCATCAGGCAGCCACGAAGGCACAGAGCCCTTGCCTTTTAAGAAGTAGCAAATCAAAGACAATTAGGGGCCTCCCAGAATAATTTTAAGCATGTTTACTTGGATTTTCAGTGAGACTGCTGAGTCATCCTCTGGCCGCAAAAGAGGAAAATGTCTCTCTTAATGCCATGCTATTGCAAAGTACCTCCTTCCTCAGAAGGTCATTGTTGCATACCTCAAATGGAGCACAAAGTCATTGCTTAAGTATTCTGCTGTCTCCAACATGCCAGAAATGCAGGTTTATAGGGTGGGATTCAATGTCACGCTGTGATCAACGTTCTGCCTCCACAAGCATTTCAGCTCACCAGACAGAGCCATCCCTGTGCGTGCTGTTCCAGGGCTTATACCGGCTCCCCCAGAGTCAGTTTTGAGGGGGATGTCCCATTGCACAAGCTGAAGTCTGCAGAACATTGCATGCATTGATGATGCTAGATTAAATTTGATAGCAACAACCTCAGCAGAATTTGCGTCAGCCCCTTTCATAGGAAGAAAGGGCATCTCAGAAGTGACATGTCTCTCAAGTGATGGGAAGGACAAAAATCTGCTATTTACCGTATTTTTCGCTCTATAAGACACACCAGACCATAAAGCGCACCTAGTTTTCGGAGGAGGAAAACAAGAAAAAAAAATCTAAATCCCAGCGATAGCTGCGCAGCCTGCATTTGCTCCATAAGACACACACACACACATTTCCCCTTACTTTTTAGGAGGGAAAAAGTGTGCCTAATAGAGCGAAAAATACGGTATTATTCTTGTTATGGAATAGCTGGACGCTGCCATGCTTCTGAATCCCAGTTGCTAGAAACCACAAGAGGGGAGAGGGCCATAATAATAATAATAACAATAATAATAATTTATTATTTATATCCTTGTGCTCAGGTTTTGCTTGCTGGCTTCCCATAATGGGCATTTGGTCGGCCACTGTGAGAACAGGTTATTGGACTAGCTGGTCCCCATTTGGCCTGATCTTGCAGACTCTTCTTAAGAAGAGAAAGTGTGGAATGGGAGGAGGATAGCAAGGATGATGTACTACCTTGTTTGGAACACCGACAGGACGTGGGAAAAGGCCAAAGGTTGCACCCTCACACATACAACCCCCCAGATCCCATATTAGCTCAGAAGCCGCAGTTCCCAAAAGTTGGTTGCGTGTCCACAGTGGGGTCAGTTCGTCAGCTGGGCACCCTGCAAGAAATGGCCCACAGGTCTCCAAAGAGAAGCATTGATGGAGGTGAAGCGAGGGAGGCTCTCATTGGCCCACCAAGATGACTTCCAGCCAAGGGTACCAGCGCCACAGCAGAATATGCTACAGAGACTCTTCAGGTCAGACACAGGCGCCTGCTATAGCACAGCCATCTCCGAGGAAGTGGCAAATGTCCCGATCCGATATGCGGCAAACGCACGGAGAAAGGCTACCTGAGACCAAAGGCTACCTGGAGCATCCTCTAAAATGCTGTGGCAGGAAGCTCTCCCAAGCTCAGCATCCACATTGGCCGTAGCCTGCATCTTGCAGCGGGAGATGGAGGCTGCTGTGCTGGAATTCGTTCCTGAGGAACAGCCTCTCCAGCATCTCCTGCAGGCTGCGCTCCACATTCTCACCTGGAAGTGAGGAGGAGAGAAGGAAGTCTGGGCCAGGTTGGAGGAGGAAGAGGGAGAGTGAGAGAGGAAGAAGGCCAGGCAGTGGGCAGGCAAGTCTCCTGTTTGCACTTATTCTGATTATTACAGGTATATAAGAAGAGTGGCAAATGAAATTAACGGACTCTGCAGAATTAGACAAAATGACAGGAGGGATTCGAAACCTGCGGGACCAAAGATTCTTAGAGGACTGGAGTAAATATTTGAACTATTTGCAAAGCAATTGTAATAAACAGATTACGCTAGTAGGACTGCAAGAAGTTTTGTAAGGTGGATTATGCGAAATATTGCAAGGAAGATTATGAAGATTAAGGATAATTAAAAGTAACAGAGAAATTAAGAAATGCAGATTAAGTGATAAAGTATGGAAAATCTTCAGAGGTAGCTGACGGGAGTCTAAAAAAATTGTATATGATAAAAACGTATGTTAAATGACTGGTGGAAATGATATGTTAAAAAATTAATAAAAATGTATATATAAAAAAACAAAAGGCACCGAGGCTGTGGATGAAGGTGAGGTGAGAGGGAGGCTCTTGGATGGACTGGTGTGCCACAATAATAGCAGCGTTGTTGGCACAGACCGGTCTCTGCCCCTCCCAATGTTCTGTGCCAGGAAAGCAGACTGCTGTATTACTTAATATTAGCAAAACGCCCTTCTCTGCTGGTGCTTGCTGGTCCAGAAATAGAACCTGCTGCTGCGCACCCATTCATTATCTCAACCCCCTGAGAGATGCACATTCCTCCAGAAAAGTCTGGCTGGCGCGCCTGCAAGCTACCACCCCACCCCTACCTTCCTCCGCCTGTCAGATTGGCTTGAAGGCCCTTTGTGACCTTGCTTGGCGGCTGGGCAAATAATTAGCACCTACCCAACCTGCTGCAAACCCCACAGCTTCACGCAAGACTGGCACAAGCTAATAAATACTATTTAAAGAAAGGTTGAGCAACCAGCAGGCTTCTGCCTAATTGCATGCTTGGGGCAGGGGAAGGAGCCCGGAGGGGAAGAGGCAGCAGTGTGATGCCGCAACAAAATAAGCTAATGCTGCTTTAGGCTGCGTCAGCAGAAATCTGGTGCCCAGATCAAGGCAAGTAATACCATAGTTCCGCTCTGTTCTGCCTTGGTCGGACCACACCTGGAGTCCTGTGTTCAGTTCTGGGCACCACAATTTACAAAGGATGTTGACAAGCTGGAACAATGTCAGGCATGGGCAAACTCAGCCCTCCAGATGTTTTGGGACTACAATTCCCATCATCCTAGCCACTGTGATCCACGCGACGGTCACCTCCAGACTGGATTATTGTAACTCGCTCCACGTGGGGCTACCCTTGAGACTGACCCAGAAACTCCAGTGGGTGCAGAATGCCGCGGCGAGAGTCCTTACGGGGTCCTCGCTGCGAGATCACATTCCCCCAGTGCTATACCAGCTGCACTGGCTCCCTGTGGAGTATAGGATCAGGTTTAAGGTGCTGGTCTTAACCTTTAAAGCCCTATACGGCCTAGGACCCTCGTACCTACTGGACCGCCTCTCCTGGTATGTCCCACGGAGGACCTTACAGTCTTCAAACAAAAACATCTTGGAGGTCCCAGGCCACAGGGAGGTTAGGCTGGCTTCAACCAGAGCCAGGGCTTTTTTGGCTGTGGCCCCGATCTGGTGGAATGCTGTCACAAGGGACTAGGGCCCTGCAGGATTTGACCTCTTTCCGCAGGGCCTGCAAGACGGAGCTGTTCCACCAGGCCTTTGGCCAAGGCACAGTCTGACCCCCTTCTTTGGTAATCCTCAGAACTCTAGCCCAATGGTTGCCATTAATTTGAATTTGATTCTGAATTGATTTTAGAATGAATTGATTTTAGAATGTATTTCAATTAATTGATTGTGATTTTATGTAAACTGTGTTACTTTTATTGTTGTTAGCAGCTCTGAGCCCGGCTTTGGCTGGGGAGGGTGGGGTATAAATAAATTATTATTATTATTATTATTATCTCTGACCGCTGGTCCTGTTAGCTAGGCATCATGGGAGTTGTAGTCCCAAAACATCTGGAGGGCCGAGTTTGCCTATGCCTGATCAAGGTTCTGGAAACTAAGCCTGATGAGGAGCGGTTGAAGGAACTGGGTATGTTTAGCCTTGAAAAGAGGAGACTGAGAGGAGGTAGGATACCCATTTCCAAATATCTGAAGGGTTGTCACATGGAAGATGGAGCAAGCTTGCAGCATTCGAACCAGTGACTTCAGATGAGAAAGGGGGTTCCAGTTAAACACCAGCAAGAGCTTTCTGGCAACAAGAGCTGTTTGACAGTGGAACAGACTCCCTCAAAAGGCGATGAACTCTCCTTCCTTGGAGGTTTTTCAGCAGAGGTTGGACGGCCATCTGTCAAGGACTTTTTAGCGCCGATTCCTGCATTGCATGGGGTTGGACTAGATAATAATAATAATAATAATAATAATAATAATAATAATTTTATTTATACCCCGCCCTTCCTGGTTCAGAAAACAGGGCTCAGGGTGGCTAACAACAAATTTAAAACACTTTTGACCATTGGAGGTCCTTTCCAGCTCTAGAATTCTATGCTTCCATGATTAACCTGTTCATTTGGACTCTGCTAACCTCGCCCACTTCGGCAAAGAGCAGATCAGACACGGTGGACTCAGGAGGATGCCAAGCACAGCCTGCTCTCTGTGTCATTTTGTGCCAGCTGCCTGGGGAAGTTATGCTGACTCTCGGTGATGATTTTACGAGGCTGACTCGGCATCTTCGGAAACACCTGCCCATCAGCAGAGTATGAAACTAAAGAACCTGGGGAAGGAAGGAAGGAAGGAAGGAAGGAAGGAAGGGGAGCCTCAGCAGATGTGGAAACAGAAAGCTGCTGTAAATGGAAAGCTCTAGGAGGCGTCAAAGAGAAGCAGCCAGACAATTGCCAGACGCAAAAGTGCACAGAGCTGCAAAAGTAAATTTCACCACGGTACTCGCTTCTTTTGGACTTCCAGGACTCTCTAGCTGGGTTCTGAGACTCTCCATAGGCCATATCCCCTCCATAAGAACATGCTTTTTAACATCTACATGCAGCCACTGGCAGAGATCATCATCATCAGATGACACCCAGCTCTACCTCTCTTTCAAATCACAACCAGTGAAGGCAGTGAAGGTCCTGTGTGAGTGTCTGGAGGCGGTTGGAGGATAGATGGCGGCTAATGGATTGAGGTTGAATCCTGACAAGACAGTACTGTTTTGGGGGGACAGGAGGCGGGCGGGTGTGGGGGACTCCCTGATCCTGAATGGGTTAACTGTGCCCCTGAAGGACCAGGGGCACAGCCTGGGAATCATTTTGGATTCACAGCTGTCCATGGAGGCGCAGGTCAATTCTGTGTCCAGGGCAGCTGTTTATCCGCTCCATCTGGTACGCAGGATGAGACCCTCCCTGCCCGCAGACTGTCTCGCCAGAGTGGTGCATGCTCTGGTTATCTCTCGCTTGGACTACTGCAATGCGCTCTATGTGGGGCTACCTTTGAAGGTGACTCAGAAACTGCAATTAATCCAGAATGTGGCAGCTAGACTGGTGACTGGGAGCAGCAGCCAAGACCATATAACACCAGTCTTGAAAGACCTACACTGGTTCCCAGTACAAATAAATAATAATAATAATAATAATAATAATAATAATAATAATAATAATTGCCTGCTGGATCAGGCCCGTCCAGCATAGTAGCCTCATGGTGGCCAGATCCCACAAGCAGGATCCAAGCACAAGAACAACTCTTGCCTCCTGTGGCCTCCAGCAACTAGTCTTCAGAAGCATGGCTGTCGCTAACTGTGGAGAAAAAGCAGAGCCATCCTGACTAGCAGGAGGGCCAACTTGGCCCAGCAACCACAGGTGTCTAGGGCCATGGGTGCTGTGCAGTGTGCCTGGCCCTGGCAACAAAATTTGTTGGTGCCTGGCCCCTTCATGAGGAATCTTGTGGGTGCTTGGGCACCCAGGGAGTTGGCACCTGTGCTGGCTAGTAGACATTAGTAGCCCTCTCCTCCCCCTCCTCAATGAATTCATCTAACCTTCTTTTACAGCTGCCCACATTGGTGGGCATCACTGCCTCCTCCTGTGGGAGGGAGTTCCATGGTTTAACTCTGCACCAGGTGGAGAAATAATATCTTTTACCTGTACTGAATCATCCAACAGTCAGCTCCCTTACCAGAGTGGTGCATGCTCTAGTTATCTCCCGCTTGGACTACTGCAACGCGCTCTACGTGGGGCTACCTTTGAAGGTGACCCGGAAACTGCAATTAATCCAGAATGCGGCAGCTAGACTGGTGACTGGGGGTGGCCGCCAGGACCATATAACACCGGTCCTGAGAGATCTGCATTGGCTCCCAGTATGTTTCCGAGCACAATTCAAAGTGTTGGTGCTGACCTTGAAAGCCCTAAATGGCCTCAAAGGCCCAGTATACCTGAAGGAGCGTCTCCACCCCCATTGTTCTCCCCGGACGCTGAGGTCCAGTGCTGAGGGCCTTCTGGCGGTTCCCTCCCTGCGAGAAGCAAAGCTACAGGGAACCAGGCAGAGGGCCTTCTCGGTATTGGCGCCCGCCCTGTGGAACACCCTCCCATCAGATGTCAGACAGATAAACAACTACCTGACATTTTGAAGACATCTGAAGGCAGCCCTGTTCAGGGAAGTTTTTAATGTGTGACATCTTAGTGTATTTTTTGGTCTTTGTTGGAAGCCGTCCAGAGTGGCTGGGGAAGCCCAGCCAGATGGGTGGGGTACAAATAAATTATTATCATCATCATCATCATCATCATCATCCCTGGCCTCAGCTGCTGTTCCCAAGCCTGTGACCCCTGCAATGTTGTCCTGAAAAGTATGCAGCCCCTGAAAGTCCACCGCCGTCCCCCATTTCAAGCCCCTTCCCGCTTCTTCTGTGGTTGGTGGGTCAGTGGAATTGCTGCCCTGCTCTTTACACCAACCTCACTTGCATCACCCTCTCTCTCAGTTCAGCCGGAAAGACGAGGCGACCCCCCCCCCTTACCTGTCTTGGCCGACACTTTGAACCTGCCGGATGCGCCGTGCTCCACCGCAAACTTCTCAGCCTTTTCTTCGGGGACGCAGCTCTCCAGGTCACTCTTGTTGCCCAGGAGGAAGAGATTGGCTTGGCGGGGGCAAGGGAGAAAGAACAGGAAGATCTGAGAACAGGTGCTGGGGCTAAAGGCTCTGAGCCCCTGGCAGGGCAGGAGGCGGCCAGTTCATGTACGGTAGGAAGGATATTTGCAGCTCCAACATTTGTTAACAATTTTGTTTGGGCCAGCAGCGTTTTCAGCTTCTGAGACTCCTGAGATACTACTGGTTAAATTCATTTCAACAACAAAAAACACAGCCCACAATTACTTTTTTATAGGTATTCGTTATCAATTTGATAGGCAGATGTTAAGAAATGATTGGAAAAAAGAACTTGTGGTTGCTGTGTTGCCGAGACAATGGGAGAGTGTTTTCATTTCTATAGCATAGGTAAGGTAAAGGGACCCCTGACTATTAGGTCCAGTTGTGGCCGACTCTGGGCTTGCGCCGCTCATCTCGCTTTATTGGCCGAGGGAGCGGGCGTACAGCTTCCGGGTCATGTGGCCAGCATGACTAAGCCGCTTCTGGTGAACCAGAGCAGCGGACAGAAACGCTGTTTACCTTTCCGCCGGACCGGTACCTATTTATCTACTTGCACCTTGACGTGCTTTCGCACTGCTGGGTTGGCAGGAGCAGGGACCGAGCAACGGGAGCTCACCCCGTCGCGGGGATTCGAACCGCCGACCTTCTGGTTGGCAAGTCCTAGGCTCTGTGGTTTAACCCACAGCGCCACCCGCGTCCCTTCTATAGCATAAGTAAATGGATCTTTACTTATGGCTTATACAAAAGAAAATAATATTTTGAATTTATTGAACTCCACTATGTTTGTATAGAAAAGGACTGCCTAAGACTGCATTTTGTTGGGGATGCAATAAGGATAATGCTTCTTTAAAACTCATGTTTTTACAATGTCTTATACTTATTAGGATTTGGGAGAAAGTAGTGGATTATATGACTGTGAAAAAGCTAAAATTTTCAGAGATTACTGTTCTTTTCAACTGCATACCTACTAGACGGAATTTGACAACTGGAGAACATAAATGGATTCTCTGTGCCCTCACTATGGCCAAAAGACTGATATTGCTGCACTGGAAAGAGAAATGTAAGGCTCCATTCATTCAGTGGGTTGAAGATACCCAACTACACTTGCCACCTAGGAGCAGGCTGCTTATTGATGTAGACTATGCAGGGACAAGGATAACGAAATTTGGAACACAGTAGGTTAAAAAAGCGAGAGTTATATAAGTGTATCAGAAATAACGATATATCAATTTGGATAATATTAGATAGGTATATATGGGATTGTAATTGTTAACTGTTATAGTGATATACTATACCCCAAAATATATATTAATTTTCTTTCCCTTGCTCTCATGATTTAGGACAGGCATAGGCAAACTCAGCCCTCTAGATGTTTTGGGACCACAACTCCCATCATCCCTAGCTAACAGGACTAGTGGTCAGGGATGATGGGAATTGTAGTCTCAAAACATCTGGAGGGCCGAGTTTGCCTATGCCTGATTTAGGACAATGCTTCTCAGAGTGGCCAGTACTGCCTCCTGGAGGTCAGTGGGATTAACTAGGGCAGGGTTTCCCAAATTTGGGTCTCCAGGTGTTTTTGGGACTACAATTCCCATCATCCCTGACCACTGGACCTGCTAGCTAGGGATGATGGTTGTAGTCCAAAAACAGCTGGCGATGGCAGGTTACGGTAGGGAGGTAGAAACGACTACCAAGGTACGACTGGATCAAGTTCATCCGTTTTACTGAATTCATCAACCAAAATACTTTTAATTGAATAAATGTGTCATGTATTGCGACCCTTTGTCAGGTGTGCATGCAGGAGCCAGGCCCTGTGACCAATAGGACTTTGCAGGACTGGGGCCTTCCTAAGTTTGTTCGGAAGAGGCAAGGCGCAGTCACACAGGTGAGGTCAATTAGTAACTCACAGCACCTGGTGGCAAGAGCCGGGAAGGGATATAAGGTCCGCATTTTCCCTTCGGCTCTTTGCCACAGCAACACGCTTTCTGCCTTGCTGTGTTTGACTCCTTGCTTCTCAACCCTCGGACCCCTGACTTCGTGACTCCTTGCTTCCTGACCCTCGGACCCCTGACTGTGTGACTCCTTGCTTCTCGACCCTCGGACCCCTGACTTCGTGACTCCTTGCTTCTCGGCCCTCGGACCCCTGACTTCGTGACTCCTTGCTTCTCGGCCCTCGGACCCCTGACTTCGTTACTCCTTGCTTCCTGACCCTCGGACCCCTGACTTCGTGACTCCTTGCTTCCTGACCCTCGGACCCCTGACTTCGTGACTCCTTGCTTCTCAACCCTTGGACCCCTGACTTCGTGACTCCTTGTTTCCTGACCCTTGGACCCCTGACTTCGTGACTCCTTGCTTCTCGGCCCTCGGCCCTCGGCCCCCTGACTTCGTTACTCCTTGCTTCCTGACCCTCTGACCCCTGACTTCATGACTCCTTGCTTCTCGACCCTCGGACCCCTGACTTCGTGACTCCTTGCTTCTTGACCCTCGGACCCCTGACTTCGTGACTCCTTGCTTCTCGGCCCTCGGACCCCTGACTTCGTGACTCCTTGCTTCTTGACCCTCGGACCCCTGACTTCATGATTCCTTGCTTCTCGGCCCTCGGACCCCTGACTTCGTGACTCCTTGCTTCCTGACCCTCGGACCCCTGACTTCATGACTCCTTGCTTCCTGACCCTCTGACCCCTGACTTCATGACTCCTTGCTTCTCGACCCTCGGACCCCTGACTTCATGACTCCTTGCTTCTCGACCCTCGGACCCCTGACTTCGTGACTCCTTGCTTCCTGACCCTCGGACCCCTGACTTCGTGACTCCTTGCTTCTCAACCCTTGGACCCCTGACTTCGTGACTCCTTGTTTCCTGACCCTTGGACCCCTGACTTCGTGACTCCTTGCTTCTCGGCCCTCGGCCCTCGGCCCCCTGACTTCGTTACTCCTTGCTTCCTGACCCTCTGACCCCTGACTTCATGACTCCTTGCTTCTCGACCCTCGGACCCCTGACTTCATGACTCCTTGCTTCTCGACCCTCGGACCCCTGACTTCGTGACTCCTTGCTTCTTGACCCTCGGACCCCTGACTTCGTGACTCCTTGCTTCTCGGCCCTCGGACCCCTGACTTCGTGACTCCTTGCTTCTTGACCCTCGGACCCCTGACTTCATGATTCCTTGCTTCTCGGCCCTCGGACCCCTGACTTCGTGACTCCTTGCTTCCTGACCCTCGGACCCCTGACTTCGTGACTCCTTGCTTCTCGGCCCTCGGACCCCTGACTTTGTGACTCCTTGCTTCTTGACCCTTGAACCCCTGACTTCGTGACTCCTTGCTTCTCAACCCTCAGACCCCTGACTTTGTGACTCCTTGCTTCTCGACCCTTGAACCCCTGACTTCGTGACTCCTTGCTTCTCGACCCTCGGACCCCTGACTTCGTGACTCCTTGCTTCTCAACCCTTGAACCCCTGACTTCGTGACTCCTTGCTTCTCAGCCCTCGGACCCCTGACTTCGTTACTCCTTGCTTCTCGACCCTTGAACCCCTGACTTCGTGACTCCTTGCTTCTCAACCCTCGGACCCCTGACTTTGTTACTCCCTGCTTCTTGATCCTCGGACCCCTGACTTCGTTACTCCTTGCTTCCTGACCCTTGGACCCCTGACTTCGTGACTCCTTGCTTCTCAACCCTTGGACCCCTGACTTCGTGACTCCTTGCTTCTCGACCCTTGGACCCCTGACTTCGTGACTACTTGCTTCTCAACCCTCGGACCCCTGACTTCGTTACTCCTTGCTTCCTGACCCTTGAACCCCTGACTTCGTGACTCCTTGCTTCTCAGCCCTCGGACCCCTGACTTTGTTACTCCCTGCTTCTTGATCCTCGGACCCCTGACTTCGTTACTCCTTGCTTCCTGACCCTTGGACCCCTGACTTCGTGACTACTTGCTTCTCAACCCTTGGACCCCTGACTTCGTTACTCCTTGCTTCTCGACCCTTGAACCCCTGACTTCGTGACTCCTTGCTTCTCAACCCTCGGACCCCTGACTTTGTTACTCCCTGCTTCTTGATCCTCGGACCCCTGACTTCGTTACTCCTTGCTTCCTGACCCTTGGACCCCTGACTTCGTGACTCCTTGCTTCTCAACCCTTGGACCCCTGACTTCGTGACTCCTTGCTTCCTGACCCTCGGACCCCTGACTTCGTGACTCCTTGCTTCCTGACCCTCGGACCCCTGACTTCGTGACTCCTTGCTTCTCAACCCTTGGACCCCTGACTTCGTGACTCCTTGCTTCCTGACCCTTGGACCCCTGACTTCATGACTCCTTGCTTCTCGGCCCTCGGCCCTCGGCCCCCTGACTTCGTGACTCCTTGCTTCCTGATCCTCGGACCCCTGACTTCGTGACTCCTTGCTTCTTGACCCTCGGACCCCTGACTTCGTGACTCCTTGCTTCTCGGCCCTCGGACCCCTGACTTCGTGACTCCTTGCTTCTTGACCCTCGGACCCCTGACTTCATGATTCCTTGCTTCTCGGCCCTCGGACCCCTGACTTCGTGACTCCTTGCTTCCTGACCCTCGGACCCCTGACTTCGTGACTCCTTGCTTCTCGGCCCTCGGACCCCTGACTTTGTGACTCCTTGCTTCTTGACCCTTGAACCCCTGACTTCGTGACTCCTTGCTTCTCAACCCTCAGACCCCTGACTTCGTGACTCCTTGCTTCTCGACCCTCGGACCCCTGACTTCGTGACTCCTTGCTTCTCAACCCTTGAACCCCTGACTTCGTGACTCCTTGCTTCTCAGCCCTCGGACCCCTGACTTCGTTACTCCTTGCTTCTCGACCCTTGAACCCCTGACTTCGTGACTCCTTGCTTCTCAGCCCTCGGACCCCTGACTTCGTTACTCCTTGCTTCTCGACCCTTGAACCCCTGACTTCGTGACTCCTTGCTTCTCAACCCTCGGACCCCTGACTTTGTTACTCCCTGCTTCTTGATCCTCGGACCCCTGACTTCGTTACTCCTTGCTTCCTGACCCTTGGACCCCTGACTTCGTGACTCCTTGCTTCTCAACCCTTGGACCCCTGACTTCGTGACTCCTTGCTTCTCGACCCTTGGACCCCTGACTTCGTGACTACTTGCTTCTCAACCCTCGGACCCCTGACTTCGTTACTCCTTGCTTCCTGACCCTTGAACCCCTGACTTCGTGACTCCTTGCTTCTCAGCCCTCGGACCCCTGACTTCGTTACTCCTTGCTTCTCGACCCTTGAACCCCTGACTTCGTGACTCCTTGCTTCTCAACCCTCGGACCCCTGACTTTGTTACTCCCTGCTTCTTGATCCTCGGACCCCTGACTTCGTGACTCCTTGCTTCTCGACCCTCGGACCCCTGACTTCGTGACTCCTTGCTTCCTGACCCTCGGACCCTCTGCTTCTTGACTCCCGGCTCTCTGAACCTCGGATTCTTGGCTTCCTGACCCCTGGCTTCTAGACTCCCGTTCCTGCTCCCACCCTGCCATCTTGCCCCCGGTCCTGACGTCCCCAGACGGGACTTCAATCGCCTGTGAACCGGACTGTGATACCCTGGGGTCCCATCTAGCTCTGCAACCCTATGATTCTGCGTCTGCGTGTCAGGCTGCTGATAAAGGTGCAGGCACAGAGGCGGAGAGGGGAAAGTGGCAACCGACCCCTCCATAGCCCGGGACTCTTCCTTTCCCCCTTGCCCTCTCACTTACCATCTGCACAGTATTGCCTGGCCAGGTACAGCCAGTGCAAGAGGCTGTCAAAGGAGAGGAGGTGCTGCAGGCTGTACACGAGGAGCACAGCATCCGCGTCCCGGTAGTAGCTCCTGCTCAGGGACAGGAAGCGCTCCTCCCCAGCCGTGTCCCACAGGGAAATCTGCGCAGGTTGAAAGAGCAGGTGGTTAGAGCGCCGAACAGGGGAACTCCCTGCTGCAGGAAACTTATGAGAGACTGACTGGAACCTAGAGGGGGATTCATCTGGGTTTTTGTGATGGCCTAGTCAGGTAGGGTCTAGGGACGCAGGTGGCGCTGTGGGTTAAACCCCAGAGCCTAGAACTTGCCGGTCAGAAGGCCGGCGGTTTGAATCCCCGCGACGGGGTGAGCTCCCGTTGCTTGGTCCCTGCTCCTGCCAACCTAGCAGTTTGAAAGCATGTCAAAGTGCAAGTAGATAAATAAGTACCGATCCGGTGGGAAGGTAAACAGCGTTTCCGTGCACTGTTCTGGTTCGCCAGAAGCGGCTTAGTCCTGCTGGCCACATGACCCGGAAGCTGTACGCCGGCTCCCTCGGCCTGTAAAGTGAGATGAGCGCCGCAACCCCAGAGTCGGCCACGACTGGACCCAATGGGCAGGGGTCCCTTTACCTTAAGGTAGTCTTTATGTGAGTATATTGTATTTAATTATGGGGTATCAGAGTTTTTAGGGGGCTAACCAGGCTGGGATAGCTGGGATAGCAGGCTTGTTGGTTTTGAATGTCTGGTGTAGATTTTTTCAATTTTGTTGTTCTGTATGGGACAATGACAATAAAGATTATCGTATCGTAAAAGGGAGTCTCTGTGGCAGCTCATGGGTTGTGGAATTCCCCACATGGCGTGCCTGGCACTTTTCTTATGCAGCTTTCAGCAAATGCTGAAGACACACCTCTCTGCCCTGATCTTTGACACCTGAGAAGTGTGTTTTCAGGCACCCACCCAATTCCTGTAACAGCAATTTGCTTTCACTGTTTCTAATTCTGAATTTCGAATTGGTCTGGGGCGTGCTGGTGAAGTGTGGGAAACAGAATCATAGAACTGTAGATCCCAAAGCGTCATCTAGTCCAACACTCTGCAATGCAGGAATCACAGAAGGAGACCTTCACCTGTCAGTGCTAGGATTTATTCAGGACTTCAATGCTGGGGGTTCGAAAAGTTGGGTGCCATAAATGTGGAAAATTGCAGTCAAACATACATGAGTACTAGTTGGTACATGAAGGGGTTAAGACAATAGAGCTGTGTTCCTTGACGCAGTTAGGTCATGCCCCTCTTCTCTGATGAGCGAAGAAGTTAAGCCTTCTCTTCCTGTGCCTCCCTTTTTCTCCACACCATGTAACCCACCAGGTGGGATGCGTCGAAGCCATCTCCAAAGCTTTGAACCTGCGTTTGGAATTATCTTCTGTATTTTCTACCCTAGAGGATTCTGCCTGCGTTCTCCTTGCTGCTGCTTGGATAAATGCATGAATCGGACCTTTGGAATGTTTTGTAAGTAAACCATTTTAAAGTTACTAAACAGTGTGTGGTCTGTTCATTGCAAGAAGGGTGGAAAGAGAGGGGCGCTTTGCAAGTGGACTAAACAGGATATGCAAAAGGTTTAATTCGTAGAATCATTGCATTTCTCAAGCTGGAAGGGTGTCCAATTTGTGAGTTTAAACTCTGCTGCTGGGGGCTCCCTCCCACTGGAGAGTGTGTTAAGCCCCAAATTCTGAATCTAGGCACACCCAGCCGGTTCTTTTATTATTCACCACACACACACACACACACATGGGTCACAAGACCCTATATCCCCGTCCTCCATGACAAAAACAGCCCTCCTCCTCCTCCTTTCTGAGGAGAGAGGGGAACGCAGAGCAGCATGCAGGAGAATCTCAGCTTCCACAGCAAGCAATGTGGCCCCCAGGAAATTGAGCCCCTGCCCCTCTCAGAATCGTAAGAGGGACCAAGCCATCAACTCCCACCCTGTATAAGCCCAAGCACCCAAGTGAGCTTACGAAGGTGCATAGACCCTGTTGCTTCTCCCTCTCCCTTTTCCCCTTTCATGAGGCAGGGGGTTCCACAGGCAAGCCACCAACCAAATGAGCTGCCCAGGAAGCGGGCCCTTACCTGGACCTGGCAGTTCCTGCTGTTGAGCTTCAGGGGCAGGGTTTTCTCGCACGTGTAGCTGTGCTGGCCGGGCGGGTGGTCTCCCTCCAGGAAACGCCCCAGCTTGATCCGATGGAAGAGCGTGGTCTTCCCCACCCCAAAGTCCCCCAGGAGGATCATCTTGAACCTGCGGCTCCTCGTACCTGCCATGGCTAGGCTTCTTCACCAGCAGCAGGTGGCCCACGCTCCTGACGGGCAGAGATGCTCTTTGGCCAAGCGAGAGAAGGAGACCTTGAAGTCGCGGCTCAGCTGTGGGGAGGAGGAAATGTGGCCGGTTTGTTCAAGGAGGGGAATAGGTGTTTGCTTTCTCTCCCTCTTTTCTGGAGAAGGAGGGATCCAGGACGCAAACACTTCCCCGTTGCTGGAAGTGGCAAAGCCCAGATCCAGACACAAGCTAGTTAGGAGAGCTCGGTCCAAGTTGGATCACCTTAATTTCCACATTTCTTAATTTTTAAAAATACGAATCTTTATTAATTTAAATTACACACACAAAGAATTTACAATCTCAGACTACAAAAAGAAAATTAAAGGAAAAAGAATTAAGGGAAAAGAAAATACAGAAAGAAGAAGAAAAAGCAGATTTACGTGCATAAAAAAGCTTAATCTTCCTAATTAATACTTACTGTATTTTTTGCTCTATAAGACTCCCTTTTTCCCTCCTAAAAAGTAAGGGGAAATGTGTGTGCGTCTTATGGAGCGAATGCAGGCTGCGCAGCTATCGCTGAAGCCAGAACAGCAAGAGGGATTGTTGCATTCACTGCGCAGCAATCCCTCTTGCTGTTCTACCTTCTGAGATTCAGAATATTTTTTTCCTTGTTTTCCTCCTCCAAAAACTAGGTGCGTCTTGTGGTTTGGTGCGTCTTATAGAGCGAAAAATGCGGCAAATAAACACTTAAATAAAAAAGACTTCTGACAAAACGAGTCTTCCAATCATTCTCATTGTACTGTTTATACTGTCGTCATATTCCCTGCACAGTTTTATATTCTTTAATATTGTTCCCGTCTACTCCACAAACAGTATTTGTTGTGTTTACAAGTATCACTCAAGTTCTGCTAATATGGTGTGGTGGGTACAATATGATCTTATGTAATCCTTAAATATTCTCCATTATCCAAATATTTTCTGGTTCAATACTCCTCTAACTCTTCCCATCAGTTTTGCTAGTTGTAAATATTCTAACATGAGTATCTGCCAATTTGCGATTGTCAGTACTGTTTCGTTTTTCCACTTACTCGCCCCAAGAATTCTTGCTGCTGTGGTGGCACGCATGAACAGCGGTCTTATGTCCTTTTTAATTTCTAGTGGTAAAATGCCTAAAGGAAAGATCTCTGGTTTGTTTGTTTTTTAAGTGAGTCATGGAATTGTAGAGCTGGAATGTGAACCACAGAGTCATATAGTCCAGCCCTCTATAATGTGGACCCACAAAGGGGACACAGAAACTGAAGGATGACTACTTATATGCATTGGACTGCTTCATTCAGTATAGTTATGTACTGAGTTGAATAGGATCCAAAATGCAGCAGTCTGATTGGTCCTAGAACAATAGGATCCAGAATGCAGCAGTCTGATTGGTCCTAGAACAATAGGATCCAGAATGCAGCAGTCTGATTGGTCCTAGAACAATAGGATCCAGAATGCAGCAGTCTGATTGGTCCTAGAACAATGCAGCAGTATGATTGGTCTGCAGGAACCACCCAATCCAGCTCCAGGTGGAAGTGAATCCACAACCTGATTGGCCTACCGGAGAATTCCAGAATTAGCCAATCACGTGGGGCCCATTGTGTAAATAATGTATATAAAGCAGATACTATGGGGGGACTTTCATTCCTCCTCACCACTATGAGCTGAATAAAGAGCATGAAATCCACTCTCGACTCTGAGTATATTTCAATGGTGCTGGCCTTGAAAGCCCTAAACGGCCTCAGCCCAGTAGACCTGAAGGAGCGTCTCCACCCCCATCGTTCTGCCCGGACACTGAGGTCCAGCGCCGAGGGCCTTCTGGGGATTCCCTCACTGCGATAAGTGAGGTTACAGGGAACCAGGCAGAGGGCCTTCTTGGTGGTGGCACCCGCCCTGTGAAACACCCTCCCATCAGATGTCAAGGAAATAAACAACTATCTGACTTTTAGAAGCATCTGAAAGCAGCCCTGTTTAGGGAAGTTTTTAATGTTTGATGTTTTATTGTCTTTTTAATATTTTGTTGGAAGCCGCCCAGAGTGGCTGGGGAAACCCAGACAGATGGGCAGGGTGCGGTGGTAATAATAATAATAATAATAATAATAATAATAATAATAATATTTAATAATCATCATCAGTGCAGGATTACTTCTCTGCAGGTTTCTTTAAGAAACTTAGAGCCACAACAGGTGTAAATGTGAAGATTAAAAACCACCTGCTGGCAAATGGAAAAACAAACAAAGGCTTCCGCCAGCACCAACTTAGCATGACATTCAGCGCAGATTTCTTTAGCAAACATTGAAGCGCATTCAACAGAAAGGCATAGCAGGCAAAAACGTGTACAGAAAAAGATCTGGCTGATTCAATGGCACACATAACTTTTTTCAAGTGAAACTCACATTTTGGCTACCTTTTCCAAGGGGAAATAAATGCCCCCTTGCCAGTGTAAGCGCGGGGAGAGCCATTAACATGTGTTTCCTCCACAAGGAGGAGCATACAGTGTTAGGAAAGGTGTGCGGAGGTAGGGAAAGGGAGGATAAGAACGCAAGAGGGTGCTGGATCAGGTCAAGGGGGGCCCAATCCAGTCCAGCATCTTGTTATCACGGTGACCAGCCGGGTGCCTCTTCTGGAACCCCCCAAGCAGGATCCGAGCACAAGAGCAACTTTCCCCTCTTGGGGTTTGCAGCAGCTGGTTTCCAGAATAATAATAATTATTATTTTTTTATTTATTTATACCCCACCCTTCCCAGTTCAGAAACCGGGCTCAGGGCGGCTAACAACAAATTTAAAACACTTAATTGTAACAGCAGCATAAAATACAGTATAAAAACATGAATAACAATAAAATTCAAAAATCAATTTAGGGGAAATAAGCATTAGATAATCCCCAGGGCTAGCTGGCTGAATTGGTCCTACTTGGGCCAGCGAGGAGACCAGGGGAGAATTAGCTGTGGGATCCCAGAGCGGGTGATCTTCATAAAAGGGGAGGGGGAGGGAAGAGAAGGGAAATAAAAGATCAGTCTGAATTCAAATTGAAAGCCAGGTGGAATAACTCTGTCTTACAGGCCCTGCGGAAGGAGGTTAAATCCTGCAGGGCCCTGGTCTCCTGGGACAGAGCATTCCACCAGAGCGGAGCCACCACTGAAAAGGCCCTGGCCCTGGTGGAGGATAGTCTGACTTCCTTAGGGCCCGGGACCTCTAAACTATGGTTGCTCATGGACCATAAGGTCCTCTGCGGGGCAGAGCAGGAGAGGCAGTCCTGTAGATATGAGGGCCCTAAGCCACAAAGGGCTTTAAAGATCAAGACTTGAACCTGACCCTATACTCCACCGGGAGCCAGAAGCTTCGTTGCCTTCAACTGTGGAGGGAAGAGCAGAGCTATCCTGGCTAGGAGCCATCGATACCACCACCCCTCCATGAATATCAATATAGTTGGAATCTCCTTTCTTGTAACTTGATGCCATGGGTTCGAGTCCTACCCTCCAGAGCAGCAGAAGACAAGCTTGCTCCATCTTCCCTGTGACAGCAATTCAGATATCTATCCTAGCACCTCTCAATCTTATCCTCTCCAAGCTAAACATACCTGGCTCCTTCAACCACTCTTCATAATGCTTCGTTTCCAGAACCTTTATCCTACTGGTTGCTCTCCTTTGCCCACCTTCCAACTTGTTAATAATAATGATAATAATAATTATAATTATAATATTAAACTAATGTACCCAGGACCAGACAGAGGACTTCAGATGGGATGTACACTAGACATCTGCTGATACAGCCTAGAAGGTAAAAGGTAAGGGGATGCGGGTGGCGCAGTCGTCTAAACCACTGAGGCTCTTGGGCTTGCCAATCAGAAGGTCAGCGGTTCGAATCCCCGCGACGGAATGAGCTCCCGTTGCTCTGTCCCAGCTCCTGCCAACCTAGCAGTTCAAGAGCATGCCAGTGCAAGTAGATAAATAGGTACGGCTGTGGTGGGAAGGTAAACGGCGTTTCAGTGCGCTTTGGCTTCCGTCACGGTGTCCCGTTGCACCAGAAGCGGTTTAGTCCTGCTGGCCACATGACCCGGAAAGCTGTCTGTGGACAAACGCCGGCTCCCTTGGCCTGAAAGCGAGATGAGCGCCGCAACCCCATAGTCACCTTTGACTGGACTTAACCGTCCAGGGGTCCTTTACCTTTACAGTGGACGCTCGGGTTGTGAATGTGATCAGTGCGGGATGCATGGTCGCAACCCGCAGCGTTCGCAACCTGCAGTGGCGCATCTGCCACACGCGGGTTGCGATTCGGCGCTTCTGCGCATGTGCAAAGCACGATCCCTGAAACCCGGAAGTAACCCGTTCCGGTACTTCCGGGTTTCGGCGGGTCTGTAACCCGAAAAAACGCAACCTGAAGCATCTGTAACCTGACGTATGACTGTACCTTTTTACAGCCTAGAATTGCATTAACTTTTTTTGCCTAGAATTGCATTAACTTTTTTTGCTGCTGCATCATGCTGTTGGCTCATGTTAAGCTTGTGGTACCCGAAGACCCCTACATCCTTTTCACATGCCAAGCCAGGCATCCCCCATCCTATATGTGTGTATCTAGATTATTCCTATGTGCAGAACCTTACATTTGCCCCCACTGGTATTCAGATCCTTGGTCCAAACACCAGAGACATACCCACAGCCCGGGTGAGGGACAGCCTGGCAGAACCCCATAAAACAGGGCCCCATAAGAGGCACCCCCATTCCAACCCAGCTCCCCCACCAATTCAGACATGGAATGTCTTGCCAGGGCAGTGTCTCATCTACCTTGTCTGTCCTCGCGCCAGCCGGGTCAGCTGCCTGCTTGACCAAGAGTCTTCTTCCTTCAAGGGATCCCCAGAGAGATCCTCGCCCTGCCAGTCACATGCCAGTCACAAGGCCAATGTCCAGAGAGGGCCGCCCGTTCTCCTTCAGGAGCTCCTGAAGAGGCCTTAAGCCTCCGGGGTGTGGTAAGAGGTTGGCACCGATGGCTGCCTTTCCCTGACCCAGCCTAGTTCCCTGTCTCTGATGGAATATGGCAAGAAGCAGGGCAAATGTCGTGCACACCGCATCAGATCTTTATTTGCCTCTTTATGTGGGGTTGGGGTTTGTTTGTTTTCTAGTTTTACAGCCGCGAGAATTCTCCGAGCTCAGAAACGCCGTGTTTGTGAGCCGTGAAATGCAGGCGCTTGAAGCGCAGCCAAGTGCCCTTGCCTGGAGTGGCAAAGGAAGCAGGCAGCTGGCAGACTCATCTGGGGAGACCGAGGTCCCAAGTGGCTGTTTATTAGGGCACCCCGTCCTCCGTCACTTCTGTGTTGGAAATCTGCACTGGGAGGACATTGTCGCAGGTGAACTAGGATGTCTGTATTTCGTATACGCTGCCTTCTCCTCTAAGGAGCTCAAGGTGGCAATAATAATAATAATAATAATAATAATAATAATAATAATAATAATTTATTTATACCCTGCCCATCTGGCTGGGTTTCCCCAGCCACTCTGGGCAGCTTCCAACAGAACACTAAAATACAATAACCTATTAAACATTAAAAGCTTCCCTAAAGAGGACTGCCTTCAGATGTCTTCTAAAAATCTGGTAGTTGTTTATCTCTTTGACATCTGCTGGGAGGGCGTTCCACAGGGCGGGGGCCACCACCGAGAAGGCCCTCTGCCTGGTTCCCTGTAACTTGGCTTCTCGTAGGGAGGGAACCGACTGAAGGCCCTTAGCGTTGGACCTCAGTGTCTGGGCAGAACGATGGAGATGGAGACACATACATGGTTGTTCTCCTCCGTACAACAACCCTGAGAGGGAGGCTCAGCTGAGAGGCAGCGACTGGCTCAAGGTCGCCCAGTGAGCGTCATGGCGGGGATTCGAACCTTGGTCTCCCAGGTCTGATTTCGAAACTCTTACCACTGCACAACACTCGTTCTGTTTCCAGCGAATGCAAGGTTTACCTCTTGACTCCCTACCAGGCAGGAAGACTCACATGAGAGAGGCTGCGCATGGAGCCCCAGGACCCTTGATGTAAATCACAGGACAACTGGTGACCCGTCAGGGTCAAGGAAGCCCCCCAAGTTTGATGGCTCACCAGGAGGAGCTGTGAAGGGAATACCTGGCTTTTTTCTGCCTGGCTGGTCAGTCCCGGGCAGGCTACAGGAGTACTGTTTTGGGGGGACAGGGGTGGGCTGGTGTGGAGGTCTCCCTGGTCCTGAATGGGGTAACTGTGCCCCTGAAGGACCAGGTGCGTAGCCTGGGAGTCATTCTGGACTCACAGCTGTCCATGGAGGCGCAGATCAATTCTGTATCCAGGGCAGCTGTCTACCCGCTCTATCTGGTATGCAGGATGAGACCCTCCCTGCCCACGGACTGTCTCGCCAGAGTGGTGCATGCTCTGGTTATCTCCTGCCTGGACTACTACAATGTGCTCTATGTGGGGCTACCTTTGAAGGTGACCCAGAAACTACAACTAATCCAGAATGTGGCAGCTAGACTGGTGACTGGGAGTGGCCGCCGAGACCACATAACACCAGTCTTGAAAGACCTACATGGGCTCCCAGTACGTTTCTGAGCACAATTCAAAGTGTTGGTGCTGACCTTTAAAGCCCTAAATGGCATCGGTCCAGTATATCTGAAGGAGCGTCTCCACCCCCATCATTCTGCCCGGACACTGAGGTCCAGTGCCGAGGGCCTTCTGGCGGTTCCCTCATTGCGAGAAGTGAGGCTACAGGGAACCAGGCAGAGGGCCTTCTCGGTGGTGGCGCCCACCCTGTGGAACACCCTCCCACCAGATGTCAAAGAGAAAAACAACTACCAGACTTTTAGAAGACATCTGAAGGCAGCCGTGTTTAGGGAAGCTTTTAATGTTTGATGTATTATGGTATTTTGATATTTTGTTGGAAGCTGCCCAGAGTGGCTGGGGAAGCCCAGCCAGATGGGCGGGGTATAAATAATAAAATATTATTATTATTATGGCTGACAAGAGGCACGCGAGCCCTTTTAACCAGCAGCCTGCTGGTTTCACAGCTGTGACACACCCAACAGCTTTGTAAGTTGCCGCTATGAAACCTTGAGTTAATAACTTCCACCCATTCACATTTGGCCTGGCTTCCTGGCCAGCGCACCCAGGAAAGCGCCGAGGGACCGGCGAAGCAAACCAGCGGGGATCTTTGGTGTCAGCAGTGGGATTTCCAACATTCGCAGTGCGAGGTGGCGCCGCCCATGCTCCAAGGACACAGCAGCCCTTGCCCATCTCTGCCAGCTCACTAAACCCAGCAAGCTCTGCGAAGGAAGAAGCTGGCTGCCTGAGATGGGCAGTGCCCAGGACCCCTTGCTGCTGATCTAAGGTTGTTAACAGAGAACAACTTAAGGTTTACGTACAGAGATTGCAATTGGGTTGAACCACAGGTTACACGGAAAGGGGGAGGATGTTAGGATATAGTTCCTCCTTAAAAGAGTCAGGCATGATTGTTGTGTGTCACATGCCTGTTTACTCCCAGCGCTGTTCTCGCTGGGAACTTCCGTTTTGTATATAGCTTTTGTTCCTGCTGTTTCCTCGACACGGATGCAAGCTGTCATGTTTGTCCTTTGTTCTGACCTACATTGAATAAAGCTGTAAATATGCTCTTCTGTCTGAATCTTCCGTTGCGGAGACTGTTGAAAAGGGCGTGCATCAGTCTTGGAATGTGTCTGAGGCTCATGTCGCTAATTGACTGATGCTGTTTCCACGGGAGCAGGTGATCGTCCGGAGACGACGATGAGGCTGCCTGATGCCTCTGTCTCCCTGGCAGTATCCAAACAGGCAGCGCCCTTTCCAGAGTCGTAGGCTCCCTGAAGACTTTCCCGGAGGCCATTTCCCAAGCCTTTTTGCGGCACCCAACAGACATGGCCAGCCTTTCCTCTGCCTCATCTGATGCTGCGATGGCCCCACTGCCCGTCGGACCCCCTGGCCTGCAGTCCCCACCCCCTCAGTCCAGTTCTCGGTGCTGTGCTTGCAGAGCCCGCCGCAAAGCCAGGTTTGCCAGCACCATGAGGCAGCAGACAGCGTCCTCTTTCCGGAGCACCAGCAGCCGCCGCAGCTGGGTCCCTGCCAGCACCCCAGCCGTGCCCACCAAGAGGCTGCCCGCAATCCCGCAGGCGTTTCCGGTGAAGATGGAAGCGATCAGGACGCTGATGGAGACCACCGAGGTGACAGAGTGGGCCACCATGGCCTTGCCTTCCTCGGAGAAGGAGCCTGAGCTGCTGGCCAGCAGCAGCAGCAGTGCGCCCCCCAAGAGGGCGTTCGCCGTGGCACGGTCCCCGTTCAGCCAGTGGAAGCCAAAGGCGAGCAGGGGGAGGCCCACCACTGTGGAGACCCAGGCGTTGTCTGGGCTGTAGTGGGCAGCCTCCGAACCGATCCCTGGGGGGGCGGTGAGGTGGGTGGCCGTATCCAGGAGGGGCACAAGGGCCTGGAGGAGGAACCCGGCAGAGGTCCCTCGATTGATCTGCAAAGAGAGGGAGGAAGTGGCGAAAGGAGCTCAGATAATAATAATAATAAAGGTAAAAGGTAAAAGGACCCCTGACCATTAGGTCCAGTCGTGGACGACTCTGCGGTTGCGGCGCTCATCTCGCTTTATTGGCCGAGGGAGCCGGCGTCCAGCTTCCTGGTCATGTGGCCAGCAGGACTAAGCCGCTTCTGGCGAACCAGAGCAGCGCACGGAAATGCCCTTTACCTTCCTGCTGGAGCGGTACCTATTTATCTACTTGTACTTTGACGTGCTTTCAAACTGCTAGGTTGGCAGGAGTAGGGACTGAGCAACGGGAGCTCACCCCGTCGTGGGCATTCGAACCGCTGACCTTCTGATCGGCAAATCCTAGGGTCTGTGGTTTAACCCACAGCGGCACCCGCGTCCCAATAGTAATAATAATAATAATAATAATAATAATAATTTATTTATACCCCACCCATCTGGCTGGGCTTCCCCAGCCACTCTGGGTAGCTTCCAACAAAATATTAAAACACAGTAATGCATCAAACGTTAAAAGCTTCCCTAAACAGACCAACACAAATGTGTTGGGAATTATATTTAGCCGTTGCAGCTTCTCAGCTTGGTCTCTGCAAGGAAGAACCCGCCCAGTGACCCTTGTCAGCAACGCAGTTTCAGGAGGGGGAGCGAGCAGCAGACCTCTGCACATCCCGGAGCGCAAAGCCCTGTTTCCACATGCAGATTTTACATTTGCCAGGCGTGCATGTGCAAATAATAATAATAGTAATTTGGCAGGTTCCAGGTTCCCTGTCACACAGAGCAATTATTTGTCAGCCTGAATCCAAAAGTCCTCTCTAGCAAAGTTAAAGCTCTGGTTTTCCCAGTAGTGATGTATGGAAGTGAGAGCTGGACCATAAAGAAGGCTGATCACCAAAGAATGGATGCTTTTGAATTCTGGTGCTGGAGGAGACTCTTGAGAGTCCCATGGACTGCAAGAAGATCCAACCTCTCCATTCTGAAGGAAATCAGCCCTGAGTGCTCCCTGGAAGGACAGATCCTGAAGCTGAGGCTCCAAGACTTTGGCCACCTCAGGAGAAGAGAAGACTCCCTGGAAAAGACCCTGATGTTGGGAAAGATGGAGGGCACAAGGAGAAGGGGACGACAGAGGACGAGATGGTTGGATAGTGTTCTCAAAGCTACGAACATGAGTCTGACCAAACTGCGGGAGGCAGTGGAAGACAGGAGGGCCTGGCGTGCTCTGGTCCAGGGGGTCACGAAGAGGCGGACACGACTAAACGACTAAACAACAACAGCAACAGCAAAGGCCCAGCACCCAGCAAGCAGAGACACCAGGCGACTCCCCAAATCAAGCTCCACCCCTTTCTTACCTGGAAGGTTTGGAAAGCGGAGCCCATGGAAACGACACACAGCAGGAGGTTGGAGAGCAGACCGGTTACCTCATCAGGCCAGCCAGGTATTGAGGCCGAGGCTCTGCAAATGAAGGCATAGAGAAAGAGGATTATTTCACACCTCCTTAGAATCAAAGGGACCCCAAGAGTCATCTAGTCCAACCCCCTGCAATGCAGGAATCTCAGCTAAAGCATCCATGGAAGATGACCATCCAATACAGTGGTACCTTGGTTCTCAAACTTATTCCATTCCGGAAGTCGGTTCCAAAACCAAAGTGTTCCAAAACCAAGGCATGCTTTCCCATAGAAAGCAATGCAAAATGGATTAATCCGTTCCAGACTTTTAAAAACAGCAAGTTAGCATGAATTTTACCATCTAACGAGACCACTGATCCATAAAATGAAAGCAGTAAACAATGCACTGCAGTCACACAATCAATCAATCAGTAGCTGAACTGGGTTCCACACAGTCACAAAAACGAAACAAAAAAGAGCCACAAAAACGCAAAATATGGTAAATAGCAAAAACTGACAGACCTCAGAGTAACACTCAAACCGGAAGTGTGGCACTCAAAACGGAGCACATTCGGCTTATGAAAAATGTTTGCAAACCAGAACACTTCCTTCTGGGTTTGCTGCGTTTGGGTTCCAAGTTGTCTGAGTACCAAGGTACCGCTGTATCTTCTTTAAAACCTCCATGGAAGGAGTCGCAAGGGAGTCTGGTTCCACTGTTGCTCTTTGTAAGGCAGCGAGCGGCCAGCCCCAGGGGTCAGCTGTTTTGATTCTGAGACACTCACTCTGCCATGGCGACTTTTGCTCTGCGAGGGAAGGAGCGTGCAGGTTAAGGAGCCCAGGAGTCAGGATGAGACACGGCTGCTGCGCGGGCATCGAGCTACAAGACCATGAATCGGTAAGCCAGGTGTCAGAGGCGAAGTTCTTGCTCTCTGCATCTCCTAACCAGGAGGCAATTTCAGACAGGTAATCAAGTATCCAGCACTTCCCCCAAGATTGAGGGCAGGGGCAGGCAGAGGATCAGCCTGAACGCTGCTCACCTGGGCTCAGCCGTGGGGCTGAAGTTCATAATCAAAAACTGATAACCTCAGGTGCCTGGTTAGAAAGATGGCGGCATATTGCTAAAGCAGGGAAAAAGCCGACTTTTAATGAAAAGTTGGGCAAGGGGTAAAGCAAAGGCACTGGACTTTGTGGTCACTTGGGTGTGACAGACATCTGTGGTTCCCAAACATGGTTCCATAAACTCACCCCTAGCGCTTCCTATCCAGCCCTATAAAAAGCCTTATTCAAAACAGCAGTGTGCAGTGAGGAGGATAACAACACACACAAATGAGAAACAGTAACAAATTATTGCACATTTATTCAAAGGCCAATTAAAGCTATTTACTTTCTTCTTCATTTTTGTTCCTATGTTATGTATTTTTGTGTTTCCATGTTGCAAACTGTCCCGTGATCCTCAGATGATGGGCAGCAAAGAAATTGAATGGACAAATACGACAAGACTGATTCGACACAATGGATGAACTTGGCCTAGATTCTCAAAGTCCAGCAATGCGTCTCACGTCCAGCGCTCTGCTGACCGCTCCCTTGCCTCTTAGTGCGCCCCCCTCTTTGAGAACCCCACTTTGGGAGCCGCTGGTGTACATGGAAAAAAAAAACACCTCTAGGGTCTGAGTTTGCAGTTTTCCTCCTCCCTCCCTGCCCCTCTTCCTTTTGTGTTGCATCTCCTAAATTGCGAGTCTGGGACCCCTTGCCTCTTAGCACGCCCCCCTCTCTAGAGAGCCCCACTTTGGGAACTGCTGGTGCACATGAAATTAAAAAAAAAAACACCCTCTAGGGTCTGAGTTTGCCTTTTTCTTCCTCCCTCCCGACCCATCTTCCTTTTGTGTCATGTCTCCTAAATTGCGAGTCTGACCGTTTGAAAGTGGTGCTGGGGCCCCTTGCCTCTTAGCGCGCACCCATCTCCGGGGAACCCCACTTTGGGAACCGCTGGTGCAAATGAAATAATGATAATAATAATAATAATAACCATGTAGGGTCTGAGTTTGCCTTTTTCTTCCTTCCTCCCAGCCCCTCTTCCTTTTGTGTTGCATCTCCTAAATTGCGAGTCTGACTGTTTGAAAGTAGCGCTGTGCCCCCTTGCCTCTTAGTGCACCTGCCTCTCCAGAAAACCCCACTTTGGGAACTGCTGGCGCACTTGAAATAATAACAATAATAATAACCCTCTAGCATCCGAGTTTGCCTTTTTCCTCCTCCCTCCCAGCCCCTCTTTCTTTTGTGCCGCGTCTCCTAAACTGTGAGTCTGGGACCCCTTGCCTCTTAGAGTGCCACCCTCTCCAGAAAACCCCACTTTGGGAACCGCTGGTGCACATGAATAATAATAATAATAATAATAATAATAATAATAATAATAATAACAACAACAACCCTCTAGGGTCTGAGGTTTGCCTTTTTCCTCCTCCCTCCCTGCCCCTCTTCCTTTTGTGTGGCGTCTCCTCGACGCCAAGTTCCCAGGCAGCGAAAGTCCCGCAAAAGAAAAGAAAAGAAGGGAGGAACGGGCTCCCCCGGCCTCCATTTGCCCGGCCCGGCCCGCGCTTCCCTTCCCTCTCCCTACCCGGCCCGTTTCTCCCCCGGAGTCCGCCAAGCGCCCGACAGCGAGTTCCCCACGGCTAGAGCGGCATGTCGAGAGGAAAACCGGAAGAGGAAAGAGCCATAGAGTGCGCCAGGCTAGAGAGGCAAGAAGGAACCATAGAGTCTTCCTTTTCCCAGCGGGGGAAACAAAGCCACTTTGGGAGGTTTCGCCACAGCCGGGAGACACTCTCGGCCTTTCTCTCGACTTCTTTTAGAAGAGGCTTCTTATTTTGCTAAAATAACTCTTCTTGGATTGGGCCTTCCTAGTAAGGGCAAGGAAAAAGGGCAGCGGCTTCAACGGTCGCTACTGGGCAGGCGCGGTCGGGACTGAGCACGCGCAGTAGCACCCAACCCTAGAGGAAAGTGAGCGTTGTTGCGACAAGAAACTTAGGGCGCCCAATCAGGAAGATGCGTTTGTCTTCCTTGGGTATTCTAGTGTTAATAATAATAATAATAATATAATAAATTTTAGTGTTAGGAGAGAGGGGAAAGCTGCAGTCCAGTTTGCACGCTTTACCTGGGAGGGATTCCCGAGGAAGTCAGCGGGACTTACTTCTGAGTAGACCTGCCCCAGATTGCACTGCTCAAAAAACTGCACCGGTTTGCATTGCTCAAAAAATTGCACCGGCTCACCGCCTGCCGTAAGGAAGTGCGATCCTGAATTACCAAAGATAAAACGTACATTAACACGAGCAGCTCGCTGGGAATAACTCCCCTTCCTCCCCAAAAAATACGGAGAAAAAGCTGGCGATTGTGCGTTCCTCGGGGCAGGGACCTTTGCCTGGATCACCTGCCTCTTTAACACGGAACAAAAAGGGACCTGCTGCAAAAACATATTAATATTTAAGCTGGGGGTGGCTACGAGCACAGTTATAATTTTCATTTGTTCGTGCGGTATGCATATTGGTGCTTTTATACCGTCACCCCCCTATGGCCTTCGGATGCAGGGCAGTATAGAAATTTAGTTAACTATGCCGCTCTTGGTGGGGTACACAGTAAAAAACATAACATCACAACAGTACTTTTTTCTGGGGGAACGCAGACCCCTAAACATTTTGTGAATCTTTGTCCTTTTGTCTATTTACTGTATTTATCTGAACTATAAAATTGTGATTTTCTTGAGCTAAAATGACGGTATAACCCTAAACATTTTTTTAGAAAGAAAAAAAGTATTGCGTAAAGAATGGTTTGGAGAGTTTCAATTGGAAAGCACCGCGCGGCTGCAAGAACGGGGCTCTCTGCACGTGCTCAGAGGCACTCTTGCGGGCTCTGGAAGGCAGGTAGCTGGGCGCGCCCCTTTCCGGCCCGGGCTCGCTCCCGCTTCCAGCTGGCCGGCTCCTCCTCCTCCCCGTCCGCCCCGGGGAAGGAAGGGCGGCGGCAGCAGCGCGCAGAGCCGGAGGGGCGCGCAGGGATCCGGCCATGGGGATCTCCAGGCTGGCCGAGCTGATCCGGGAGGAGGCGCCGGACGCCGTGAGCTCCGTCCAGCTGGAAGACTACCGGGGTGAGCGCTGCCGCCGCCGCCGCCTTTTGCGCCCATCCTGCATCTCCCAGGCTGCAGGCATCCCCAAACTCGGTGCTCAATTGTAGTTTTGGAACTACAATTCCCACCATCCCTGACCACTGGTCCTGTTAGCTAGGGATGATGGGAGTTGTAGTCCCAAAACAGCTGGAGGGCTGAGTTTGGGGATGTCTGTCCCAGAGGATCAAGGGCATTGCAGCCGGTTGGGCTGGATGATGACCTTTGGGTCTTTGGTGCAAGTTAAAGCTGGGTCTCCCGCTGTTTTGGAACTACAATTCCCATCATCCCTGACCACCGGTCCTATTAGCTAGGGATGATGGGAGTTGTAGTCCCAAAACAGCTGGAGGGCCAAGTTAGGGGATGCCTTTTCCCAGAGGATCACGGGCATATCGGCCGGTTGGGCTCTATGATGACCTTTGGGTCTCTGGTGCAAGCTAAAGCTTTGCCAGGGCGGGAACAGCATCTCCTTACAAAACACCTTGTAGTCCTACTAGCGTAATTTGTTGATTACAGTTGCTCTTCAGATAATTCATATACAGTGGTACCTCGGGTTACATACACTTCAGGTTACATACTCCGCTAACCCAGAAATAGTGCTTCAGGTTAAGAACTTTGCTTCAGGATGAGAACAGAAATTGGGCTCTGGTGGCGCGGCAGCAGCAGGAGGCCCCATTAGCTAAAGTGGTGCTTCAGGTTAAGAACAGTTTCAGGTTAAGTATGGACCTCTAGAATGAATTAAGTACTTAACCCGAGGTACCACTGTACAGTCATATCTCAGGTTGAATGTGCTTTGGGATGAGCGCGTTAAAGTTGCGTTCCACGGCAACCCGGAAGTAACGGAGAGCATTAAATGACGTTGCGCATGCGCAGAAGCAGCAAAAAGCGACGCACGCATGTGCAGACATGCTGTCGCTGGTTACATTTGCTTCTAGATGCGAACGGGGCTCCGGAATGGATCCCGTTCGCATCTAGAGGTACCATTGTACTTCTCCCAATCTTCTGAAAATCTCTGGTCCCACAGGGTTTCGTATCCTTCCTGTCATTTTGTCCAATTTTTTGTAAGGAGAAATATACGAAGTGTTACAAGGAAGAAAAAGAGATGACTGTCTCCTGGAACAAGTATTCCTATTTTATTTTATTTCCTAAAATTTATATTCTGCTTGAAAAGCTTTGTCTGCTGACTTTCCCCATTCCATTCCTAATTTTTATAAACTTCTATGCTGTCACCTTGCTAAACTCTCCTTTTTCTAAACTAAGATGTCCCAAATGCTTCAGCCTTTCTTCAAAAGGGAGTCTCTCCAGTCCCTCGATCATTTTGGTTGTCCTTTTCTGAATCTTTTCTGCAATCTCCTTTTTGAGGTGAGGCAACCAGAACCATTCCTCTCTGCCTTTCCTTCCTCTCAGCCTAATCCTACCTCACAGGGCCATTGCTGTCATGGGGATTAAACAAAGAGCAGCAGAACCATGCATACGCCGCTTTGAGCTCCTCAAAAATAAAAATAAAAATGTAGGATAGAAACAGAACAAGCAGATACATACATAGAATAATGATTAAGTTCTTTTCCCTCCTGCTTGGCTCAGGGCGTGTGGTGGCGATGGACGTCTCTGTCGCTTTTTACCAGTTCCGCACGGCTATGCCAAAGATCATCAACCGCCATGGGGAAAATATCAGGTGAGAAGTTGCAAGCAAGTTTAAAAAAAGAATGTTTGTTGATTTAAAAGCATTTGTAAGCCACTTAATACTAATAAACTGTTGAACTGATTTTATAATGAATTGATTTTAGAATGCTGTATTATTTTACTGTTGTTAGCCGCTCTGAGCCCGGCTTCAGCTGGGGAGGGCGGGATATAAATAAAATTTTATTATTATTATTATTATAAGTCATGTTTTCTACTTTGGTGATCCCTCATAGCCGAGTAAGATAGTCTTCATTTTTTTTTTTTTTTTAGACCTCTGATAATTTTTTATTAAGGTTTTAAACAAAGAAAAAAGAAAAACAACACACACAAAAAACAATACAAAACTTAACAATAAAAACACAAAACATAACAATTAAAAACAAACTCTCTTTTCCATTTCCAATTTTAAATTACTTATTTTCTGGACTTCCTCATACCTCCCTCTTTTGTATTCCAATCTACATTGTTTGTCCAGCAGTTTCTTTTCCACTTTTTTAATCCCAATCTTTAATTTAATAACTCGTTAAGATATATAACTTCAACTTTTTAAAACCTAATCCTTGATCTTAATGTCATACAACTTTAAATTTTTCCCTTTTATTATCAAATTTCCATTTCTTTAAACATCTTTAATCTTGATCTTTAATCTTAATCTATCCTTAACTTTAACCTGTACAGCTGGAAACCACTTGTTTTCAGTCCAACATCACTCTAACATTCCTTAATTTTGCAGTGTTTCTGAAGATAGTCTTTGAATTTCTTCCAGTCTTCCTCCATCGACTCTTCTCCCTGGTCACGGATTCTACCAGTCATTTCCGCCAATTCCATATAGTCCATAACGAGTAAGATAGTCTTCATAAACACGGTTTTAACAATGAGTGCATAAGTGACTGTGGAGGCCAATTCTGGATCCACATGTCCTTCCACTGTGGGGACATTGGTTTCTGGGCAGGAGTTGATCACGGTGTGGATTTTCCAAGCATGCCTTCCTCCTAGCACATTTCTCCCTTGCGTCCTGAGTTCGAGTGTCTTCAAAGCCCACGACACCTTTGGTAAAGGCTGTTCTCCAACTGGAGCGCTCGCAGGCCAGTGTTTCCCAGTTGTCGGTGTTTATACTACATTATTTTAGATTTGCCTTGAGACAGACTTTAAACCTCTTTTGTTGACCACCAGCATTACGCTTTCTATTTTTAAGCTTGGAATAGAGTAGTAGGCAAATTAAGGCCTGGGGGCCGGATCCGGCCCAATCGCCTTCTAAATCCGGCCTGCGGACGGTCCGGGAATCAGCGTGTTTTTACATGAGTAGAATGTGTCCTTTTATTTATAATGCATCTCTGGGTTATTTGTGGGGCATAGGAATTCGTTCATTTCCCCCCCAAAAATATAGTCCGGCCCCCCACAAGGTCTGAGGGACGGTGGACCGGCCCCCTGCTGAAAAAGTTTGCTGACCCGTGGAGTAGTTGTTTTGGAAGACATGTACACACACTCAACTGCGGAACTGGCACTGCTGCAGTTGCCACATAATGCCCATAGTAGTCATTCTACATTTGTAAGAACTCGCTCTTTTAGTGTAGTAGCACTTTGGAACTCCCCGCCTATTGATAGCAGGAAGTTGCTGTCACTGAGCTCTTTTCCGCACCAGCTAAAAATATTTTTGTTTATGCAAGTCTTCCCAACTGTTTAGAAAGCGGGTGTGAGTCTTAATCTGCTTTTAGCCTATTGCTGTATTTTAACTTTTCCAAAGTCTTAACTTATTGCTGCTCCCCCCCCCCCCCGGCAATTGATGGCTTTAATGTTTTATATTCTTTCTGTAAACCGCTTTGAGGTGTTTTGCAATCAAGAGGTTTTCATAAATAAATACCGTATTTTTCGCTGTATAATATGCACCAGACCACAAGACGCACCTAGTTTTTGGAGGAGGAAAACAAGAAAAAAATTATTCTGATTCTCAGAAGCCAGAGGAATCGCTGCACAGTGAAAGCAGCAATCCCTCTTGCTGTTCTGGCTTCTGGGGTAGCTGCGCAGCCTGCGTTCGCTCCATAAGACGCACACACATTTCCCCTTACTTTTTAGGAGGGAAAAAGTGAGTCTTATAGAGCGAAAAATGCAGTATATAAACATCATTAAAACAACAATAGAGCGTGGAACTAGTAAAACTGTTGGTTTCAAAGCGTATAAAAACAGAGATTGAGGTTGTCAAAGCACATCTTCTGGGTTAGGAAAAGCCTGATGCCCCCAGTACAGGGACAATAGTGAAAAATGTTCAGGTCACCGCCCTGTGATATTTTGCAGGGTGTGGTGACAAAGGTAGAATTTCTCCAGGTGATCTCAGCGAGTCTTTCAGGTATTTCAAGTTTTTGTGCCCTCTCACTTTTGCTTTAAGCGGGTTGTTTCCTGGGTAATCACTGTTGGGTGTAGTGAAGGGTTAACCTTCTGTGTCTCGAGGCTGAGAGGAGGCGCTTACAAGGGAAGTAAGCCAGGACGTGACGAAAGCGGCTTGGAATGCTGTGAGCTGAGTGAAAAGTGAAAGCAGCTTTGCTACGCAGCTGCTGAGAGAGACAGGTCGCAAAATGCAACTTGAATCAGATGGACTGTAAATATGCTATTTTTGAGCAAATAAAGTGCTACTAGGAAAGAAGAAACGTGTGGGTCCTATTTACTGACTGCCCTTTCTACACGAACTGCTGTGCAATTCTGCTAATTGCTTTACGACCTGCAGAGGTGCAGGGGAGCGTGCCGGACCACAACAATAAAGCAATAAATCTTATCCTAACATGGTTATGGGTCAACGTGAAGCGTGTGAGGAAGGGCTTTGAAGTTTTATCTGCTGAACGTCAGCTTGATCGACTGCCGGAGACTTCAAAGAGGCAGATCGGAGGAGGCTGACGGGAGAGTGGGAGCCAAGAGCCATGACGTCCGGAGTTCCCAGTTTGGCTGAGTGAGTACCTTTGGGAAAAGCCAACAGAAGGGAGGCAATGGCTCAGCCCCAGGGACAAGTCTTTGAGAGTTTCAATATCCCCTTTGAGAGACTCAATGGGAGTAATTGGGAGAATTGGCTGCAGTGGAGCTTTCAAGTGGAGCTTTTGCTGGTGGGGGAGCAGCTGTGGAATGTAATTCACCCCACACAGAATGCAGCTGGGAAAGCAGAGGCTAATAGAGCTGCAGAGCAAAGTGAAGCAGAGAAGCGTGTGCTTGCTTTTTTGGCAGAAAGTGTGGATGCTCATCTGGTGCCTGTTGTCCTGGGTGCAAGAAAGCCAGAGGCCGCTTGGCTAGCACTCCGAGAAGCTTGTGGAGCTGGAGTGGGAAGCAAGGGCCGAGAAGGGACTGTTGCTGTTCCTGTTGCTGTTGTTGCTAGCACTGCTGCTTGTGCTTTTGCTGAGCCTGGGAGCTGTGTGGATGCTGCAACGTGTCTGTGTGAGAAGCCTGAAGAGAGGCCAAGTGTTGGGAGCCCTCTACCCTTCAGAGGGGGTGCAGAAAAACGTTCTGGAGACCCCATGAGCAATGGGGGGGCAGTGAGCAGTGAAAGCTCAGAGACGCCTCTTTCTCCAAAAGCTGCCAAGAGTTGTTTACGTCGTGAGTCGGAGTCTGGGAAGCTGAAAAGTGCTAGAGGCTTCAAGGTCAGCCACCTGCAGCAAGTAGAGATAACAGCTTCAGAGTTGTGTGGGAACGCCGAGACAAGTCCAGTCTCCATGGCAACTGAGAGAGTTGCATCTACGGAAGCTGTCAAGGTCGTGGGCAAGTCTTCCTGCCGGGGGGAGTCTGTTGCCGTGACAACCAGAGAGGACATCTGCAGAAGCCCCAAGGAGGGGGGTAGTGAGGAGATTGTTGCCCTGGCGACCCAGGAATGTAAACAACAAGACTTTCTCACTGTAATCATAGACTCTGGTGCCTCAAACTCGCTAGTGCCATCTGCTGATCTTTTGAGGAATTGCAGGACAGTAAAAACTGAGAAGTATGTTACATTTGCAGGTGGAAGCAGAAAAAAGCTGACAGAGACAGGACTGTTCTTTTGTCCTTTCCTTAAGCATGAAGTCAAAGCTTATGCAGTGCCCGGTTTAACTAACTGTTTGTTAAGTGTGCATGATCTATTGATTGATAATTTTCAAATTTCTTTTTCAGGTGACAAATGTGAATTTTCCAAGGATGGGAAACACGTGTACACAGTGCAGTCTAAAGATAATTTGTTTGCTGTAAATGTGCCTTTTTCCACAGGAGAGGATGACACCGAAGATGCGAAGGGCCAATGTGTGAATGTAGCGCCCCACAATGGTTGTTTACATATTTGGCACAGACGCTTCGCTCATTTAAATTGGAGATTTCTCCAGAAAGCACCAGAGCTGACACAAGGGTGCAAATTTAATGTTTGTGAAAAATTTCTAGATTGCAATGCATGTAAACAGGCGAAAGTTGTGACATGCTCATATCCAAAGTCAGAGAGGCAGACCACGCAACCCTTTGAATTAATTCATGCAGATTTGTGTGGACCCATGTCTGTTGAGTCACTGGGAGGTTCGAAGTATTCTCTGCTTTTGATTGATGATTTTTCGAGGTCTGCTTGGACTTTCTCTCTGAAAACGAAAGGGGAGGCGGCTAAAATGATCAGGGATTGGTTCACCGCGGTTGAGGTAACCTTTTCCACCAAAGTTCGTGGTTTTCAAAGTGACAGAGGTGCTGAATTCACTGGTTCTGCTTTACAGGATTTCTTTAGGGAGAAGGGGATTAGCCACAGACTGACCGCTCCTTACTCTCCGCAACAGAATGGGGTCGCAGAGAGAAAGAACAGGACGGTGCAGGAAGCTGTGTCTGCGATCCTGTGGGACGCAGGGCTACCCCAGAAGTTTTGGTCGGAGGCCTGGAGATATGTGGTCCATACCGAGAACAGAGTGTACAACTCTAGTGTAGGAAATACACCGTATTTCTTACTTCATGGAAGGCAGCCCAAGGTACACTACCTTCGTGTGTTTGGTTGTGAGGCTTGGGTGCTTATTCCAAAGGCTCTACGCAAGAAAGGTGAGCCAAGGTCTAAAAGGATGATCTTTGTAGGGTATGAGCCTGGCTCAAAGGCCTGGAGGTTTGCGTACCCAAGTGGAGACCAGTCTAGGTTGGTTATCAGCAATAGTGCTGAGTTCTGTGAGCAAGCTGGTTGGAAACGTCTGCACGCCAATCCAGACGTGCTTCCACAGCAGTTCTATGACTCAGACGACGAGGAGGAGGAACTTGGAGCTGGGGACCACGGTCCAGAGGGACAGAGTCCAAGGCAGGGACAGCTCAGGATCCCTCAGAGGGGGGAACCTAGAACACCTCCTCAGGCAAGTGTCAAGTTTGAGCCAAAGAGTGAGCCTTCTTCACCTGCTGGACCAGCTGTAAGGCCCAAGAGGCGCAGCAGGTCAGAGGGGGAAGACACTGAAGTTGAGGATGATTTAGCTGGACCCAGTGAAGCGGCAGGGTCACCAGGATTCACACTGAGGAGATCAGCGAGGACAAGAAGACCTCCTGATCGGTACGGCGCTTCAGGCGTCTGGGTAGGTTCTGCAAGTTGTGAACCTGAATCCTTCGAAGATATTCAGAGTTTACCTGAGGAAGAAGCAGGCAAGTGGCACAGGGCAATGGACAAAGAGATGAAGTCCATGAAAGATCTAGGTGTGTTCTCACTCACAGAGTTGCCACCGGGAAAGCAGGCTGTGAATTCCAGATGGGTTTACCGCTTGAAACCCACTGACGCTGGAGAGCCGCAGTATAAAGCCAGGTTAGTTGCTCGAGGATTTACTCAGAGGAAGGGAATACACTTCACGGAGGTGTATTCGCCAACGTCACGAGCGGAGACTCTGAGAACGCTTTTAGCTTGTGCAGCACAGAGAGGCTGGAAGGTAAACCACTTTGATGTGGATGTTGCCTACCTTAACTCAGATCTCCAGGAGGAGCTGTACATGATTCCTCCTCCGGGGTTTGAGAACTCAAGGCAGGATGTTGTGTGGAGATTGCACAAATCCATCTATGGATTACGTCAATCTGCTAGAAACTGGAACATGTGCCTGAATGAAGCTTTGGAGAAGCTAGGTTTCAGGAAGAGTCTTGCTGACAGTTGCCTGTTCTTTAGAGGATCAGGAGACTCACAGGAGCTGGTGCTGATTTGGGTTGATGATGTGCTTTTCGTCTCAGAAACAGATGAACAGGCGGAGAAGTTTGCCAAAGAGCTAGGTAAACGATTCAAGCTTAAACAGCTTGGTGCTGTCAAAACCTATCTAGGTGTCAATGTTGAGCGTGCACAGGATGGAAGTTTTTTGCTCAGCCAGAGAGGTAAAATTGAGCAATTGCTTCAGAAGTTCAGGATGAGTGATTGTGCAGGAGTGAGAAGTCCTATGGAGACTAGTTTTGTGAAGGACAGCCAGCAAGCAGAACGCGCTGCGTTCGAAAATACTGAAGTGTTTCAGTCAGCTCTAGGGAGTTTGTTGTACTTGTCCCAGTGGAGCAGACCTGATATAGCGTTTGCTGTCAATCTGCTCAGCAGGGAGGCTTCAAATCCTAGTGTGCAAGCCTGGAATGGCATCAAGAGAGTTCTGAGGTATTTGCAGGAGACCAAAGACTTTTGTCTTAGGTTGCCAGCACAAGGAGAAGTGAAACTGACTTGCTTTGTGGACTCAGATTGGGCCAATCTTGAGGATCGCAAGTCTGTGTCTGGCCTAGTGGTGAAGTTTGGGAACTCAGTAGTTGGATGGAGGTCCAAGAAGCAAAGTCTGATAGCGCTCTCATCCACTGAGGCTGAGTTTAGTGCTCTTTCAGAGATGTGCAGAGAAGTAGAGTTCTATGCTTGTTTGGTGCAGGAACTCTGCGAAATGGATTGTCTGCCGATACGTGTTTTCGAGGACAATCAACCATGCCTGCGTTTGGCAGAGTCAGGTCAGTTCAAGGCCAGAACTAAACACCTAGACATTCGCTTTCGGAATGTGTGCCAGAGTGTTCAGGAGGGATTAGTTGCGCTGAAGTATTGTCCCTCTGCCAAGAACCTAGCTGATGGGTTCACGAAGCCACTCACCTTCCAAAGACATGGGGAGTTTTGTGAAGGTCTGGGTTTGGGACGACCAAGGGTCGATTCTCCCCTCAGGCGCGAGACAAGAGGGGGTGTTGGGTGTAGTGAAGGGTTAACCTTCTGTGTCTCGAGGCTGAGAGGAGGCGCTTACAAGGGAAGTAAGCCAGGACGTGACGAAAGCAGCTTGGAATGCTGTGAGCTGAGTGAAAAGTGAAAGCAGCTTTGTTCCGCAGCTGCAAGCTGAGAGAGAGTCGCAAAATGCAACTGGAATCAGATGGTGTATATGAACTGTAAATATGCTATTTTTGAGCAAATAAAGTGCTACTAGGAAAGAAGAAACGTGTGGGTCCTATTTACTGACTGCCCTTTCTACACGAACTGCTGTGCAGTTCTGCTAATTGCTTTACGACCTGCAGAGGTGCAGGGGAGCGTGCCGGACCACAACAATAAAGCAATAAATCTTATCCTAACAATCACTGTTCCAGCTTGTTGTCAAACTGATGCCCCCAGTTTGCCAGTGTGAGATCTATGGATCTTAGACAATTTAAGGGTCTTGGTGGTTTGTGTGATGCGGCAGCAAAAGCAGCTAATGCTATTCTAGGCTGCATTGACGGAAGTCTAGCATCCAGATCAACAGAAACAATAGTCTCGCTCTGTTCTGCCTTGGTCAGACCACAACTGGAATACTGTGTCCAGTTCTGGACACCACAATTTAAGAAGGATGTGGACAAGCTGAAAGGTGTGTAGAGGAGGGCAGCCAAAATGATCAAGGGTCTGGAAACCAAACCTTATGAGGAACGGTTGAAGGAGTTGAATATGTTTAGCCTGCAACAGAGGAGACTGAGAGGAGATAGGATAGTAAAGGTAAAGGGACTCCTGACATTAGGTCTAGTCGTGACTGACTCTGGGCTTGGGGCACTCATCTCGCTTTATTGGCCGAGGGAGTCAGCGTACAGCTTCCGGGTCATGTGGCCAGCAGGACTAAGCCGCTTCTGGTGAACCAGAGCAGCGCACGGAAACGCCGTTTACCTTCCCGCCGGAGCAGTACCTATTTATCTACTTGCACTTTGATGTGCTTTCGAACTGCTAGGTTGGCAGGAGCAGGGACCGAACAACGGGAGCTCACCCCATCGCGGGGATTCGAACCGCCAACCTTCCAATTGGGAAGCCCAAAAGGCTCAGTGGTTTAGACCACAGCACCACCCGCATCCCTTACCTTTTACCTTCTAGGCTGCATCAGCAGATGTCTAGTGTACATCCCACCTGAAGTCCTCTGTCTAGTCCTGGGTACATTAGTTTAATATTATTATTATTAACAAGTTGGAAGCTGTGCAGAGCAACCAGTATGATAAAGGTTCTGGAAACGAAGCCTTATGAAGAGTGGTTGAAGGAGCCAGGTATGTTTAGCTCGGAGAGGAGGAGACTGAGAGGTGCTAGGATAGTTATCTGAAGGGCTTTCACAGGGAAGATGGAGCAAGCTTGTCTTCTGCTGCTCTGGAGGGGAGGACTTGAACCCATGGCTTCAAGTTACAAGAAGGAGATTCAACATCAGGAAGAACTTTCTGATAGTAAGAGCTGTTTGCCAGTGGAATGGACATCCTGAGAAGGTGATGGACTCTCCTCCCTTGGAAGTTTTTAAGCAGAGCTTGGGTGTCCACCTGTCATGGATGCTTGAGCTGAGATTTCTGCATTGCAGGGGGTCAGACTAGATGACCCTAGGGTCCCTTCCGATTCTATGATTACCCCCACTTCCTCCTGGTCCATTCCCCGGTGATGGCGATGCACAACTGCACTGGCAGGGCTTGAGTTTGAGTTCTGCCCAGGTCTCCCTGCTCACCCCCGTCTCCTTTGCATCCCTGCCCCCTTCCGTGGGGCTGCTTTGCTTTGCCTTGCCCCCTGCCCCCTGCTCACACACTGCCTCCTCTTCTGTTCCAGTTCCCTGCGGGGGCTCTTTTACCGGACTATGAATCTCCTGGAAAACGGCGTCAAGCCCGTCTTCGTCTTTGATGGGAAACCCCCAGACCTCAAGGAGAGAGTGGTTTGTAAGAGGGGATCCCGGGTGGGCTGGGAGGGCAAAACCCAAACCCTGACCCCCCAGGCCTGGCTAGAAGCGCAGGGGGAGAGTCTCACCCGCAAAGGCAGGGAGCACATTGACCATGGAGAGAATTAGAAGTCTCTCTCTCTCCCCTCCCCATTCACCCCCCTTTCCTATTGCGGCCTGACTTTGCCACATTTCAGGCTGCTGTTACTCTGAAACTGCACATCATCATCATCATCATCATCATAATTTATTATTTATACCCTGCCCATCTGGCTGGGTCTCCCCAGCCACTCTGGGCGGCTTCCAACCAAATAGCAAAAACAATACAGGGTCAGACATTAAAAACTTCCCTAAACAGGGCTGCCTACAGGTGTCTTTTAAAAGTAAAATAGTTGTTTATTGCCTTGACATCTGGTGGGAGGGCGTTCCACAAGGCGGGTGCCACCACCAAGAAGGCCCTCTGCCTGGTTCCCTGTAACTTGGCTTCTCGCAGCGAGGGAACTGCCAGAAGGCCCTCGGTGCTGGACCTCAGTGTCTGGGCTGAATGATGGGGGTGGAGACGCTCTTTCATTCTCCCCCCCATCCAGGAAAGGGAGAACCAGTTCTGCGTAATTCTTCTTTCTGTCTCCGCTCCCCTTGCAGTTGGCGAAACGCGCCGCAGTCTCTGGAGCCAAGAGGAAAGCTGCAGGTAAGACTGTCTCAGACTCCCCTAGCTGGGGGTCACTGCCCCTTTTATCGGTGGGCAGTTGGGGCTACGGCAGGGAGAGCCCCACCCCCAGACCCTCTGAGCCTGGCTTCGGCTGGGGAGGGCGGGATATAAATAAAATTTTATTTTTTATTATTCTTCCTGCGTCTTTCAGATCCTGCCGCGCTGCCGAGAAGAGACTCCGAGAGGCTGCTGGGTTACTTGGGGGTTCCCTGTGTGCAGGTACACAATGTCTCCTGCGTCCCGGGGTTGGGATAGATGGCCGCCTGGGGTCCCTTCCAACCCTACAAATCTATGCTTCCGTGTTCACATATTTACATCCAATGCAGCATATTTATATACTTATATGCGAGGGAACCTCTCTCTCTCTCTCCCCCCATAGAATCACAGAACTGTAGAGTTGAAAGGGACCCCTAAGGGTCATCCAGCCTAACCCCCTCTCCCCTCCTGCTCCCCTCCCTTTCCTCTCCCTCTTAGGCACCAGCTGAGGCAGAAGCGACCTGTGCAGCTCTGGTGAAGTCTGGGCGCGCCTGGTGCACGGCCACGGAGGACATGGATGCGCTGCCCTTCGGAAGCTCGCGTCTCCTGCGGCACCTAAACACCAAGAACAGGTGAGCGTGTCCTGGACGTGAATAGAAGCAGTAAAGACTCTGGGCATGTGCAGAGTGCCTCCCCAGCTACCACAGGTCGGAGGCAGAGAGCTGCTGGGAGGGGTTTCCGGGGAGCAGAGTGTGTCCCTTCCAAGCAAAATCGAGGCCTGAAACTCATTGTGGAAGTATCCTGTTCTATCTCTCTCTCTTTTTTAAAGCTTGTAACACTGGTTTACTAGTCATTAATATTACTTGTAGATTACAGAACATTTTAAATAGAATAGAAAATAAAATTGTGTCTATGTTCCTACAAGCTTTCTGAAATGCAAATTCATGGGAAACATGAACATGAACATTGACTTCCCTTTAATTCTGAACAATCATGATTACAGATGGGAAACAGTACGCAAGAATATAGAGGAGTTTCTCCCTTTTTATAATGCTGTCTGTACATAATTCTACCTTCGCTTCCCCATCTGCCATCGTCAGTCTTCCTGGGGTCCTTGTTTTCATAAGAGTTTCTGGTGATAGCCTTTTATGCGCTATCCTGTTCTCACAGGGGCAGCATCTCACACCAGCAGGGGCGGCGCAAGGCGGGTGGGGGAGTGACAAAATGCTGTTTGGCACTCAGTGTCTGCGAGAGATGCCATGGCTTTGGTGCGCAGGCTTCTTAACAACTTTGGCTCCCACCAAAAATATGAAATAAAGTCAAACAATATTTGCAGGCAAAATAAAAAAATTTAAAAAAATCAGTGGGTGGGGAGGTGACAAGAAATTTTCTGCCCCGGGTACCACCTGACCTTGCTACGCCACTGCCCACCAGATGCCCATTATGGGAAACCTGCAACCAGGATTTGAGCAAACAGCCACTCTCCCCTCCAGCAATTGGTATTCCGAAGCATCACTGCCCCCGACTGCTAGGAGCCCCGATAGTCTTGCCCTCCATGAATCTGTCCAGAGCTCTTATAAAAGCCATTCCATCTGGTGCTCATTGCTCCTTCTTGTGGCAGTGAGTTCCACAGTTTAACAGCGCACGGCACAAAGGAATTCTTTTATCCGTCTTGAATTCAGCTTCATTGGATATCAGTGAGCTGCTAGAGTTATGAAAGAGGTAGAGAAACTTTTCTGTATCCTGTAATGGTGGCAGATTTTGAAACAAAACCATCCTTGTGTCTCCCCTTTCCGCCTTCTCTGACCCTGTCACAATAGCTGTTTCCTCTCCCAGTTTCTCAACAATCTGAGCTTAGCTCCGTGTTGCAAACATTGGCTTCCTGTTGCTCCTTCCCAAGGTGGCTTACAAATCTACCAGTGATGAAACCACAAACTCTTACTTGAGTAAACCAGCAAGAACTACAATAGCAGAAGTCGGTAAAACCTTTATTAAAATGGAATAACAGCAGACTGGAATCAAGAAGGTTTTTTTTTAGTGATCTTCTGAAACCCTGCAAAGTCATTACATACATTTCTCGCTCTCCTGGCATGTTAAAAAGTTGGTGAGTCTGTTCCAAGACCCAAAATGGGGATAAGCTGGTGCTTTCTAGGAATGACACCTTTTCATGTGGTGTGTGTAATGAGTAGCCAATAAATAATAATAATAATAATAATAATAATAATAATAATAATATTTATACGCCAACCATCTGGCCGGGCTGCCCCAGCTTCCAATGCATAGGAACATAATAAAACATTGAACAATACAAACTTCCCGATACAGGGCTGCTGTGGTGGATGGTGCCATTGAATGGGACAGGGGGTCATAGAATCATTAAACTGTAGGGACATCAAGGGTCTGTCAGGAGTTCAGCCTACACTCGAGTAGGACCCTGGCAGAGACACATGCCTGACTGGCATGTTCTCTCCCTCCTGGTTGATCGTTCGGGAGCTTCATAAGCTTTCTTCAGCCCGAACATCACAGCGACCGATGCCAACTGACACCGGCACACTTAGAGATCCGCAGAGTTTGCGCAGCAGGCGTGACACACCTCAGCAACTCAGCATTTTGGCTAATCTACTTTATTTACATATAAACACACACAGAGCACTGCAACATGGCTCCCTCTCCCTCTAGCATCAGACGGCAAAGAGAAAAAGAACAAAGGACAATAGTCCCACTTCACGGAACACAGTAACACGAACATCCTGTTTCCGTCACTTCCCACGCTGTGGAGTCAAAACATATACCGTCATGTGAAAGACAACAATCTCATGACTGCAATCACGGAGCAGGAATTCTAACAGGGTCATCTAATCCAACCCCCTTCTTTTTTATATAATAATTTTTTAAAAAATAATAATATAAACATACGACAAACATCAATTCAAAATCCAAGTCCTGAGATTACTCTGAATCTCCTGACTTCCCCCTATCCCTTCCATGCGTCCTCGTAAAAATAATTACAACTGCACGTCAATAGTTATCTAGATATTTTTCTTTCTAAATTGCCCGTAGTTTCCGTTACTTACAAGTGTGATTAAAATCCTGCCAATGTTTTAACCTGCTTGCAATGGTCTTGTATATAAATTATGGACTTTCCCCATTCTTTTTCCAAAGTTATTGTCTTCTTGGCTTCTGAGCTTCCCAGTTAGTTTCGCCATTTTGGCAGAGTCCATCCTCTGGATTTGCCATTCTTCCCTGGTAGAATTCCTCTTCCTTCCATAGTCCAGCCCCCTTCAGCGCTGGCGTCACAATGCAGGAATCTGTGGCCAGCCGTTGTGCAGTGAGAAATCGGGTCAACTTTGTTTCCTGGAGATGTAATGGATTCTATGTGGTTTTTTATCTCCTCTAGAGACCTGGAAGAGATCTCCTTGCCGGTGGTTCTGCAAAAGCTGGGCTTGACGCAAGAGCAGGTGAGGAGAGAGGGTCGTAGCAAGGGGGGGCGGTAGGTGCGGCACGCCCCGGGTGTCCCCACTCAGGGGGGTGACAAAATGGCGGGCGGCACTCGCCATGGGGCCTGCAGCGCACCCGAGCCACACGTCTTGGGCGCCTGTGTGCTGGCCCTGGGGGTAACCCGTGAAATGCGGTCCAGGACCGGTTCAGAATCCGAAGGTTCTGCTAGGAGTCAGTCCGACAGGGTCAAGGCAGGACACGAGGCAGGAAACCAGGCAAGGACAGGTACAGGATCACAGGCAGGATCTGGCACACAGCAATGTAGCTCCCGCAACATGGGGCGAGGTCCGATAGCCTTTTATCTCTGACGGGGTAACGGCCGGTCCTGATCCCCTGGCGACTCACCTCCCTATTCTGCCCAAAGGCGAGCACTCCTCCTGCGAGTACTCAGGTCTCTCCTTCTCTCAGACCTCAGTCTCTGCAGCTCGGGAGGCGTCGGTGGGTTACTAGACCCAGGGGCTGCCTCAGCCTCCCCTGACCCAACCGGTAGTGGAGCAGCTGTAAGTGATGGCCCAGCTGAAGTCAACAAGGTAATCCCCACATCTGGAGCCAGGGCAGGCTCAGGCCCCTGACTCAGCCCAGCTGGTGTTTGTTGCAGGGGAACCTGTGCAGACTGGGGCTCTTCAGGATCAGGCCCCAGACTTGGTTCAGGTGATGCCTGAGGCAAAGGATCCGGTGCAGACTGAGTCTCCTCTGGTTCCTGGTCCGAGTCCCAGGCCATCACAGCCCGGAGGCCCTACGCTGTCCATTCACTGCCTGCCCCCCCAATGTAGGTGGCTGAGGCCCCACGGCACACCCCGCCCCATCCCTATGGGCAGTGTGCCCCTCCATCCCTATGGGTGCCACGCGCCCTGTGTCTGTCGGACTTGCGTTCGACCGAGCGACTCCTCCAGTTGAGTCCTCTGACACGATTAACAACCTGAGCCTCTGATAAGGCTCGTTCCCCCATTACGCAGAGTATCCAGCACAGGGAAGGAATGAGAAATATGAGCTACATGCTAAGAGTTTTATTACTAAGCTACGCAGACAGAAAAGAAATATATCCTCTCTCTGTGAGAGCAGAGAGCAACTCTAAAAACAAAGGAACAGGAAACCAGTAATAGCAACATCCGTCTCCTGTCTTCCGTGAGACTTCCAATAGCCTGGAATCTCTGGAATGTAAACAGAGTCTTGTGACTCCAAAGCACTGCACAGCGGCAACAAACAGAAACCAACAGTGCCGTCCCTATGGTGCCTCCCATCCCTCCCTCTGGGCGCCGTGTGCCGTCTCCATGGGTGCCACGCCTCCCGCCCCTATGGGCACGCTGTCCTAGATGCCCGATATAGGCTTCCTCCGCCACTGTGAGGAGAGGCTGGTTCTGCAGAAGCAGAACTGGGAGCAGCTGTTCAGAAGCAGAACCAGGAGCAGAACTGGGAGCACCTTTGAAGGTCACCCGGAAACTGCAATTAATCCAGAATGCGGCAGCTAGACTGGTGACTGGGAGCGGCTGCCAACACCATATAACACCGGTCTTGAAAGACGTAAACTGGCTCCCAGCACGTTTCCGAGCACAATTCAAAGTGTTGGCGCTGACCTTGAAAGCCCTAAACGGCCTCGGTCCAGAATACCTGAAGGAGGGTCTCCACCCCCATCGTTCTGCCCGGACACTGTGGTCCAGCGCTGAGGGCCTTCTGGTGGTTCCCTCACTGGGAGAAGCCAAGTTACAGGGAACCAGGCAGAGGGCCTTCTCGGTAGTGGCTCCTGCCCTGTGGAACGCCCTCCCACCAGATGTCAAAGAGATAAACAACTAGCAGACTTTTAGAAGACATCTGAAGGCAGCCCTGTTTAGGTAAGCTTTTAATGTTTAATAGGTTATTGTACTTTAGTGTTTTATTGGAAGCCGCCCAGAGTGGCTGGGGAAACCCAGCCAGATGGGCGGGGTATAAATAATAAATTATTATTATTATTATTATTATCCTGCTGTGTTGTGTGACGCTGGTGTCTTCCTCCCTCCTCTCCTCTCCCCATCCCTGCGCCTTTCCCGAATACAGTTTGTGGACCTCTGCATCCTGCTGGGCTGTGATTACTGCGAAAAGATCCGGGGTCTGGGCCCCAAGAAGGCCTTGCCGCTGCTGCGGCAACACGGGAGCATTGAGCAGGTCTTGCGCTCTGTCTGCAGTGCTCAGGTATAATAATAAAAATAATTTCCAGAGGCATCCATGCTTCTGAATCTCCGTTGCTGGGAACCACAGGAGGGGAGAGGGCTGATCTTGTGCACGGATCCTCCATGCAAGCTTCTCCAAGGCAGGGTGCTGTACCAGATGCAGAGGCAGTTTTAGGGTGGCGCAACCGGTGCGCCCACACTGGGCGCCACACGGCAGGGGAGCAACACCAGTGCTGTAGGGGCGTCAAAACTTAGCGTTGCACTGGGCGCCTCTCAAATTTGAAAGCTCAAAGTCAGCTAGACGGGCCGCCGGCCTGATCCTGCGCACTCTTCTTTATGTTCCTGTAGCTCAGGTTCAGCAAACTTTTTCAGCAGGGGGCTGGTCCACTGTCCCTCAGACCTTGTGGGGGGCCAGAATATATTTTTTGGGGGGGAAATGAACGAATATGCCCCACAAATAACCCAGAGATGCATTTTAGAAGACATCTGAAGGCAGCCTTGTTCAGGGAAGTTTTTAATCTGTGGCATTCTAATGTATTTTTAATCTTTCTTGGAAGCAGCCCAGAGTGGCTGGGGAAACCCAGCCAGATGGGCAGGGTACAAATAAATAAATTATTATTATTAATAAAAGTGCACATTCTACTAATGTAAAAGCACGCTGATTCCCGAACCATCCACGGGCCAGACTGAGAAGGCGATTGGGCCGGATCCGGCCCCCGGGTCTGAATTTGCCTCCCCATGTATGTATCTGCTGCAGGCTGCAGCTCAGGGTCAATGGGCGAAGGGCAGGTAACTTTCTTACAGGTTAATGCTGAAAATCCTACTCTTTGCAGAAGCACCCGTTGCCTGAAAACTGGCCCTTGGAGGAGACCCGGCGGCTCTTCCTGCACCCCGAGGTGGCCGAGCCGAGCCAAGTGGTGCTAGAGTGGCGGGAGCCAGACGAGGAGGGGCTGCTGCAGTTCCTTGCGCATGAAAAGCACATGGCGTGAGTAGTGGTGTGAAATTCTCGAGCATGATCTATTGGAGAATATTTGCGATTAATGAGAATATTAGAGAATTTTCATTTAAAACAGAATATTCATTTTAGCGCATTGAAAATGATAGCATTTTAATGCATTGAAAATGATATAATTAGTTAATATACATGTTTATTCATGGGTAAACTTGTTCAGATGGCAACCAAAGACTGTACAGATACTTTTATTCAATGGGGCAAGGCAGTGAATTCACATTCTTTGATTTTCTCCCCCTGTAGCTCACATTTCAGAACTGCCAATGGTGAATGACACAATGCCCAGTAATGTAACTGGATTTTTTAAAAAATCATTATTCATTCCTTACACTGGCAATATCACAGCTTGACTTATTATTTACTAGTTTTTTTTAAATGTGGGTTGTAAAACTGGTTCTTACATTAGAATTTACAGTTTGGGGAGAATGTTCTCCGGAGAATTTCCTAGCAGGGAATATTCTCGAGGATATTCTCCGGAGGGTATTCTCACCTCACATCACAAGGCGCGAGTGTGGCTGCTCTTGCAAGATGCTTGTTTGGCTAATAATAATAATGATAATAATAATTTATTTATACCCCGCCCATCTGGGCCACTCTGAGTGGCTTCCAACAAAACACTAAAATACAATAACCTATTAAGCATTAAAAGCTTCCCTTCAGATGTCTTCTAAAAGTCAGGTAGTTGTTTTTCTCTTTGGCATCTGATGGGAGGGCGTTCCGCAGGGTGGGTGCCACTACCGAGAAGGCCCTCTGCCTGGTTCCCTGCAACCTCACTTCTCGCAGTGAGGGAACTGCCAGAAGGCCCTCGGATCTGGACCTCAGTGTCCAGGCAGAACGATGGGGGTGGAGACGCTCCTTCAGGTATACAGGACCGAGGCCGTTTAGGGCTTTCAAGGTCAGCGCCAACACTTTGAATTGTGCTTGGAAACGTGCTGGGAGCCAATGAAGGTCTTTCAAGACTGGTGTTATGTGGTCCCAGCAGCTGCCCCCAGTCACCAGTCTAGCTGCCGCATTCTGGATTAATTGCAGTTTCCGGGTCACCTTCAAAGGTAGCCCCACATAGAGCGCATTGCAGTAGTCCAAGCGGGAGATAACCAGAGCATGCACCACTCTGGTGAGACAGTCTGCGGGCAGCGAGGGTCTCATCCTGCGTACCAGATGGAGCTGATAAACAGCTGCCCCGGACACAGAATTGACCTGCGCCTCCATTGACAGCTGTGAGTCCAGAATGACTCCCAGGCTGCGCACCTGGTCCTTCAGGACCGGCGTTTTGTGGTCTTGGCGTAGCAAAGGAAGGAGCGAAGGGACCATATGTTTCTGGACTGCAACTCCCATCAGCCAGCACAGCTTTCTGCTTTTGCACATGCCCAGATCTGTGAAAAAGGCCAGTCTATTCTTTGGCCACTTTTCCTAGCCTTCCCCTCTATTTCCCTTGAATCTGCCGCCTTTCTTTCTCAGAAGGCGGTGGTCTCTCCTTCCTTGGAGGTTTTTAAGCAGAGGTGGGATGGCCACTGGTCATGGATGCTTTAGCTGAGATTCCTGCATTTCAGGGGGTTGGACTAAAAAGCCCATTGGGTGGAGAAACAGGAACAGCAATACATATGTGGTGGAGGTGTGAGGAAATTAAGAAATTTTGGATAGTAGTACACGAAGAACTAAAGAAGATGTTGAAAATATCAATAACAAAGAAACCAGAGACATATCTTCTTGGATTGATAGATGATGAGATACCACGGGGTTAAAAAAGAATTTTTCTATATGCAAGTACAGCTGCTAGAATAGTGATTGCTGCTAGGGGGAAGTCACAAACTATACCCACAAAGGAGGAACGGATTTGTAAACTAAATGAATATTTAATTTTGGCAAAATTAACTGCTATAATAAGAAATCAGTCGAATCAAAAATTTAAAAAGGAGTGGAAATGTTTTGATGAATATATGGCAAAATATCGCTCAAAGAAAGATATGCTAATATGCCTAGATTAAAAGGCGAAGTACTGGATGGAAGAAAAATCAGTAAGGAAAGATAATAAGAATATATAGATGATTTGAGAAGACTGTAGAATGCAAAGATTATTGTAAACTGTATAATGTGGAGGAAATTGAGTGGGGGCGGAGGGAAGTGGGAGGAGGGAGAAAAGGATAATATGATGGATTGAGGAAATAGAAATGTAAATGTATGGGGAGGAAATGGTGTTGGCTTTGGTACATCTGTATTATAAAGTAATATGTGAAAACCAATAATAATAATAATAATAAATTAGAAAGAAAAAACCCATCGGGTTCAATTCTGTGATACTCTTTGACCTGAGCGCCTGCTTCACAGCAAGCCCCTGGTTCTCAGCCGACTGGAGAAGTGGCGGGCCGCCTGCCTGAAGAGAGCCCAGCCCCAGTTGCCTGGCTCCGTGACAAAGGGCAGCAAGAAGCAGCGGAGGATGGTGGAGTTCTTCCAGGTCAAGAAGCGGCCGTGCAAGGTGAGGAGGAGAGAGAGGAGTTGCCCCTGGACCTTTGCAAGGCCAAAAGAAGAAGGGAGGGATGGATGGGTGAGGCGAAGGGATGGCCAGAGGGGTCACTGTCAGTGCTGTGATGGAGCAAAATAGCCTAAATTCTTCCCCCAAACGGGTGCTCTGAATCGGCTCTGGGTCTTTTTTGGGTGGTGAACTCACTAAAAGAGTCAGCTCAGCATTCAGTGGCAGGCAGGGGGGCATAATTGGTTGGAAGGAGGAACAAAATTGCTGGGAGGTCTTGGTGGGGTTACGCTTCCTCTGAAGGAGCAGGTTCGTAGCTTGGGGGTACAGTCATACCTCATGTTACGTTTGCTTCAGGTTGCGCGTTTTCAGGTTGCGTCCCGCGGAGACCCGGAAGTAACATAACGGGTTGCTTCTGGGTTTCACCCCTCGCGCATGCGCAGAGGCGCAAAATGATGTCATGCGCAGAAGTGGTGAATTACGACCTGCGTGTGCGCAGATGCTGGTTGTGTTCTTTTCAGGCTGCGAACGGGCCTCCGGAACGGATCCCGTTCGCAAGCAGAGGTACCACTGTACTCCTGGGTCCTTTACTGTCGCTCAAGGCTCAGGTGGCCTCAGTGGCCCGGAGTGCCTTCCATCAGCTTTGGCTGGTGACCCAGCTACGCCCCTATCTGGACAGGGATAGCCTAACTACTGTTGTCTATGCTCTGGTGACCTCAAGGTTAGATTACTGCAATGCGTTCTACGTAGGACTGCCTCTGAAGACGGTTCGGAAACTTCAGCTGGTGCAGAATTCAGCGGCCAGGTAGCTTACTGGAGAAAGACGGTTTGAGCATCTTACACTGATCCTGGTCTGACTCCACTGGCTACTACATTGGTACCTCAGGTTACAGCAGCTTCAGGTTACAGACACTTCAGGTTACGGACTCCGCTAACCCAGAAATAGCACCTTGGGTTAAGAACTTTGCTTCAGGATGAGAACAGAAATTGTGCTCCGGCAGCGCAGCAGCAGCAGAAGGCCCCATTAGCTAAAGTGCTTCAGGTTAAGAACAGTTTCAGGTTAAGAACAAACCTCCAGAATTAATTAAGTTCTTAACCCGAGGTACCACTGTAATTAGTTTCCAGGCTCAATTCAAAGTGTTGGTTTTGACCTATAGAGCCTTAAATGGCTCAGGACCGCAATACCTCAAGGACCGCCTATTCCCATATGAACCTACCCGGACCCTGAGATCACCTTCCGAGGCCCTTCTTTTTGTGCCTCCTCCTCAAGAGGTCCGGAGGGTGGCAACACGAGAACGGGGCCTTCTTTGCAGTAGCTCCCCGCCTGTGGAATGCTCTTCCCAGGGAAGTTTGCCTGTTGCCTTCATTATACACCTTTAGGCACCAGGCAAAAAGATTCCTTTTTAACCAGGCCTTTGGTTGATCTGTTTGACATCCTATACCCTTTTATAATGTGGGGTTTGGGGGGGTTATTGGGTTGTTATTTTTATTCTGAATATATATGTTGTGATCTTTTCTGTGAACCACCCTGAGACCTCCGGGTATAGAGTGGTATATAAACTCAATTAAAAACAAAAACCAACTAACCACCAAACGATCATTGCGACACTGTTCTGTGTCTCTGCAGTACGTATTTTTAGAGAGCCGGGTGAGGCTCTGGTCAGCTCTGAAAGGGATATTGCAGAGGGGGAGGTATTGCGGAGCAGCCTTCCCCATCCTGGCGCCTTCCAGAGGTTTCGGACTACAACTCCCACCAGCCCCAGCCAGCATGGGAGTTGTAGCGCAAAACCTCTGGAGGACACCAAGTTGATTGAAGGCCAGAAGTGGAGCATCTTCCCCATAAGGCAGAGCGGTGAGTCTGGGGAAAGGGGTTAGTTCTGGAGCATCACTTCCCAAAGTGCATGGTAGGGGCCCCATAAAGGGTGGTGGGATTACCTGGGGGCAAAGGGACTCTGGAGGTCATGACTATCAGGCTTGACTATCAAGCTGGTATCCCTGGATCAAGCCCGTCCATTTTGTTGAGATAAGCAAACCCGATCGCTTTAATTGGATTTTGGAAAAAAAAGGGGAAATAATTGCAGCTCTTTTAAATAATAATAATAATAATAATAATAATAATAATAATAATAATAATAATAATTTATTTGTACCCCGCCCATCTGGCTGGGTTTCCCCAACCACTCTGGGCGGCTTCCAACAAAGATTAAAAATACATTAAAATGTCACACATTAAAAACTTCCCTAAACAGGGCTGCCTTCAGATGTCTTCTAAATGTCAGGTCGTTGTTGTTCTCTTTGACATCTGGTGGGAGGGTGTTCCACAGGGTGGGTGCCACCACCGAGAAGGCCCTCTGTATGGTTCCCTGTAACCTCACTTCTCTCAATGAGGGAACTGCCAGAAGGCCCTCGGGGAGCTGGATCTCAGTGTCCGGGCTGAACGATGGGGGTGGAGACGCTCCTTCAGATATACTGGACCGAGGCCGTTTAGGGCTTTCAAGGTCAGCACCAACACTTTGAATTGTGCTCGGAAACATACTGTGTTTCGCTGTGTTGTTATCTTCCTTAGTGGATTGTGCAAACCCCTATTCTTAATGCAATTTGTAGACTAGCATACACGGGGGGGGGGGGTTTGACCCTAAGAAGTTTGGGAGTCTGCTCCAAGGTGTCCTGGGCATCAACGGAAGTAATTATGGCATGCTTTGTCCTGTGAGTTCCTGTCGAAAATGCCTCATGGCTGAGTTGTGTCCCTCATTCTGACTTGGCTGTTCTTCTCCGCAGATACCGAAACCCGGCAGGAAGAAGATGAAGACCCAGGAACAGCCAGGAACGGCAGTGGAGACTTGAGCAAATAGCTCCCTTTTTCACTGGCTTGCAAGGGCCGCACTCCACGAAGTCTTTGGAAGGTGCTACCTGGCTGTTCAGGCTTGCTGGCACCCTCAACATTTCATTTCATTCATTTAACAACATTCGTATGCCCCTAAATTCTCAGATCACGGTGATCTTCAGGAAACTGGACTCCTTCTTTCATCTCCTCTGAGCAGGTGGCTGTCTGCCCTTTGACATTTCCCTTTCCCTGACCTTGCTGTCTTTCGTACCAGACTCCTGCCATTGGCATTTTCAAGTTTTCTTCATTGCTTCTGTGTCCCCATTACAGCCTGCCTGGTCCGTGGTGCCCTCTCCACTTCTTATAATCCTGCAGGAAGATTCCTTGCCTCGGCCTCTTTCTCATATTACAGAAATAAGCCAATTCAAGTAGTTGCTGCAGACAGAGGTGTCCAGTTCTGTGGTTGTTTGAGGCATGCAGTCTGTTGGGTCAAAGGCGGAGGATGGGCAAGAACAGGACCCTGGACAGCTCCAGCGGGCTCTTGTGAAAGTTTGTTGGGTCGTCTACCTTCTGACCCACTGAATCTGCTGAAACGGCCCCCAATAAATTTGATTTATTGGTGCTCCGACAAACTTCCAATGGCGCCCACGGGCTTCCACTCCGCGTGCTGCCACTCTCTCCAGTTGCCGGATAATAGCAGAGTTCACACGCAGCAGCAAATGGCTTGTCCGTGTTGACGTGGTGTCCTCAGTAACGCAGCTCGACACCAGTGCTTCTAATCCAAAACTCTTTATTTAAAGGTAAAGGTAAAGGGACCCCTGACCATTAGGTCCAGTCATGACCGACTCTGGGGTTGCGGCGCTCATCTCGCTTTATTGCCCGAGGGAGCCGGCATACAGCTTCCAGGTCATGTGGCCAGTATGTCTCGGCCGCTTCTGGCGAACCAGAGCAGCACACGGAAATGCTGTTTACCTTCCCGCTGGAGCGGTACCTATTTATCTACCTGCACTTTGACGTGCTTTCGAACTGCTAGGTTGGCAGGAGCAGGGACCGAGCAACGGGAGCTCACCCCGTCACGGGGATTTGAACCGCCGACCTTCTGATCGGCAAGTCCTAGGCTCTGTGGTTTAACCCACAGCGCCACTGGATAATAGCAGAGTTCCCACGCAGCAGCAAATGGCTTGTCCGTGTCGACGTGGTGTCCTCAATAACGCAGCTGGACACCAGTGCTTCTAATCCAAAACTCTTTATTTAATAGCACTCAAAACAGAAAAGAAAACCTGCAGAATCTAGCTGCATGTTCGCAGCTCTCTGCCTCTTAAGAAAAACTACACGACCTTGCTAACGAAGAACGGATTATGTGGGCAGTGCACCCAGTTGATAAGAACTCTCCTGGAGTGTTAACTCCTGACAGTCCAGAACCATAACAGCTCTGCTGCCTGAAATGTCCTGGCTAGCGCCAGTGGAAGCCTAGCCTTACGCAGGCAGCCAAGAGCGATTGGCAAGGGCTCCTCCTCTGAGCCCGATGAGGGTGGCAAGGCTGTGCCCTCCAGCTCGAAGGGTCCCAGATAAAGGTAATGTTCCCCATCCCTGAGGAAGCAGCTTGGACCGAGGGCACAGAATTGTAGATGTGGAAGGGACCCCTAAGGCTCATCTAGTCTAAGCCCCCTGCAATACAAGAACCACAAGCCACTGGACTCTGGGTCTCCTGCCCCTTATCTCCTATTTTCTAAATTTACATTTCCTTATTTTTTTACTTTGCTTCGAGGGTGGTTTTCCTTCAAAAAGTCAGCCTCAATCTGCCACTATACATACATATGCGTCACAGGCAAGTGCTGGGAGCAATTTGAAGGACCTAGCAATGTCCTTGAACTGCAAAGTCCTGACACAAACTGGATTTTTTTGCAAACCAGTTTACCTCCTGTTACCTGCTTGTCCCGCACAGCTGTTACTCTCTGCACCACCATTCCGGCATTTTACAATAAACAAATCTCTGTTCTACCCAAATTGAAACCCGGTGGTATTTTGCTAATTCCTCTTGGGAATTAAAGGGTGCAGCATTAACTCCCTTGGTGCAATGTGGGTCCCTGGAATATTATGTCTCCAGGCTGAGATACGTTTACAGGTGAGTTTGTGCGTTACCTGCCATCAGGGCCAGGTGTAGACTTGAATGTGAGAAGAGCCTGCTGGATCAGGCCAATGGGGGACCATCTAGTCATCAACAACAACAACTATTTATTTATTTATACCCCACCCATCTGGCTGGGTTTCCCCAGCCACCCTGGGCAGCTTCCAACAAAGTATTAAAATACAAGAGTCTATTAAACATTAGAAGCTTCCCTGAACAGGGCTGCCTTCAGATGTCTTCTAAAAGTCTGGTAGTTGTTTTTCTCTTTGACATCTGGTGGGAGGGCGTTCCACAGGGTGGGTGCCACCACCGAGAAGGCCCTCTGCCTGGTTCCCTGTAGCCTCACTTCTCGCAATGAGGGAACCGCCAGAAGGCCCTCGGCGCTGGACCTCAGTGTCCGGGTAGAACGATGGGGGTGGAGACGCTCCTTCAGATATACTGGACCGATGCCATTTAGGGCTTTAAAGGTCAGCACCAACACTTTGAATTGTGCTCGGAAACCTACTGAGAGCCAATGCAGATCTCTCAGGACCGGTGTTATGTGGTCTCTTTAGCCGCCCCCAGTCACCAGTCTAGCTGCCGCATTCTGGATTAGTTGTAGCTTCTGGGTCACCTTCAAAGGTAGCCCCACATAGAGCGCATTGCAGTAGTCCAAGCGAGAGATAACTAGAGCATGCACCACTCTGGCGAGACAGTCTGCGGGCAGGGAGGGTCTCATCCTGCGTACCAGATGGAGCTGGTAGACTGCTGCCCTGGACACAGAATTGACCTTCGCCTCCATGGACAGCTTTGGTGACAGTGTGCAACAACAGAATATTTTTGTTCTTTCTGCCTGAGAGGTTCAAATTGCAATTTGACTCCTCTATCACCTGGGGGCTCTTTATATTCTGCCTGTAGGAACTGCTCTTTGTCTTGAGTAAACACCAGCTTCATAAAGCACCCCTGACTTGCTTGGAAACATGAAGCCTGAAGCATTTTAAAAAAAATGTGTAAGGCTAGTTTGACAGCATTTGAAATACTGGTTTGTCCCTGTAAAGATGCCTCCTTGCTCCTCTCTCTGTGGTTTGCTGCAATTTTCTCTGAGAGCCCACCATCCTTGTTAAGCTGTTGCAAAAGTATTGTTGCAACAAGACATCCTTTACCTGTGGAACTCCCTGCCACAGGAGGTGGAGGTGGTGACTCGCACAGGATCAGATAAAACTATGAGGGATAAGGCTATTGTCAAATATCAGTCGTGCTAGCTAAGGGAATTCTCTGTTTAGGGACAGTATACAGGGGTGTGTGCTTGTTGACATAATGTTTGCCTTCCCTGTGGCCAAAACAGACTCTCTGAGAGGCTTGCAAACATCATTTCTAAGACTGACCCTGCCCTCAGAAATGCAGACAACTGCTGGAGATGTGGAAGTAAAAATGCAAACTTGGTACATATGATGAATAACTGCCTGATGATAAGATCATTTTGGTGCGAGGTGAGAATATATATAGCAAGAGTAATATATCTAAGTAACACCTTAGAGACCAACTAAGTTTGTTCTTGATATGAGCTTCTTCAGGCATATAAAGATTGTGCTACTGGACAATTATATATTTTATATATATATATATATATATATATATATATATATATATATATATTTCTCCCAGAGGTTGTTTTTCTCTCTCTCTCAACTATCTATCTATCTAATCTAGTTTTTATTAATTTTTCTGTTTTACAAATTAAAATACTCATTTTACACCCTTAAGATATCAATGACTTCCCTTCTTCTCTTTCCACGGTTCATTTTGCATATCATAAATCCCTGCATATTTTACAAAAACTATACCATTCACTATCCTATTAGTGCATCCATCAAAAATTATTTACCCTGTTGAATTGATCTGAATGCTGCCAGTGTTCTCAGCTGTACACAATTATTTCCAATATATTCAATAAACCTTTTCCAATCTTCTTTAAAAGTATGTTCCTCTTATTCTCTTATTCTGTACATTGAGTCTGCAAGTTGTTCACCCCCAGGAGGTTGGGTCTGCTGCCTTCTGCATGCAAAGCACAGCTACTGAGGCTCTTTCCTATAGGGCTGTTGCCAAGTCTGGTTCCATCTTTGCAGCAGGAGTGAAGGGGCTGCTTCCTCCCAGCAGGACCAGCTTGTGAGATTCTGCTGCCGTCAGCAGCCTCTGCATTGCCAGAGCTGAGAGAGGCAGCTCTCCAGCAGTGCAGAGACATCTTCTGCATTCCAAGCAGGTGTCCCATTAGGGATCCTGCATGGACCCTTTGCATCCTCTGTCTGAGATGCTTGCATGTTGAGATGCAAAGGACAGGTCATGGCATTTAATAGCAACTAAAGAACAATGGCAGGAGAGGTTGATGAACTATTCAGAACTGGCAAAAATGACAGACTAAGAGAAAAAGACAACAGTGACTTTGAAAAAGAATGGGAACCATTTATATTATACTTGCAGAAACAAAAAAAGTCTACAGACTTGATGGCAGGATTTAAATAAACATTCACATCATTAGTATTAGAAAATGTGTAGAAGATAGAGAAATAATATGGTGCATTCACTGTTATTTTTATGTTTTTAGGTTTGATGTTATTGTATAAATATGTTATTAGTAGTTTTTTCTTTTAGGAAGCAGCAAAGTGGGTGAAAGGAGAAACAAATCAGAAGTGGAAGTTGGGGGAAGCCTAGGAGGGGAGGGAGGGAGGAATGTATAGTAAATGTTAGGAATATGAGATGTGTGTAATAAATGAAAAAGGAAAATGAATCTTTTTCTAACCACACACTAACACACTAACCACTATGCCATGCCGGGTCTCTAATTGCAACGCCGTAGACTGTGCTGGCACTGCTCCAGCCCAACTTCACTGCCTGCCTAATTATTTCCAGGTAACCCCAGAGTCGGCCACGACTGGACCTAATGGTCAGGGGTCCCTTTACCTTTTTATTTGGAACCCACCTGGCCAGACCCAAGGAAGTTAACATCCCAGATTATGGCCAAAGTTCATGTAAGAACACAATTAGGCCAGTGACCCACCCAACTTCTCACAGTAGCCAACTCCTAAAGGGACCCCTGACCATTAGGTCCAGTCGTGGCCGACTCTGGGGTTGCGGCGCTCATCTCGCTTTATTGGACAAGGGAGCCGGCGTACAGCTTCCGGGTCATGTGGCCAGCATGACTAAGCCGCTTCTGGCAAATCAGAGAAGCACATGGAAACACCGTTTACCTTCCCACCAGAGCGGTACCTATTTATCTACTTGCACTTTGAGGTGCTTTCGAACTGCTAGGTTGGCAGGAGCAGGGACCGAGCAACGGGAGCTCACCCCATCGCGGGGATTCGAACCGCCGACCTTCTGATCGGCAAGCCCTAGGCTCTGTGGTTTAACCCACAGTGTCACCCGCATCCTGGCCAACTCCTAGGGGTTCCCAATAAAATATTTGAGGCGGTTGAGGCTGAGCCCCACCCAAAGTTGATGGGCATTGCCAGTCAAATGGTGTGTGTGCGCATGCGTGCTGTGTCTTGGAATCGATTATGTGGGGTAGGGCGTACCTGCCCATCCTCCATATTTTATTCAGGTTGGCATCTCTGGACCAGATGCCCATTATGGGAAACCTGCCAGCAGGATCCGACCCCAAGAGCCACTATTTCCTTTCTGTGGTCTCCAGCAACGGGCACTCATAATGCCAGTTATGGAGACAAGAGCATAGCCATTCTGGCTAGTAGTAGCCACGGCAAGCCTCTCTTGCTCTGTTAAGAACAGCAGGAGATCCTGCCGGATGAGGCCACTGGCCCACCTGGGCCACCATCCCGTCCTCACCTGGCCAAGCAGATGACCTGAACAGGAAAGCCGCAAGCCGGGGCCCCTGGGGACCGAACCCGTCTCCTTCGGCCTGCAGAGCAGCTGCCCCGCCACTGCGGCACTCGGGGCTGGCGGGAAGAAGCAGGGAAGACCTCGCGGGGCGCGGCAGCGGTGGCCCGGGGATGCGCTCCTCCGGCCCCGGTGCCATCGCTGCGGGCGGCTCAGCCCTGCCTCCGACGGGGGTGGCATCTTCTGGGCAAGAGGAGGAGAAGGAGGAGAAGGAGAAGGAGGAGAAGGAGGAGAAGGAGAAGGAGAAAAAGGAGGAGAAGGAGAAGGAAAAGGAGGAGAAGGAAAAGGAGAAGGTAGAGAAGGAGGAGGAGGAGGAGAAGGAAAAGGAGGAGAAGGAGAAGGAGAAAAAGGAGGAGAAGGAGAAGGAGAAGGAAAAGGAGAAAGAGAAGAAGGAGGAGAGGGAGAAGGAGCCGCGCCCCCCTCGCCCTCCCGCCGCTCCCGCCCGGCCCGGCCCTCCCGGTGACTCCGATTCAGGCTGCGGCGGGCCGGAAGGCGGGGCGCGGCGGGCCGGGCGGGGCGCCTCCAGTCGGTGGGGCCGCCTCCTTTTCCTCCTGCTCCGCTGCTGCTGCTGTGGTTGCTGCGGCTGCTGCTGCTGAGCGGAGCGCGGGGGTTTTGCGGGGGTCCCCTCTCCAGGTGGGCGCCGCGGATTTGGGGGCTCGGTTGCCACGGAGCCCCCATGTACGCCTTTTACTCGCTGCTGGTCTACATCTTCTACACCCTCTTCAAGAAGGATGGCGGCGAGGAGGAGGAGGAGGAGGCGGAAGGGGGGGCAAGGGGGCAGCAGCAGCCCCCCGACGGGCAGGACGGCGCTCCCCAGGTAAGGCGACAAGGCACCGGTCCTGTGGCTGGGCGTTCCGCGGGGCAAAGGAGGGAAGGGGGCGCGGGTGGCAGCCTGGCATCGCGGGTGGCGCTGTGGATCGGGGGGTGCCTGCTTTGGGGGGCTGGCTCCAGATGGGGGTGTCGTCGCCCTCCGTGTTGCACCCCACTCCTAGCTATGGGGCATAGGAGCCAAAGTCCCTTGCCGCCCTCCAATAAAATATTTGAGTGCCGCCCCCCAAATTGCTATTTAAATGGCGTGCGTGTGGATTAGGTGGGGCGGGGCTTGTCTGCCTCCCCCCCCATATTTTATTTCAGTTGGCACCCCTGCTATGGGGCCAGAGGTGTGGGGCGCAACGTCAGGACGGTGCCTCTCTTCATCGGGTTGTGCCCAGACCAGCCTGGAGGACGGGGGTGGAAGAGTGAATTCAGGGCTTTCAGACAGGCGTCTCCCGTCTCCCCCCTCTGTCTTTGGAGGTGCCCGCGGGACTTGAACCCGGGACCCTTCCCCTTGCAAGGCAGACGCCCTGCCGGGGAGCTCTGGCCCCCTGCCCATTTCTGCCTCCGATTTTTGCTGCATTGCTGAATGGGCCGCGATGCTTCCCTGAAGGGCTGCTCTCATTCAGACCGGAGGCCTGGAGGTGCTGAGGACCCTGGCATTTTGTCCCTTGGCCTCAGGTGTTTGTGCTCATTCCTAAGCAGCTGGCTGGAGTCAGGCTGCAGAAGGCGGGACCGGGGGTGGGGGGGGTGAGCTCCCTCCAACCTGCCTTAGTCAATGGTTACCAGATTTTTTCCAATGAATCGGGGGACACTTCCCCCCCCTTTTTTTGTAACAACAGGGAGTCACCTGGGACGCGGGTGCCTATCAGGGCTTGCCGATCAGGAGGTCGGTGGTTTGAATCCCCGCGACGGGGTGAGCTCCCATTGCTCGGTCCCTGCTCCTGCCAACCTAGCAGTTCGAAAGCACATCAAAGTAGATAAATAGGTACCGCTCCGGTGGGAAGGTAAATGGCGTTTCCGTGCGCTGATCTGGTTCGCCAGAAGCGGCTTAGTCATGCTGGCCACATGACCCGGAAGCTGTGCGCCGGCTCCCTCGGCCAGTAAAGCGAGATGAGTGCCGCAACCCCAGAGTCGGCCACTACTGGACCTGATGGTCAGGGGTCCCTTTAGCAACAGGGAGTCAGTAGTGGGGATGGTGAGGCAAAAGACCCTGGGCCAAGACCCAAAGACCCAAGCACAGGTTGTTGTTGTTGAGTCTTGTGTCCACCTCTTCGTGACCCCCTGGACCGGAGCATGCCAGGCACTCCTGTCTTCCACTGCCTCCCGCAGTCTGGTCAAACTCATGCTGGTAGCTTCGAGAACACTATCCAACCATCTCGTCCTCTGTCGTCCCCTTCTCCTTGTGCCCTCCATCTTTCCCAACATCAGATGTGAATGCAGCTCTCTCCCAGGTCTTATTCCAACACTCTAACCACTACACCACACTGCCTCCCATACTCTGAAGATTAAATGTAGATAAACCGGTCCCCCGGAGGCATGGAACAGAGAGCTGATCCCTAGATGCAGGATACCTGCAGCTAGAGTCAATAATCAGATAATGCTAATATTATTTACTTTGATATTTTAACCCATGTGCAATGGGACTCATTCTTACTTTATTTTACGGTCTCAGTATTCATCTTTTAATTTTCATCTGTTAGAAGAGTTTCTTTTTGGCTTTATATACATTATAAAATGAAAATCTCCACAAAACTAACTAAATTACTAGATGCCGGAGATTTACCTGTGTGGAGTGGAACCAAATACTTGAGTTGCTGCGGACATAATCTTGGGTGAACATGCAAATAACCCACCCAAGCTGAGCCTGATTTTCACATGGAAGGGTGTTTTGTGTGCGCACAGGGTGTGTATGTGTGTGTTTGTGTAATCGGTGCCCCCTCCAACTTTACTGGCTGCCCACCCAGCCAAATCCTCAGTCTCCCATCCCTGCCTTTTATGCCTCTTGACCCCCTGGGCTGGGAATGTCGTTTTCCCCAGATCTCCCCAACTCCTTCCACGCATGCGTGAGTTCATCCAAAGGTCTGCACATTTTTCATGGTCCATTGTCTGTCGGTTGCGGAGACTAAGTGATGGAAATTGGGTCCTCCGTGAGGCTTCTGTGAGGAGCCGTGCCAACGACCAATGGGTGAGCGGCTTCTGGGAAGAGCTGCGGAGGACATAAAAGTTCTGCAGAATGTGACATGCTGCAAGCTGTCTCTTTTCCACCCTGAAGTCCTGTCACTCTGGGGGGAGAGAACAGAAAGGGCTGGGATTCTTCAGAGGGAAAGAATTTCGGTCGGCGTTGACAGGCCAGAGAATGTGATGCCCGTGGCTTATTTATGTCTCTTGAAGGGGAATAGCTAATGGCTGTTTCGGAGAGAGGCGGAGGAGCAGCGACAGGAAGAAATGACTGCATGCAGAGTATAGCTCAGTCGGTAGAGAACGAGGCTCTCAGGGTCAGGGTTTGAGGCCTTGTTGTTGTTTAGTCGTGTCTGACTCTTCGTGACCCCCTGGACCAGAGCACGCCAGGCCCTCCTGTCTTCCACTGCCTCCCACAGTTTGGTCAAACTCATGCTGGTAGTTTTGAGAACACTGTCCCACCATCTCGTCCTCTGTCGTCCCCTTCTCCTTGTGCCCTCCATCTTTCCCAACATCAGGGTCTTTTCCAGGGAGTCTTCTCTTCTCCTGAGGTGGCCAAAGTCTTGGAGCCTCAGCTTCAGGATCTGTCCTTCCAGGGAGCACTCAGGGCTGATTTCCTTCAGAATGGAGAGGTTGGATCTTCTTGCAGTCCATGGGACTCTCAAGAGTCTCCTCCAGCACCAGAATTCAAAAGCATTCATTCTTTGGCGATCAGCCTTCTTTATGGTCCAGCTCTCACTTCCATACATCACTACTGGGAAAACCAGAGCTTGAACTATACGGACCTTTGTTGGCAAGGTGATGTCTCTGCTTTTTAAGATGCTGTCTAGGTTTGTCATCGCCTTTCTCCCAAGAAGCAGGCGTCTTTTAATTTCGCAACTGCTGTCACCATCTGCAATGATCATGGAGCCCAAGAAAGTAAAATCTCTCACTGCCTCCATTTCTTCCCCTTCTATTTGCCAGGAGGTGATGGGCCCAGTGGCCATGATCTTCGTTGTGTCATCTGCATATCTTAGGTTGTTGATATTTCTTCCGGCAATCTTAATTCCGGCTTGGGATTCATCCAGCCCAGCCTTTCGCATGATGAGTTCTGCATATAAGTTAAATAAGCAGGGACTGGGCAAAAGATTCATGCATTGCAAGGAGTTGGACTCTGCAGTTCTATGTTTCTATTATAGCGAACCTCCTCATCGCACAGCGGAAAAGGGGGTCCGTGGCAAAACTCTTTGACACCTGAGATCTCTGCTTCTTGTCCTGTGACTGTAATACATTTTAAACTGCTTTTAATACTGGGTTTTAATCTGTTGCAACCTGCCCAGGGTCCTTAGGGTGAAGGGAGGGTAAGAAACTAAGAAGAGCCTTGCTGGATTGAGTCCAGCACCCTGTTTTCACAATGGCCAGCCAGATAACTCTCTCCACCATGAATTTGCCAAAGAAATAAAATACAGTGGTACCTCGGTTTATGAACTTAATCCATTCCAAAAGTCCGTTCTTAAACTGAAGCTATTCTTAAACCGAGGAGCACTTTCCCTAACGAGGCCTCCCGCTGCTGGTGCCCTTTCACTGTTCGGATTCCGTTCTTATACCAAAGTAAAGTTCTCAAACCAAGACACCATGTGCAGTTTTGCAGAGTTTGTAAACCGAATCATTCTTAAACCGGACTGTTCTTAAACCGAGGTACCACTGTAAATAAGTCATATAAATTATCATTGCCTGGAAGGCCACATTCAGGGACCTTCTGGTGTGACTGTTGTTGATCTGCCTCAACAAATCCTTTGGGTGTCATCTATGCAGCCTGCAACTTGAGCAGTCAATAAATGCCTTGTTTCTGTGACCCGAATGCTTGACCTACTCAGGCATGCTCTCCACGTACTATGGATTTATCACACACAACTGCTGCAGAATAGAACGTTTGCCCATGTAAACAGACACATGTAACCATTATCACATGTATTTTAAAAATGCATGTATATTTCACATTATTCTTTCTTGCGTTCGAGTGCTTTCCGTCCAGGAAGTCCAATAATGTGTGAGGTGACCGTAGCGTCTGATGCTTGGGAGCTTGTTGCTGCTACTCAGTGTTGGGAGAGAGGTACTCTGTGCATGCTCAGAGGTACCATTTTTATTCATGCATCAGATGTCTCAAGCCTTACTGCACAGGTGGGGAACTTCAGGTCCAGGTGCCTAAGCCTCCTTATCTGACCCTTTGACCACTGTACTCACTGGCCCTGTGTGGCCCCGCAAATATTTTTGCCTGTTTGTATAATGTGCCGATAATATCTTATGTTTGTCTGTAAGGAGAATATAGAGGTGTGAGAGTGTGTGTAGAAACTAGCCCACTGCACAAAGCTAACATTCCTTCCCCTGCCCATTTTCCCTCGAAAGGTATCCCAGAAGGGAATTTGGCCTTCAGACAGAAAAAGATCTCCTAGTGGCATAAAAAAGATTTCAGAGCTAAGTGCTGCTAAGCCAGGCTCAAATCAGTCCCGCTCGACAGCCGCCGTTCCTGCAAGACCTCTTTATTTCCCTGCCCTTTAAAGTATTTATTCCCACATTGTTGCTTCACCCCAGAGGGCAGATGCCCGTCAGTTGCTTGCCATGTGTGGAGAGAAGCGATAAATCTGGATCTGCTCATCCACAGGCAGAGGCCTCTGACAAACAGGCCCATCGCTCAGTGATGCGGTTTCCATGGCGCCTGTTGCCGTGGAAACGGAGCTGCTTCCCGACTAGGGTGGCCAGGCAGCTACAGCTGATGGGAAGGGGGGCATTTGAGGCCTGTCTGCTAGAGACTCTCTCTCTCTCTCTGTGTGTTTGAATAAATGAACTCTGGGCCCTTTCTCAGTTTCATGCACCCTGTCATTTAAATGCATGCAGATTCACAACTGCCTCTGTTTTGACTTTAAATACAAGGAGCGAGGAACACCCCCACCCCCACAATCTCTGTCACTGACAGAGCAATTGACTCTGTCAAGGAAAGTGGAGGGGTGTTTGTGACAGCTTCCATTTCTAATGCTCCTTTCCCTGCCTGGAGTGACGGTTGGTTTGGCAGAAGCCCATCAGAGCATCCCTGCCAGGAAAGGGCCCCTAATTGTGGGAGAAATGAAGCCTCGGAGCCAGGAGTGGGGGGGAATTGTTTGGGAATGGGCACAAATCCTAGAGAAGCTGACGTTCGGGGTGGAGGCAGGGTGAGGTCAGGCGTCGCCGGTTATTTTCCAACGCCATGATTTCCTCATGTACGCACCTCATGGACAACTCTAAGGCCCTGTGGCCCTTGCTAAGAACATAAGGAGAACCTTTGGGATCAGGCCAGAGGCCCCATCTAGGCCATCGTCCTGTTCTTACGGGGGCCAACCAAAGGGAAACCTGCAAGCAGGATTTGAACACAAGAGCAACTCTGTCTTCCTGGGGTTCTCAGCAATTGGCCTTCAGAAGTATTGCTATATTACTATATTATTATTATTATTATTATTATTATTATTATTATAGCCATCGATAGCCCTCTCCCCCTCCATGAATCTGTCTTATTCTCTTTTAAAAGCCACCTAGGTTGGTGGTCATACAGTAAGATAAAACAGAATAGAATACTGAGAGAAAGATAAGAGTAATAACAACGTAGAAAGATATGGGATGTGATCCGCTGGTAGCAGTCAAGTACAACATTCCTTGTAACGCTAGAGTGGACATGCCAAGGGGATGTTTGGTCCAGCTAGTCGAAACTTCCTGTTCCTCCTGGCCTGGAGCATCCTTCCTCTTGAAGGTGACCAGAGGTGGGCGTGGCCTTACCTGTCCAGGTAACAAAAGGACAAGTCACGCAGCACTCCCTCCCTTTTTCCTCTTTCTCCTTTTGTCGGCTTCCAGTTAGGACTGCTATGATGGCTTTCAGCCAACAGCAGCACAGGTTGTTGTTGTTGTTTAGTCGTTTAGTCGTGTCCGCCTCTTCGTGACCCCCTGGACCAGAGCACGCCAGGCACTCCTGTCTTCCACTGCCTCCCGCAGTTTGGTCAAACTCATGCTGGTAGCTTCGAGAACACTGTCCCACCATCTTGTCCTCTGTCGTCCCCTTCTCCTTGCGCCCTCCATCTTTCCCAGCATCAGGGTCTTTTCCAGGGAGTCTTCTCTTCTCATGAGGTGGCCAAAGTCTTGGAGCCTCAGCTTCAGGATCTGTCCTTCCAGTGAGCACTCAGGGCTGATTTCCTTAAGGATGGATTGGTTTGATCTTCTTGCAGTCCATGGGACTCTCAAGAGTCTCCTCCAGCACCAGAATTCAAAAGCATCAATTCTTCGGCACAGTTATTGTCCCCCATATGGGGTAAATCCACATGTTGCTATTTGTAACTTTAAGTCTTTAAGCTTGCCTTCAGGATTGATACTGTGTACAGTCATACCTCATGTTATGTCCGCTTCATGTTACGTTCTTTCAGGTTACGTCCCGCTGTGACCCGGAAGTACTTCTAGGTTTCGCTGCTTGCGCATGTGCAGAAGCACAAAATGACGTCACGTGCATGCGCAGAAGCAGCGAATCGCAACCTGCACATGCGCAGATGCGCCGCTGCGGGTTGCACTCTTTTCATGTTTCCTTTCCATCTAAGACTGTGGTTTCCGATGTGAGGCACACGCCCCATAGCGGGGCAATTCAAGAATGAGTTATTAACAGTGAATGGCCTTTTAGGTTTCCTCCATGTGAGTAGGAGCTCACTTTTTGAAGTACTGATATGTAGTCGAAAATAGAATTAAAAGGACCCCTGGAAGGGATGGGGGATGTCAGGAAGATTCAGTGTAATCTCGATATTTGGACTTTGTACTGTTTTATATTGTATATTATATCTTTGAAAATCAATTAAAGATATTATAAAAAAGGAGTTCACTTTTTGAATAATACAAATTATATGTCACGGGGGGGTGATCAGGATTTTACAGATGCTTAGCTGGGGCATGGGCAAAAAAGGGTTGGAAATAATAATAAAAATAATAAAAATAATAATAATAATTTATTATTTATACCCCGCCCATCTGGCTGGGCTTCCCCAGCCACTCTGGGCTGCTTCAAAAAAAATACTGTAATACATCAAACATTAAAAGCTTCCCTAAACAATCTCCATTTCCTGTTGCTATATATTTTTTAAGATGTTCTTACACTTTGTCTCCTGCTGCTTCCACCCCATGTAGGACTGCAAAGCTTTTTCCATGGAGCAATCAAGGAGGACGAAGAAAGCCCTGAGCAAAGACCCCTGGAAGGAGCTGAGCGAACTGGACAGTAAGTCACCCAGACCCCTCCCTGTCCGCCCCCCCCACCTCCAGCAGCAGAAGTTAGGGTAGCCCAGAATGGTTGGCTAGTCCCAAAGTCTTCCTGTCCTCCCTAATGGGGCCTTGTATATGTGGGAACGTTCAGGGTGGAAGGAGAGGATATATTGTTTATTAATATCCTTCCTAACTTGCGCTGGCAAGTTCCTTTATGTAGCAAAGTTACATCCCCCTTTTTACATGCACAGCAGAGAACTGGTTGCAGGCTCGTGTGAGCCTCTCACTATTACAGTGGACGCTCGGGTTGCGAACGTGATCTGTGCGGAATGCACATTCGCAACCCGCAGCATTTGCAACCTGCATTTGCGCAGGCACAGGTAGCGATTCAGTGCTTCTGCGCATGCGCAAAGCACGATTTAGCGCTTCTGCGCGTGCGTGACTGCCGAAACCTGGAAGTAACCCGTTCCGGTACTTCTGGGTTTCGGCGGTCCGCAACCCGAAAAAACGCAACTTGAAGCGGCTGTAACCCGAGGTATAAGTGTATACAATTCCCTTTGAATCCCTCTTAAAAGATTAAAGATGCCACAATCTTATTCAAAGTAAATAAAAGAAGTTTACTTACATCAGTTCACAGTTGGATCCCTGAAGGCAGACTTAGTTACAAATATGTACATGCGGATCTACCCCATATGGGGGAATAATCCCAGTGCTTCTGCTAGCTGAGAGCTAGCAGAGCAGTCCTAGCTGGTCAAACGAAGAAGGAAGTCAAAAAGAGAGAGGTGTGCTGCGTGACTCGTCCTTTCGTTACCTGGACAGGTAAGGCCACGCCCACCTCTAGTCACATGCAAAAGGAAGGATACTCCAGCCAGGAGGAACAGGAAGTTTCGACTGGCTGGACCAAACATTCCCTCGCATGTCTTCTCTAGCATTTCAAGGAATGTTGTACTTGACTGCCTCTCACACCCCACAGGTTAAGGATGGAGCCATCCTCATCATGAATAGCGCAATGGTCCTGTCCAGTGTGCAGCGATTCTGGAATCAGCTCAGATGTTTGGCTGTCCAAATATCTTGGGAGAGACTCTGTGCTGCTGGGCTCAGTCCCCGGGTCTTGGGTTGGGACACAGCCACTCCCCACAGTCTCTCCCCACCCAGGAACAAAACGGGCTTTCTGATGGGGAGGGTCAACCCCCCAGAGAGGATGCTGCCGGTTGGTGCTTTTTCTCCCTGGCCAGGGGTCTCTTCTCTTGGCAGGCAGCTCAGAGAGCGACAGAAGCAACAATACGGAGGAGGAGGAGGAGGAAGAGGAGGAAGGCCTTGGGTTGGGGGACGCCCCGACTCCACTCACTGAGTTCCGGTCCCTCAAGGCGGAGGCTGCCGTGAAGAGCCTCCTTGGGGAAAAAGACCCAGCCAGTGGAAAGGTGAGTGCCCACACCCCAAATCAATTTCACTTCTATTCTGCGGTGGTGGAACGGGGGGAAGTGGCCTTGTGGAAAACATTAAATTAAATGTGGAGTTAAAATGAATGATTGGATGGATAAATATAAGATGGGGAACACCTGGTTTGCCAACAGGACATGTGGAAAGGATCTAGGACATGGGTCAGCAAACTTCTTCAGCAGGGGGCCGGTCCACTGTCCCTCAGACCTTGTAGGGGGCCGGATTATATTTTTGGGGGGAAATGAACTGATTCGTCCTCTGTTGTCCCTTCTCCTTGTGCCCTCCATCTTTCCCAGCATCAGGGTCTTTTCCAGGGAGTCTTCTCTTCTCATGAGGTGGCCAAAGTCTTGGAGCCTCAGCTTCAGGATCTGTCCTTCCAGTGAGCACTCAGGGCTGATTTCCTTCAGAATGGAGAGGTTTGATCTTCTTGCAGTCCATGGGACTCTCAAGAGTCTCCTCCAGCACCAGAATTCAAAAGCATCAATTCTTTGGCGATCAGCCTTCTTTATGGTCCAGCTCTCACTTCCATACATCACTACTGGGAAAATCATAGCTTTAACCAGGGGTCAGCAAACTTTTTCAGCAGGAGGCCAGTCCACTGTCCCTGAGACCTTGTGAGGGGCTGGACTATATTTTGAAAAAAAATATGAATAAATTCCTATGCCCCACAAATAACCCAGAGATGCATTTTAAATAAAAGCACACATTCTACTCATGTAGAAACACCAGGCAGCCCTCACAAATAACCCAGAGATACATTTTAAACAAAAGGAGACATTCCACTCATGCAAAAACATGCTGATTCCCGGACCATCAGCGGGCCGGATTTAGAAGGCGATTGGGCCGGATCCAGCCCCTGGGCCTTAGTTTGCCTACACATGAGTTGGGGTGTAGGAAAAGCAGAGACTAAGAGGGGATAGGATAGCCATCTTCAAATATCTGAAGGGCTGTCCCATGGAAGATGGAGCAAGCTTCTTTTCTCATGCTCTAGAGGGTAGGACTCGAACCCATAGCTTCAAGTCAGAAGAAAGGAGATTCCAACTAAACATCAGGAAGAACTTTCTGGTGGTAAGAGCTGTTTGGCAGTAGGACAGATTCCCTCCGAAGGTGGCGGGCTCTCCTTCGTTGGAATTTTTTTAGCAGAGGTTGGCTGGCCACGTGTTGAAGGTTCTTTAGCTGTGATCCTTGCATTGCAGTGGGTTGAGCTAATAATAATAATAATAATAATAATAATAATAATAATAATAATAAATTTTATTTATACCCCGCCATCCTCAGCCAAGACCAGGCTCAGGGCAGCTAACAACCGATATAAAAAAAAATTGGTTGAAATACAACTTAAAAACAAGATTAAAACCTTAAAATGCAGCCTCATTTCAATGGAAACTCAAATCAAAAACTTTTTGGGGGATGAAAACATCAAGTCTTCACCAAGGGCAACTATCCAGACTGGTCCTACGTGGGCCAGAAAAATCCAGGGAAGTCCCCAAATAGGAGTTCCATCACAGAAGGAGAAAGGAAAGAGGAAAGAGGAAAGAGGAAAGAGGGGAAGGGGATCAAGTGGATTCCAAGCCAAAGGCCAGGCGGAACAACTCTGTCTTACAGGCCCTGCGGAAAGAAATCAGATCCTGCTAGATTTGGGTTCCACTCCAACTCCAGAGTTATACGATTCTCTACAATATGTTGCTGTTTTTCTGACCTTTCTCTTGTCTCCCGCCCTGCTCTCCTCCTCGGGTCCTGCTCCGTCCCGCCACCAGCCTCCCGAGTCGCCTCTCCTCTCGGTGATCTCCCACCTCCTCTCCTTCCTGGAGCATTATGCGCAGATGCAGCAGCTGCAAGAGCAGGCTGGAGAGTATCGCTCCCGCCTGCGCAAGGAGGAGAGTCGGCGCCGCAAGCAGCTGAGGGGTCTGAAGAGGGCCTATCGCCAGCGGGTGAAGGACAAGCTGAGTCTCATCGAGAGCCTGGAAGGCGTCATCTCTGAGCAGCAAGGCTTGCTGGAGAAGATGCACGAAGGTGAGCGATGTCAGTATGGCTTTCAACCGATGTGCAGCGACTGGGCTCAGTAACTGGTTCTTCCCCGACCGGGCTAGGCGACTGGAGCCCTTTTTCCTTTTTAAATTTTTTTATTAAATAAATTTTATTAGTATTTCCCACACAACAACAACCACACGAAAATAACAATACACAACACGCAAAAACCAACATTCGAAAAACTAAAAAAGCAACCACAACTAAAATTAACAAATCCATATCTTACAAGTTAAGAATATAAACACTAAAAAGAAAAAACAAACATTGACTTCCACCAATCCCACAGCACCTCCTTTATCTCTCATTGTGTCCTCCTGTTTTCCTGATCATCTCTATCCTATCTAAATATAAATCCCTCTTTCTTATCCTTTCACTTCACAAGGTTATTCCAGACTCAGCCAGATTTCTGTCCTCGAACCTTGACTTTTGAGGTATTCATTTAGGCACTCCCATTCCTTTTTCACTTCACTTTTTGGTTTTTGTCTTATTAGATCTGTCAGTTTGGCTAATTCTAAATATTCTGAAATCTTACATAGCCACTCTCCCCTAGTGGGTAACTGATTCCCTTTCCAGTACTGAGCCACCAGGATTCTTGCTGCGGACGTCGCGGATAAGAAAAAAATAGTTTTGTCTTTTGGAATATCATCATTTAAAATTCCTAAAAGGAATGCCTCTGGCCTTTTACTATATGATCTTCTTAATATTTTCTTTATTTCTTCGTGGATCATGGAGCACTTTCAGAGACCCTCCAGTCCTGGAAAACAGGTCCCAGTGCACTGGACCCACAACTCTGCATTGTGAGCACCAGACTCATACAGAGTATAAATAACGCGAAAGCTTGCTGTGAAGCATAACTCCTTTTATTTCTAATAGCTACTGCAAACTAAAGAACTACTAGCTTGCATGAGTGTTGCATCTCTCACTCAGCCATCTAGTCACCATCAGATCAGGAGATTCTCGCAATGGGAGGGGGTGAAAATATCAAGCCCAGGTGCCCTCCCCAAGCACAGTAGGAACTCAGCCACATTAGCCGAAAAAGCAGCATTTTAAATGCATTATAAGCATGCAACACCAGATGGCGCTGTAGAGCAAAAAACCTCTCTATGTGATTTTGCATAGAGATTTTTTTATTTTGTTATAACAATTTAATTTATGACTTATTTATAGCGGGTTTTTTCCTGTGTGTGAAGATCCACCCTAGGTTCCTCACTGGGGTGGCAGACACCCTCCCCGTCAAGTGTCCCTATTTTCTGGGGACAATCCCGGATTTACAGAAGCCATCCCAGTTTCTGATTTGATCCCAAAATGTCCTGCTTTTCCTATCTTCATCAGAGAAATATTGGTGGGGATGGGGTGGGCCACTGATCTGCCTCTCTGTCCCCTGTATATTTTGCAATATTCTGCTAGTTTTTATCTAAGGTGCTTCTGTATTTCCTACGTGTGTGTGTCTGTAGGCAACATGATTGACAGGAAACTAAATAACATAATTGACAGGTTGTGTGGCCACCTGTCAGGGCTGCTTTAGGTCTCCCCTGCCAATTTGTATCGATTTATAGGGAAAGCAACAAACGAGGAAGTAAAGATTGATATAATTTCAACAATCCAATTTTTAGGACCCAGCATGTGTTGTTAATTAGCAAATGCCTCCATAAATGCCTCTCACACGTATTTTCGAGAGAAGAATCTCTGAGGCTGGCTTCCTTCAGAATAGATAGGTTTGATCTTCTTGCAGTCCATGGGACTCTCAAGAGTCTCCTCCAGCACCAGAATTCAAAAGCATCCATTCTTCGGCGATCAGCCTTCTTTATGGTCCAGCTCTCACTTCCATACATTACTACTGGGAAAACCATGGCTTTTACTATACGGACCTTTGTTGGCAAGGTGATGTCTCTGCTTTTTAAGATGCTGTCTAGGTTTGCCATCGCCTTTCTCCCAAGAAGCAGGCGTCTTTTAATTTCGTGACTGCTCTCACCATCTGCAGTGATCATGGAGCCCAAGAAAGTAAAATCTCCCACTCCCTCCATTTCTTCCCCTTCTATTTGCCAGGAGGTGATGGGACCTGTGGCCATGATCTTCGGTTTTTTTTATGTCGAGCTTCAGACCATATTTTGCGCTCTCCTCTTTCACCCTCATTCAAAGGTTCTTTAATTCCTCCTCACTTTCTGCCATCAAGGTTGTGTCATCTGCATATCTGAAGTTGTTGATATTTCTTCTGGCGATCTTAATTCCGGCTAGGGATTCATCCAGTCCAGCCTTTCGCATGATGAATTCTGCATATAAGTTAAATAAGCAGGGAGACAATATACAGCCTTGCCGTACTCCTTTCCCAATTTTGAACCAATCAGTTGTTCCATATCCAGTTCCAACTGTAGCTTCTTGTCCCACATAGAGATTTCTCAGGAGACAGATGAGGTGATCAGGCACTCCCATTTCTTTAAGAACTTGCCATAGTTTGCTGTGGTCGACACAGTCAAAGGCTTTTGCATAGTCAATGAAGCGGAAGTAGATGTATAAGCCTGGACGAAATTAGCTTCCATCCGAGGGGAAAGGATTCTTCCGTTGAGATTCCTGCGTTGCCGCGGGTTGGGCTGGATGACCTTTGGGGGTCCTAAGATTCATTGCGGCGGCATCTCCAGGGGCTCCATCCCTTCTCCTCCTCTGTCTCAGGGGTGAAGCTGCCTTCAGCCTGCCTGCTCTACCCGGTGGCCGCGGCCGGGGTGCATCAGCTGGTGGAGTCCATCAACACCCTCCAGGGCGAGCGGAGCCGGCTGTCAGAAGAGGTGACAGGCCTCCGTCAGCAGGCAGAAGTGCGGGAGAGAGAGAAGCAGCGGCTGGCTGGGAATTTCCACCACCAGGTGAGGCGGAGGGCCGGGGAGGCGTTGGGGGTGGTCACCAGGGGCTGGGTCTCGCTGCCTCCCTTTTGCCGTTGTGCCCAGCGGCTCCCTTTGCCCCTGAACGCTGGCCAAGCCAGCTGCCAAGGCTGCTGTGAAATGGGGCCCATACGGAAAGGGCTTCTTTGCTCAGCAGGTAGTTAAACGGCGGAACTCCCTGCCACTGGAGTCAGTGGTGGCCAGCAACCAAAGTGGATTTAAAAGAGGATTGGAGGAGGAGAGGGCTATTGGAGTGGCTGGGGAAACCCAGCCAGGTGGGCGGGGTACAAATAATAAAATTATTACTACTAGTAGTACTACTTAGGGCCCTTGTATCTATGGGACCGCCTCTCCTGGTCTGCCCTGCAGAGGACCTTAAGGTCCATGAATAACCATAGTTTAGAGGTCCCAGGCCCTAAGGAAGTCAGACTATCCTCCACCAAGGATGGGGCATTCTCAGTGGTGGCTCCGACCTGGTGGAATGCTCTGTCCCAGGAGACCAGGGCCCTGCAGGATTTAACCTTCTGCAGGGACTGTAAGACAGAGCTATTCCGCCTGGCTTTCAATTTGAACTTAGCCTGATCTTTTATTCCCCTTCCTCCCCTTTTTATGAAGATTCCCCGCTCTGGGGTCCCACAGCTAATTCTCCCCTGGTCTCCTCACTGGCCCAAGTAGGACTAATTTAGCCAGCTAGCCCTGGTGATCATCTAATGTTTATTGGATGGATTTTCCCCCTAAATTGATTTTTGAATTCTGAATTTATTGTTATTCACGTTTTATACTGTATTTTATGCTGTTTTTTGTAGCATCAATTAAGTGTTTTAAATTTGTTGTTAGCTGCCCTGAACTGGGAAGGGCGGGGTATAAATGTTGTTGTTCTTTAGTCGTTTAGTCGTGTCCGACTCTTTGTGACCCCCTGGACCAGAGCACGCCAGGCACTCCTATCTTCCACTGCTTCCCGCAGTTTGGTCAGACTCATGTTCGTGGCTTCGAGAACACTGTGGGGTATAAATAAAAATTTATTATTATTATTATTTATTATTATTATTACTACTACTACTATTGGTGGCTACTGCCTTCTTTTTGCTTAACTGCCCAATCTGGTTGCACCCCAGAGAGGCAGGGATTCTTGAACTGCAGTTCCTGCATTGCAAAGGGGTTGGACTAGAGGACCTTTAGGGGTCCCTTACCACCCTGCAATTCTCTGATTCAATAATAATAATAACAATAATAATAATAATAATAAATAATTTTTTATTTTTTAAAATAATTTTTATTGAGTTTTCCACTTAAATCATATTCACATTTTGTTACATAATTCTATGACTTAATATATTACTCTGTAAGAGCATCAATCTCGTTTCCTCCCTCTTTCAGACTTCCACATAACTTTCCATATTCTTTGCATTTCTATAAGCACTTACTTTCCTGTTGTCAAATTATAATATTTCACCTTATTATCGGTAAATCAGTTCCTTATATTTACATTACAAAACATTTCGATTCAAGCCTACAAACGTTTTCAAATGTTTACAATTTTCTTAATAATAAATTTTATTTATACCCCACCCTCCCCGGCCAGAGCTGGGCTCAGGGTGGCTAACACCAATAAAATCACAGTAAAAACATAACGCCCCCCCCCAACCATTTTAAAATACAGGTTAAAATGCAATTTAAAATGCAGCCTCATTTTAAAGTAACCGATAAATCATAAGGGGAGAGAAACATAAGGGTCAGACAGAGTCCAAACCAAAGGCCAGGCGGAACAGCTCTGTCTTGCAGGCCCTGCAGAAAGATGTCAAGTCTATGATCCTGTACGAAGGAGACCCTGACGAGAAGAGGCAGGTCTGTTTCCTGCCTTTACCCAAAGAGTGGGGTTCGAGGAAGTGTAGGGCAGAGGGAGGGTGACTTTCCTGTTCTTCCTTCCTCACCAGATCCAGGGGCTGAAGCAGCAGATCCAGGAGCGCGAGGAGGAGCTGGAACGGCTTCGCATGGGCACGGTGAGGAGAGCTGGACCCCCTTCCCCCGTGGCCCTCGCACTCGGGACCGGGGAGAACCGAGCCTGGGTATTGGGGCAGCACCCATAGCAGGGGGTGGGGAACAGTGCAGGACTCTGGAGGTTTTGAAATAGAGGTGAGATGGCCCTCTGCCCAGGATTCCTCTTTGTGGGAATGTTCAGGGATGCAGGAGAGGATATATTGTTTGATGATAGCCTTTCCAACTTGTGTTAACAAGCTCACAATTTAGCAGAGTAACATTCCCCCTTTTAAACTTACAGCGGATGCGTTTGCTCAGGCTCGCTGAAGCCTCTATAATACCTGTTCTGGTAGGTAAAGGTAAAGGGACTCCTGACCATTAGGTTCAGTCATGGCCGACTCTGGGGTTGCGGTGCTCATCTCTCTACACTGGCCAAGGGAGCCGGCATACAGCTTCCGGGTCATGTGGCCAGCATGACTAAGCCGCTTCTGGCGAACCAGAGCAGCGCACGGAAACACCGTTTACCTTCCCGCCGGAGCGGTACCTACTTATCTACTTGCACTTTGACGTGCTTTCAAACTGCTAGGTTGGCAGGAGCAGGGACCGAGCAACGGGAGCTCACCCCATCGCAGGGATTCGAACCGCCGACCTTCTGATCAGCAAGTCCTAGGCTCTGTGGTTTAACCCACAGCGCCACCCGCGTCCCGAACCGTTCTAGTATTTTCCCCTTATTCCCTCATAAAAGATAAGATACTACCAGTCTTCTATAAAAGCATAAAAAGAGTTTACTCACTCACATTCTGTTCACGATTGGATCCCAGAAGGTAGACTTAGCTTAGAAAAGTAACATATACCTGGAAACTATCTCATAAGAGGACAGTCCCTTTGTCCTCTCTTGGCTAAGAGAGCATCTTTGGGCTATGCAGATGTTGCTTCTTCGATGCAGGTAGTCATAGAGAGAGAGATGGCTGCCCTGCCCTGTGCTTTTGTTGTTACCTGCACAGGTGAGGCCACGCCCACCTCTAGTCACATGCAGAGGAAGTCTGTCCCAGCCCAGAAGGAAACAGGAAGTTTACCTGCTGGATGAACAAACATTCCTCCCCATGTGTAGACATGTTGACTCTAGGAATGTTGTCCTTGACTGCTCTTGTGTTTCACATCCTACACTCTTGTTGTGATTCCGGCATAGCGGTCAACTTTTCCCTTTTTTTAAGGGAAATTCCTTTATTCCGAATAGGATTTCTCGCAAGAAAAGGGAAAAGTTGACAGCTATGGATTGCGGCATTGTAGGGGGTTGGACTAGATGCCCTTGGATATCCCTTCCAGTTCTATAATTCTGGAATTATAGAGGTGGTGGTGGGGAGCCCTTTGTAAAGGAAACCCTCTGTTTTTTTGTCTCCCACCCTCCAGGGAGTGACCGACTCGGAGAAGCGGATCTACAACCTGACGGTGGAGAACGAGGGGCTGAAGCAGAGCCTGAATATCACGCAGGGGCTCCTGCAGCAGCTGGCCACCGTCTCTGCGCAGCCCCCTGCACAGCTGGTGAAGGTGAGAGACCCCCTTTCCTCCCCACCTCCTCATTTAAATCCCACAATAACCCTGCAAGTATCTTCCTATTAAAAAAAGCACAACAATTTTCAGGGTGTCCTGGTTTTTACTTTTTGAAATAGGGAAACCCTAGAGGCAGCGAATAGCCCCCAAGGTCACCCAGGATTCGAACCCGGGTCTCCCTGGTCCTAGTCCAACGCTCTAACCACTGCACCAAGGGGGCTCTCTTATTTTGTCCTTTCCAGACCTGCATTTTGTGGGACTGTTGAGGGAGGCAGGAGAGGATACATCGTTTATTAATATCCTTCCCAACTTGCGCTAGCTAGTTCTATAGCTTAGCAGAGTTTTAACGTTTTCCTCCCCGAAAAAGTTTTTGATTTGAGTTTCTACTGAAAGGAGGCCGCATTTTAATGTTTTATTTTAATCTTGTTTTTTAAGTTGTATTTCAATCAATTGTTTTATATCGGGTGTTAGCCGCCCTGAGCCCGGTCTTTGCTGGGGAGGGCGGGGTATAAATAAAATTTATTATTATTATTACTATTTAAACACAGAGCAGGTAGCTGGTTGCAGGCTTGTTTAAGCTTTTCAATATAGATTCCTGGTAAGATCCCTTATTTCCCTCTTAAAAGAATAAACACGCCACAATCTTATTTAAGATATATAAAAGTAGTTTACTCACATCATCATCAGTTCACAGATGGATCCCTGAAGGCAGACTTAGTTACACATATATACATGTGAGTCTACCCCATATGGAGATAGTCTCTTTGTCCTCTGTTGCTGAAAGCCAACAGGGCATCTCTAGCTAAAAAGTTGCTCCAATGAGGAGAGGAAGTCAAAAAGAAAGAGAGAGATGGCTGCGTGCCTTGTACTTTTGTTACCTGCACAGGTAAGGTCACGCCCACCTCTAGTCACATGCAAAGGAAGTATGTCCCAGGCCAGGAGGAAACAGGAAGTTTTCAACTGGCTGGTCCAAACATCCCCTTGCATGTCCACTCTAGGAAAACAAGGAAAACAAAAGCACAAGGCACACAGCCATCTCTCTCTCTCTTCTCTTCTTCTCCATCTTCCTTTTGTCGTGTGAACTGCAAGTTAGGAAGGATGTTAATAGACAATATATCCTCTCCTGCCTCCCTGAACATTCCCACACTTCTCTTCCCAGGAGAACGAGGACCTCCGCACCAAAGTGCAGCAGCTGGAGGCTACCTTGCAGCAGAAGGTGGAAGAGCTGATGTCCCTGGAGGTGCAGATGGTCCGGCTGCAGTGGCGCAAGGAGGAGGAGGTGCGCCACCTGGACGAACGCCTGCGAGGGCTCCAGCTCTCCCTGGAGGCGCAGAAGAGCCGCCCCCCTGAAGTGCAGGTGAGTGCTGCCCCATCTCTCAAGGACCCCTTTCCAGCAGCTAGAGTAATAATAATAATAATAATTTATTTATACCCTGCCCATCTGGCTGGGTCTCCCCAGCCACTCTGGGCGGCTTCCAACAGAGTATTAAAATACAGTGGTCTGTTAAACATTAAAAGCTTCCCTAAACAGGGCTGCCTTCAGATGTCTTCTAAAAGTCTGGTAGTTGTTCTTCTCTTTGACAGCTGGTGGGAGGGTGTTCCACAGGGCGGGCGCCACCACCGAGAAGGCCTTCTGCCTGGTTCCCTGTAACTTGGCTTCTTGCAGTGAGGGAACCACCAGAAGACCCTCGGTGCTGGACCTCAGGCAGAACGATGGGGGTGGAGATGCTCCTTCAGGTATACAGGACCGAGGCCGTTTAGGGCTTTCAAGGTCAGCACCAACACTTTGAATTGTGCTCGGAAATGTACTGGGAGCCAGTGTAGGTCTTTCAAGACCAGTGTTATGTGGTCTCAGTGGCCGCTCCCAGTCACCAGTCTAGCTGCCGCATTCTGGATTAGTTGTAGTTTCTGGGTCACCTTCAAAGGTAGCCCCACATAGAGCGCATGGCAGTAGTCCAAGCAGGAGATAAGCAGAGCATGCACCACTCTGGCAAGACAGTCTGCAGGCAGGGAGGGTCTCATCCTGTGTACCAGATGGAGCTGGTGGACAACTGCCCTGGACACAGAATGTACCTGTACCTCCATGGACAGCTGTGAGTCCAGAATGACTCCCAGGCTGTGCACCTGGTTCTTCAGGGGCACAGTTGCCCCGTTCAGGACCAGGGAGTCCACACCTGCCCATCTCCTGTCCCCCCAAAAAAGTACTTCTGTCTTGTCAGGATTCAGCCTCAATCTGTTAGCCGCCATCCATCCTCCAGCCGCAAGCGCCACTCCCAGGGCTTCTGAAAGAGACCCCCTTCTTCTCCAGGAGAGAGGCCAAGTCTCTGCTCTACTTGGCCTGTTGGGAGGGCAGTTTCCTGGGAGAAGGAAGGAAGGAGAAGTGGCAGAGAGGGGAAGAGAGGAGGAGGAGGACAAGGGACAGAACAGGCAGTGCCAGATTTAGAGCTGTGTGGGCCGTTGCCCCGCACAAAGTGCCGGGTCAGGAGGGCACCATCATCACCATTGTGAGAATGTTCAGGGATGCAGGAGAGGATATACTGTTTGATAATAGCCTTTCCAACTTGTGTTTTTAACACTCGATTGGAAGCTGCCCAGAGTGGCTGGGAAAACTCAGCCAGATGGGCGGGGTACAAATAATAAATTATTATTATTATTATTAATAATAATAATAATAAGTTCACAATTTAGCAGAGTAACATTCCCCTTTTTAAATTTGCAGCGGATGCATTTGCTCAGGCTCGCTAAAGCCTTATAATAACTGTTCTGGTATTTCCCCTTTATTCCCTCATAAAAGATAAGACATGACACAGTCTTCTATAAAAGTATAAAAAGAGTTTACTCACTCACATTCTGTTCACTATCAGATCCCAGAAGGCAGACTTAGCTTAGAAAAGTAACATATACCTGGAAACTATCTCATAAGGAGACAGACTCTTTTGGCTGGAACCAAGAGAGCATCTTTGGCTAAGCAGATGTTGCTTCTTCGATGCATGTAGTCAAAGAGAGAGAGATGGCTGCCCTGCCCTGTGCTTTTGTCGTTACCTGCACAGGTGAGGCCACGCCCACCTCTAGTCACATGCAGAGGAAGTCTGTCCCAGCCCAGAAGGAAACAGGAGGTTTACCTGCTGGCTGGACAAACATTCCTCCCCATGCGTGAACATGTTCACTCTAGGAATGTTGTACTTGACTGCTCTTGTGTTTCACATCCCACAATCATGTTTTTTTTTCTGGGGTTATTCAGGGGTACATGGTACCAGCACCTTTTTCTCTAGAAGAAAAGCACAGATAATAAAACCTTTTTGTTGAAATTGCAAAGATGACTGGAAGATTCAGAAATTGTAAACAGTTAAAATCGTTAGTAGGTTTGGAAGAACATTTGTAGTTTAACAGTAGATTCTAGATATAACGGAGATGTAAAAGATTTGGATTGTCATAAAAGATGCAAGAGGAAATGTTTACCAATAGGCCCCGCAAAGGGAGGATGGAAGTCCAGGAGATTTTGGGGAATCTTGCCTTTATGTTGTACGTTGGATATGTGATTGTAGAACTGTAATTTAGAAAACCAAATCTAAGTAAATTTAAAAATAAAAAAGATAATATTAAAACCTATATTTATATGGGAACCTACCGAGAGGATCCCTAAAAAGCAGCTGCACTAAAATGAATTATTGTGAAAACAAGAAATATTTAGGAGGAGGTGCCCATTTTCATCCTCGCTCAGGAGGCAGAAGTCCGTCCCTGGAATAGTGATGAACATTGACAACACCCAGTTACCTGCCTTTTGCCTGTCTGTTGTCCACGTTCTCCCACTTTGCAGAGGAAAGGGTCTTATCTCATCACAGACCCTGACTAGCTCCCCCCCCCCTGCAGTATATCACCAAGACGGTGGAGGTGGACTCCCCCCGTAGCCTCCAGGCCGTGGCAGAGGCCGAGGAACGGAACCGTGCCTTGATGGAGCAGCTGAACGCCCAGGCGGAGAGATGCCAGCAGCTGGCAGAGCAACTGCAGAGCTCCGAAGAGATGACCGCAAGGCTGAAGCGCAAGGTAACGAGATGACGATATCTGAATACGACCATCCTATCTCCTCTCAGTCTCCTCTGTTCCAGGCTAAACATCCCCAGCTCCTTCAACTGTTCCTCATCAGGCTTGGTTTCCAGACCCTTGGTCACCTTCGTCGCCCTCTTCTGCACACCTTCCAGCTTGTCAACATCCTTCTTAAACTGTGGTGCCCAGAATTGGACACCATATTCCAAGTGTGGTCTGACCAAGGCGGAATAGAGTGGTCTATGACTTCCCTTGATCTGGACCAGGCATAGGCAAACTCGGCCCTCCAGATGTTTTGGGAATACAACTCCTATCACCCCTAGCTAGCAGGACCAGTGGTCAGGGATGATGGGAGTTGTAGTTCCAAAACATCTGGAGGGCCGAGTTTGCCTATGCCTGATCTGGACACTAGACTTCTGTTGATGTAGCCTAGAATAGCATTAGCTTTTTTTGCTGCTGCATCACACTGTTGACTCATGTTCAGCTTGTGGTCTGCCAGGACCCCTAGGTCCTTTTCACATGTGCTACTAGTAAGTCAGGTGTTCTCCCATCCTATATCTGTGCATCTGGTTCTTCCTGCCTAAGAACTTGACATTTGTCCCAGCTGAAATTCATTTTGTTAGCTTGTGACCAGTTCTCCAATCTTCTAAGGCAGGGTTCAGCAAACCTTTTCAGCAGGGGGCCGGTCCACTGTCCCTCAGACCTTGTGGGGGGCTGACTATATTTTTTGGGGGGGAAATGAACGAATTCCTATGTCCTACAAATAACCCAGGGGACACAGGTGGCGCTGAGGGTTAAACCACAGAGCCTAGGACTTGCCGATCAGAAGGCCGGTGGTTCAAATCCCGGTGACGGGGTGAGCTCCCGTTGCTCGGTCCCTGCTCCTGCCAACCTAGCAGTTCAAAAGTGTTAGGTTGTGGGCGAACATATCAGACGACACGGCGATTCTTCCAAAGCAGCTCTTTATTTGTAAGCTGGAACAGAACTGAACTGAGGAGCTCAGTCAGCCTGCTTATATAGAGCTCCAGAACAATGCAACTGTTGCAACTTTCTAAAACTATCCAATCACTGAGCGTCACTTTCGATCCTTCATTTGCATAACTATCTACAGTATCCCCCTGCTGGCCCAGGGTGAGAACTTCAGTACATAACATAAATAGTAGATAAATAGGTACCACTCTGGCGGGAAGGTAAATGGCGTTTCTGTGCGCTGCTCTGGTTCACCAGAAGCGGCTCAGTCATGCTGGCCACATGAGCCGGAAGCTGTATGCCGGCTCCCTTGGCCAATAAAGTGAGATGAGCGCCGCAACCCCAGAGTCGGCCATGACTGGACCTAATGGTCACAGGTCCCTTTACCTTTACCTTTACAAAGAACCCAGAGATGCATTTTAAATAAAGTACACATTCTGCTCATGTAAAAACACCAGGCAGGCCCCACAAATAACCCAGAGATGCACTTTAAATAAAAGGACACATTCTACTCATGTAAAAACACACTGATTCCCGGACCGTATGCGGGCCGGATTTAGAAGGCGATTGGGCCAGATCCGGCCCCCAGGCCTTAGTTTGCCTACCCATGCTCTAAGCCAGCCTTTCTCAACCTGTGGGTCCCCAGATGTTGTTGAACTACAACTCCCATCACCCCTAGCTAGCAAGGCCAGAGCTCAGGGATGATGGGAGTTGTAGTCCAACAACATCTGGGGACCCACAGGTTGAGAACCGCTGTTCTAAGCTCACCTTGAATTCCCATTTTGTCTTCTATGGCATTAGCTAACCCTACCGGGGGGGGGGGGGTGTCTGTTCCAATGCTACAATTCTGTGACCCCTGAGCTGTGTGGTCCTTGCACCGTGTCCCCTGAACCCCCAGATTCTCAAGTGGGATCTCTCCCTGGCAGATCTCCGACTATGATTTTGAGATTGCCGGTCTGCGTCGGGAACTGCTGGGCGAGATCAACCAATTGGAGGCGCAGAAGGAACAGGCGATCCGGGAAGCCTCTCAGTGCTCTGAGAATCACCTCCAGCACCTGCGAGAACAGCTGGCAGGTAGCTGGGACGGGGAGCAAGGTCTTGGCTGGGGGTGTGTGTGTGTCCCCAAACCCATTTCAAACTATGGGCTGGGGCAAGAGATGGGGAACTGGGTAAGGATTATATTGATTTATTTATTCCTTGCATTTCCATCCCACCTGTTCCTCCAATGAACTCTGGGAGGTATATTTTGTTCTCCCCTTCCCCATTTAATCCTCACAACTCTGCGAGGTAGACTGTGCTGAGAGAGTGTGATGGTCTGAGGTCACCCAGTGAATTTATTTATTTTTCACATACTTTTTATTGCGTTTTCCATATTTCATTACATTTTCATTACACAAATCCATAACTTAAAGTATTGCTCAAAAAGAGCATCAACCTCCTTCCCTCCCTCATTCTGACTTCCACATATCTTTCACAAATTTCACAAATTGGGGCAGTCCACAGCATTCAAATTACAAAACGAAAAACGCAAAGCACACAACAAAAATAACCCCACTTTGATCTCTTTTCTCTCGCAGGTCCTTTGTCCGATACTCTAACCACTGCACGACACTATCACTCACACTACATCCAGGTTCTAGGGAAGATAAGGGTTTGGGTGCCGGAAATCTGGTTTTAATGCCTTTGCCCGGTGTGGCCTTCTCTCTTGGCCCGCCAGTCTGCCTTGTAGGGTTGTTGTGAGTTCAAAACACGACACGCTGCTTCGAGGAAGGGCAGGCTATGAACATGGCAAGCCAATGTTTCTCTTCCTTTCCCCTTCCAGGGGTCCGCCAGCGCCTGGACACCCTCCAGCCTCTCCTCAGGGGCATGAAATCCGACTATGGCAGCCTTCGCGGGCAGGTGCGCAGTTTTGCAGACTGCTACGAGGCAGCCCTCAACGAGGCTCGGCAGCAGGTGAGGCTCAGGGGCAAGGGGTGGCAGCGGAGGCTCCAAGCAGGGGTATTTGGGGGGGTCTGGGCTGCCCCTCCTCTTTAGTCTACGTGACGGCATGGGGCAGAGAAGGGCAGCAGGACCAGAAGCTGCTTGGGGCGATGGATTGAGACTGACAGACCAGGTTGATGCTTCTTTTCCATATATATATATATATATATATATATATATGTGTGTGTGTGTGTGTGTGTGTGTGTGTGTGTGTGTGTGTGTGTTGCTTTCCTTTACAGACAAGTATATGGACCCATTTGTGTTTATAATACTATACAGTAGTACCTCAGGTTAAGTACTTAATTCATTCTGGAGGTCCATTCTTAACCTGAAACTGTTCTTAACCTGAGGTACCACTTTAGCTAATGGGGCCTCCCGCTGCCGGAGCACGATTTCTGTTCTCATCCTGAAGCAAAGTTCTTAACCCGAGGTAATATTTCTGGGTTAGCAGAGTCTGTAACCTGAAGAGTCTGTAACCTGAAGCGTATGTAACCTGAGGTACCACTGTATAGGCAAAAAAAAAATGCAGGCAAAATATATATTGGCAGTTTCATCCTCTTCTCAACCGCCTTCTGTCATCTAACTACAGTCTTTGAAACAGTGACTCAACCCTTTTCTTTTACTGTGCATTCTGAGCCCTCCTTGCACCTTATCTGGAGCCGTTTTCCACTTTAAACCTCAGATTCCCTCTCAACTGCTTCTTCCTCCTGGTTTTGTGGCCCGGCGTGTGGCGCTGGCCTCGCTGGCACCAAAATCCCACCCTCTCTCTCCTCTCGCCCCCAGATGTGCTCAGCCATCGGCGAAGTCTCTCACGCCAACCGTCTGCTGCAGGAAAGGTGCCAGCGGGAAGTCCAGCTGCGGAAGAAGTACCACGACCAGCTCCTGGAGCTGAAAGGTGCCGCAAGTGGGGAGGGCACAGGGGGCGGGCGGGGGGGAGGAACCAGCGTGCGGCGGCCGTGGGGAAAAGGCGAGGGACCATTAGGAAAGGACATAAGAAGGGCTGGCTGGATCAAGCCAATGGGCCACCTAGTTTAGCATCCTATTGTCACCTGCAAGCAGGTTCTGCGCATCAGAGCATCACATTCCCCTTTGCTGAAAACTAGTTGCAAACTCATGTGAGTTTCTAAAGACAATACCGTATTTTTTGCTCCATAAGACGCACTTTTTTCCCTTCTAAAAAGTAAGGGGAAATGTGTGTGCGTCTTATGGAGCGAATGCAGGCGGGAGGCTCTGTTCAGCGCTCCCTTTAAAGAGCCGCATGGAGCATGTGTGCGGCTCTTGGGGGGTTTTCCCCGAGGAGGGAGAAGGGCAGCCCATCACTCCCTTCTTCCACCTCACGGAAAAGCCCCCAAGAGCCGCACACACACTCCACACGGCTCTTTAAAGAGCGTGCGGCTCTTGCAGGCATTTCCGGGAGGTGGGGGAAGGGACAGAGGGCAGCATATCAGTCCCTTCCCCCACCTACCAGAAAAGCCTGCAAGCGCCATGCTCCCTTTAAAGAACCACGCTCCACGCAGCTCGTGAAAGGGAGCGCTGAGCAGAGCCTGGGATGCATACGGGCTCTGCTCAGCGCTCCCTTAAAAAAATTTTTTTTTCTTGCATTCCCCCTCTAAAAACTAGGTGCGTCTTATGGAGCGAAAAATACGGAGCGCAATTCAATCTGGCTCATCCAAATTGAAATGTGTTCTAATATTTTCCATCACTGCCTCTGTGGCAGGGAGTTCCACATTTTAATTCTGTGCTTCCTGAAGAAACGCTTCCTTTTATGTGCCCTGAATCTTCCAACATTCAGCATCATAGGAAGCCCCCTCCATCTGCTTTCTCCTTGCCATGGATAATTTTATAAACGGCCGTTGAAGAATCTCAGCTGAAGCATCCCAGACAGATGGACTCCTGACCGCTGCTTAAGAACCAGCAGGGAAGGAGAGCCCATCCACGTCCGTGGAGGTCCGTTCCACTGAGATCTCTGAGGTGCCGAAATCCCAAGGGAGCAGAAAAGACTATTTATCTATGCGATCACAGCTGGTTGGAAGTGAATGGCCCAGAAATGGAAAGAAGACTAAAGTCCTGACCAGAGAAGAATGGCAGATCAAGTTGATGAATTATGCCGAAACAGCAAAAATGACCAGAAGAATCAGAAATCGGGCAGACCAAAATTTTAATAAGGAATGGGGGAAATTTATAATTTATCTTAAAAACCATTGCAAACAGCTAAAATCACTTGTAGGATTGGCATAACACTTGTAGTTTAATGGTGAATTTTGGCTATAATGGAGATGTAAAAGATTTTGGATTATTATAAAAAGTGCAGGAGGAAATTGTTAACGAAAGGACCCACAAAGGGGAGGAGAGAAATTCAGGAGATTTTTGGGAATCTTGTTTTTATGTTGGTTGTTGGATAATTGACTATAAAACTGAAAAACTAATTTATTTATTATTTTGAAAAAGAGCAAAGCTACTGAGCAATTTAACAGTTTTAAAAAATAATAGACAAGATCTCTGAATATGGATCCAGTGGATCCCTGGCAGCTGTTCTCGCCCTCTCCAATCACTCGGTCAACTCTGGCTGCACGCTTCACCCCTGAGGCGGCCGCAATTGAGCTGTGGGTCAATGGCGAATGGATTGGGCCGGGAACGGATTGTACTGTGACAGGACTTTTGAACTGCAGCTACTGCCATCACCATCGCCATAGTTTGGTGGGAAAGACGCATGCAAACAAATGGGTGATGCCGATGGTAAAGGGACCCCTGACCATTAGGTCCAGCCGTGGACGACTCTGGGGTTGCGGCGCTCATCTCGCTTTACTGGCCAAGGGAGCTGGCATACAGCTTCGGGGTTATGTGGCCAGCATGACCGAGCCGCTTCTGGCGAACCAGAGCAGTGCATGGAAACGCCGTTTACCTTCCCGCCAGGGAAGCTTGCACTTTGACGTGCTTTCGAACTGCTAGGTTGGCAGGAGCAGGGACCAAGCAACGGGAGCTCACTCCGTCGCAGGGATTCGAACCGCTGACCTTCTGATCGGCAAGTCCTAGGCTCTGTGGTTTAACCCACAGTGCCACCCGCGTCCCTGGTGTCGATGCTGCTGTTCCCTAAACACCCCACCTTTCCCCGCAGGAAACATCCGGGTTCTGTGCCGCCTGAAGCCGCTGAGCAAGGATGAACAGCAGGGAGGGGAAGTGGAGACCCCGGTGGCTGCGGACCCGGCTGACGACGGCTGCGTCACGGCCTCCTACAAAGGGAAGGAGCGCATCTTTAAGCTGGACAAGGTCTTCTTGCCGCAGGCCACACAGGAGGAGGTGAGGACCCCCTGCCCTCGGAGCGTGTCTCTGTCTGATGCTCCGTGCGCCTCTCCCTCCTCAAAACGAGGAGGATCTCAGCATCCCACTGGTCCAGAAAGCGGCACGTGGAGACCGGGCGCTTGGCATGGTGGGTGAGGATTCAGGGCCTTCACAGTTGAGCATGGTGAGGAGGTGCTGAGTGGCAGCCAGAAGAGGGGGGCTCTGTTGGCAGCCAGAAATGCCTGGTTGGAAGGTACCTCGGGGGGTCATCTAGTCCAACCCCCTGTGATGCATGAATCAAAGCTGAAGGATTCCCCGGCAAGTGGCCACTCACCACTGATTCCCCGGCAACTGACCTCTGACGAAGGGGAGGCCACTGTCTTTTGAGGTCACCTGTCCCACTGCCAAACAGCATTTGGAATACTCTGCCCGGTTCTGGTTGCCTCGCATCGAAATGGATGTTGAAAAGGTTCAGAAAAGCGCAACCAATCCAGTCATACCTCGAGTTGAATGTGCTTCGGGTTGAGCGCGTTCGAGTTGCGCTCCGCGGCAACCTGGAAGTAACGGAGCGCGTTACTTCCGGGTTTTGCCACTCCCGCATGCGCAGATGCTCAAAATGATGTTGTGTGCATGCGTGGAAGCAGCAAAATGCGACCCACGCAGGCGCAGGCGCGTCTTGCGTTCCGTTCGGGATGTGAACGGGGCTCTGGAACGGATCCCGTTTGCATCCTGAGGTACCACTGTACTTGCTTGGTTATTTTACTTATTTCTCGTATGGTTAGAAATCACCCCAGAATTGGCCTTACTAAACATCTTCCAAGACAACAATGCCCATTTACACCACAAAGAACTCATAACCCACCTGCTTTCAGCAGCCAGAAACATCATAACCAGACACTGGAGAGACCTGTCAGGAGTAAGCATGGGCCAATGGTACCAAATAATATGGGAAACAGCTTACTAGAAAAATTAACCAATAAACTGAAACTGACATGGGGACAAATAGAAGAAGATGCCTTCACCCTGGTATGGCTCCCCTTTATCACATGCACAGCCCAACAATACAATGACAAAAATCCACCAACAGCATCAGTGGCGTAGCGTGGGTTGTCAGCACCCGGGGCAAGGCAAGTAATTTGCGCCCCCTAACCCGTGGATTTGCGCCCCCTAACCCGTGGATTTGCGCCCCCTAACCCCCAGATGTTGCGCCCGGTGCGGCCGGCCCCCCCTGCACCCCCCACGCTACGCCACTGAACAGCATACAAATCAAAATGGCTAACCTGATCCAAAACACCCTCCCACCCCACTTACGCACGAAAACAAAGACCACCACAGCCAACCACAAATGAACAACCACACCCTGGGCCAACCCCAACCTCACTCACCACCAAAGGAACACAAGCGAACAGCAGAGAACCTGCACCAGCAACGCTGACACCAAACCCTACATATATTAAGTAAAACAGAAACATAGCCACCCGACCCCCCCCATCTCTCCCCCACCTCTTTCCTCCTTTTCTTCCTAATGTCTCAACGAATCAAACTGATGTGTAAAAATGTTACATGGGGAAAAAATACGAGAGAGAGACATTGCAAAAACTTTTGTAAATCAAGAAAATCTTTAATAAAATAAAGAAAGAAAGAAAAAGAAAAGGGCCACCAAACTGATGAGGTGGGTGGTGGGTGGGAACGACTCCCCTGTGCAGCGTGTGGGATTTTTCAGCTTGAATTTTATAAAATTCTGTGTGGCATGGGGAATGTAGACAGAGGGCAGCTTCCCTCCCTTCCTCTCTCATTACACACCAGAACGCGAGGAGAACCAGGGGAAGGCGCCTGCTTGCTGTCAATAGGCAGGGAGTTCCGAAGGTTGGATGGACTGATTCCTTATAAAGGAGGAATGGGAATTACAGTATTTTTCGCTCTATAAGACCGTAAGACGCACCTAGTTTTTGGAGGAGGAAAACAAGAAAAAAAATATTCTGAATCCCAGAAGCCAGAACAGCAAGAGGGATCGCTGCACAGTTCCTCTCGCTGTTCTGGCTTCTGGAATTGCTGCGCAGCCTGCATTCGCTCCATAAGACGCACACACATTTCTTCTTACTTTTTAGGAGGGGAAAAGTGAGTGTTATAGAGCAAAAAATACAGTAAGTGGTACGGAAGCAGGTTGAGCTAGGAGCACCTTTGCATCACCCGGATGCCGCTTCTGGGAATCGTCGTCAGGGTCGGAGGGGATGCTTTTTCTCCTGGGCTCCAGGCGCCCTGTTGGTTTGGCGCACAGCTTGACCCTCCCTCGCTGCTTTGTGACCCCTCAACGTCTAGGTACCACCTAGGGAGCCGCTGGCCAGCCTGAGTTCCTGGTTGCCACAGCAGCAGGTAAAACCCCCGGCACAGACGGACCCGCTGCTCACGTCCTCACCGGCCCTCACTGCACCTCCTGACCTCTGCCTCACAGCCTCGGTGCGCCTGTGCCCGTGCGCATGGGTGCCCCTCGCTCAGCTCTGCCTTCTCTGCCCCCTCTGCAGGTCTTCCTGGAGATTGAGCCGCTGGTCATGTCCTGCCTGAATGGGTACAACGTTTGCATCTTTGCCTACGGGCAGACAGGGTCCGGAAAGACTTACACCATGGAGGTAGGAGCTTGCTCACCCCCCAGCCCGTAGGATGAGCCTAGGGGGAATTGGAGCACATGCAACCGACGCGCATGGCACACCCGAGCGAGGGGGTTTCGTGCACCGAATGCGCCTGAATTAATTCACTTGGCGGGCTTGCTGGGCACTTGCACACGTCCCTGGAATCACAGAACTGGAGAGTTTGGCTGCGCATCTCTTTCTTAAGCTGCCGTCCAGATATAGTGGTACCTCGGGTTAAGAACTTAATTCGTTCTGGAGTTCCGTTCTTAACCTGAAACTGTTCTTAACCTGAGGCACCACTTTAGCTAATGGGGCCTCCGGCTGCCGCCGCACATCCTGAGCATGATTTCTGTTCTCATCCTGAAGCAAAGTTCTTAACCTGAGGTACTATTTCTGGGTTAGCGGAGTCTGTAACCTGAAGCGTATGTAACCCGAGGTACCACTGTATAGACACACACAGAAGTTCTGCCTCTGTGGTCTCTTCGGAAAGAGATGGTTTGCTGGGGGCAAAGCTGCTCCTGTATCGCGATATTGTAGGTAAAGGACCCCTGACCGTTAGGTCCAGTCACGGACGACTCTGGGGTTGCGGCGCTCATCTCGCTTTATTGGCCAAGGGAGCCAGCGTACAGCTTCCGGGTCATGTGGCCAGCATGACTTAGCCTCTTCTGGCGAATCAGAGCAGCGCACGGAAACGCCGTTTACCTTCCCGCCGGAGTGGTACCTATTTATCTCCTTGTACTTTGACGTGCTTTTGAACTGCTAGGTGGGCAGGAGCAGGGACCGAGCAATGGGAGCTCACCCTGTCATGGGGATTCGAACCGCCGACCTTCTGATCGGCAAGCCCTAGGCTCTGTGGTTTAGACCACAGCGCCACCCGTGTCCCTCTATTGCAATATTACATTTCCTTAAATCGCAGAAATAGCAGTGCTGAAACCAAATTTCCCCGGATAGGAATTCCCCAAAGGTGAGGGGCTCCTTCAGCAGAATCAAGTATCAGGGCTTCTTTTGGACACGACCACTTCAGACTGTAGCTATAGGCTTGCTTGCTCAAAGGCTTCCAGCGTGGAAGAAGAACAAATTGCATCCATGCGTATGGGGGAGGTTTGGGCTCAATTTTTCTCATCGAAATGCAAGTTTTCAGTGTGCAAGGGAGCTTCTCCCGACTCAGTGAGGAAGGAGGCATTCATGACACCCGCTGGCCATGCAAAATGCAGCCTAGAAAGCAAACCACTTGGGTTTTGCTGATTAAATCAGAAATGTGGCTTTCAGTAGATTTTGTTTTTGTTTTTCTAGATGATAAAAGTTAAAATTAATTATTTTTCCTTACCTGTACTGATGACAGTCATTGTTTGGATGGGGGCCTTTTATCCATTTCCGCAGTCACACAACCCATCAATCAGTAGCTGAACTGGGTTCCACACAGTCACAAAAACAAATTAACCGAAAAAGCCTCAAAAACCCAAAATAAATAGCAAAAACAAAAGCGCCAAACTTAATCCGTTCCGGAGGTCCGTTTGACTTCCGAAATGTTCGAAAACCAAGGCGCAGATTCTGATTGGTGCAGGCGCCCCAGGAACAATAGCCGACAGCCGCATCGGACGTCCGGCTTCCGAAAAACGTTCGAAAACTGGAAAACACTCACTTCTGGGTTTTCGGCATTTGGGAACCAAAGTACCACTGCACTGACTAGCACCATTGATCAATCTAGTCCAGTATCTCCCACACTGGCTGGCAGCAGTGGAGTTTCAGGCTGGAGAGATCCCAAGACCCCCTGGAGATGCTAGGACTTGAACCCGGAGCCTTCTGCATACAAGGCAGATGCTCCCTCCTGCTGAGTTTCAGGCGGGACCCTCAGGGTGTTTCTGTTTCCAGGGCGTCTCCGACAACCCCGGGATCAACCAGCGGGCTCTGCAAGCCCTCTATCAGGAGATGGAGGCTAAGCGTGACGTCTGGAAGTATTCGGTCAGCCTCAGCATGGTGGAGATCTACAATGAGGTGATCAGGTGAGAGGCACCCCCGAATGCGAATCCTGCCCTTGAGAGAGAAGCAGTGCGGTGTAGTGGTTAGAGCATTGGACTAGGATCTGGGAGAGACGCAGGTTCAAATCCCCATTTGGCCAGTACCTCTCACTGGTTAGACTTGGGGGCAGGGCCAGTCCCTGTCTTCTCTCAGCCTCGCCTACCTCCCAGGGTTGTTGTGGGGATTAAACAAAAAGGAGAATCATATAATGTAGACTTGGAAGGGACACCAAGGGTCTTCTAGTCTGACCCCGTGCAATGCAGGAATTCTGCCCACAGCCACCCGTGGGTGGGCTCGAACCACCAACCTTCTGGTTAACAGCCAGACTCACGGACCCTTTGCACCGCAGGAGGACCACTTTGCTATGCCAGCGATCCAGCTTGTCAACATCCTTCTTTAACTGTGGTGCCCAGAACTGGACACAATATTCTAGGTGTGGTCGGACCAAGGCGGAAGAGAGTGGGATTATTATTTCCCTTGATAAGCAGTTGGCTCCTTACCTCTCTCGCCCTGACCTAGCCACTGTGATCCACACGATGGTCACCTCCAGACTGGATTATTGTAACTCTCTCTACGTGGGGCTGCCCTTGAGACTGACCCAGAAACTCCAGCGGGTGCAGAATGCCGTGGCGAGACTCCTTACGGGGTCCTCGCTGCGGGATCACATTCACCCAGTGCTTTACCAGTTCACTGGCTCCCAGTGGAGTACAGGATCAGGTTCAAGGTGCTGGTTTTAACCTTTAAAGTCCTATACGGCCTAGGACCCTCGTACCTACAGGACCGCCTCTCCTGGTATGCCCCACAGAGGAACTTACGGTCTTCAAACAAAAACATCTTGGAGGTCCCAGGCCACAGGGAGGTTAGGCTGGCCTCAACCAGAGGCAGGGCTTTTTCGGCCGTGGCCCCGATCTGGTGGAACGCTCTGTCCCAAGAGACCAGGGCCCTGCGGGACTTGACATCTTTCCACAGGGCCTGCAAGACAGAGCTGTTCCACCAGGCCTTTGGCCAAGGCACAGCCTGACCCCCTCCTTTGGTCATCCGCACAGAACTCTAGCCCAATGGTTGCCATGAATTTGATTCTGAATTGATTTTAGAATGCTGTGTTACTTTTATTGTTGTTAGCTGCTCTGAGCCCGGCTTTGGCTGGGGAAGGCGAGATATAAATAAAATGTTGTTGTTGTTGTTATCTGGACACTCAACCTCTGTTGAGGCAGCCAAGAATAGCATTAGCTGGTAAAATTAATGAATGTTAGAATGATGTTGGATAGTAATTAAGTGGTTTCCAGCTGTAATGCTTTAAGGGAATATGAAAAAAAGGGTTATAAATAGGTAAAAATGTAATATTATTACTTTTAAAGGATTTGCTGAACCAACAGATTGAAGTGGAATACAAAAAAGGGAGGTATGAGGAGGTCCGGGAAATAAGTCAAAGGAAAATAAGTAATGGAAAATCTGTGTGTTTTTAACTATTTTTATTTTGTATTTTTGTCATTTTTTCTTCTTTTTTTCATTTTTATTGTAATATTTTAAAAAATCTTAATAAATATCTTATATAAAAAAAAGAATAGCATTAGCTGTTTTTGCTGCAGCATCACGCTATTGGCTGACGTGACGCTTGTGATCCTCTTCTCCCAAGCGCTGCTGCCAAGCCAGGTAGCCCCCATCCTCTATTCCTGCACCTGGTTCTTCCTACCTGAGTGTAGGACCTTGCATTTGTCCCTGTAAGAAATGAAGAAATGCATTCCGCTCTGTCTTCACCAGACAGCGACACCCCTGGCCTGTCAGTACCTAGCGAGAGGATTGCTAGCGCATCTTCTTCTTCCTCCCTCCTTCTAGGGACCTCCTTGCCAGGGACCCCCATGAGAAACTCGATGTCAAGCTGAATCCGGACGGGAGTGGCCAGTTGCACGTCCCAGGACTGACCAGCGTGGAGGTGGACAGCCTTCGCCAGATCAAAAAGGTAGCCGGACTGGACATCGGTGTTTGGGGGCTTGGGAGCCTTCTGTGTCCCAGGGGGCAGCCTTATTTTTCCACTGGGATTTGCCCCAGTGAATTAATTGTGGGGTGTGATCCATGAGAGGCAGTCAAGTACAACATTCCTTGAAATGCTAGAGAAGACATGCGAGGGAATGTTTGGTCCAGCCAGTCGAAACTTCCTGTTCCTCCTGGCTGGAGCATCCTTCCTTTTGCATGTGACTAGAGGTGGGCGTGACCTTACCTGTCCAGGTAACGAAAGGGCGAGTCACGCAGCACACCTCTCTCTTTTTGACTTCCTTCTTCGTTTGACCAGCTAGGACTGCTCTGCTAGCTCTCAGCTAGCAGAAGCACTGGGATTATTCCCCCATATGGGGTAGATTCACATGTACGTATTTGTAACTAAGTCTGCCTTCAGGGTTCCAACTGTGAACTGATGTGAGTAAACTTCTTTTATTGAATTTGAATAAGATTGTGTCGTCTTTGTTCTTTTAAGAGAGATTCAAAGGGAACTTACCAGGAACGTACAATTCAGTCTGAGGCAGACAGAATTGTATAATAGTGATAGGCTCACACGAGCCTGCAGCCAGCTATCTGCTGTACAGTGGTACCTTGGGTTAAGAACTTGATTTGTTCCGGAGGTCCGTTCTTAACCTGAAACTGTTCTTAACCTGAGACACCACTTTAGCTAATGGGGCCTCCCGCTGCCACCGCGCCACTGGAGCACGATTTCTGTTCTCATCCTGAAGCAAAGTTCTTAACCCAAGGTACAGTCGTAAAGGTAAAGGGACCCCTGACCATTAGGTCCAGTCGTGACCGACTCTGGGGTTGCGGCACTCATCTTGCTTTATTGGCCGAGGGAACCGGTGTACAGCTTCCGGGTCATGTGGCCATACCTCGGGTTAAATGTGCTTCAGGTTGAGTGCTTTCGGGTTGTGCTCTGCGGCACCCCGGAAGTAAGGGAACATGTTACTTCCGGGTTTCGCCGCTCGTGCATGCTCAGACGGCAAATTGCGACCCGCACACGTGCAGGCGCTGGTTGCATTTGCTTCTGGATGCAAACAGGGCTCCGGAACGGATCCTGTTCGTATCCAGAGGTACCACTGTACTATTTCTGGGCTGGAGGAGTCTGCAACCTGAAGCGTCTGTAACCCGAGGTACCACTGTACATGTAAAAAGGAGAATGTAACTCTGCTAAGTAAAGGAGCTTGCTAGCACAAGTTAGGAAGGATATTAATAAACAATATATCCTTTCCTGCCTCCCTGAACTTTCCCACATTAATTCCCCGCTTGAAGTGACCCTCCATCCTTTTGCCTTCTGTTCAGATGCTCTCGCTGGGCAAGCGGAATCGGGCCACGTACGCCACCAACATGAACGAGCGCAGCTCCCGCTCTCACGCCCTCCTCACCATCAACATCACTGGCACTGAGCTGGCCAGCGGCATCCAAGTCACAGGTATCTTTCTTTTTTTTTGGAAATAATTTTTATTGGTTTTCCAAAATAAATCACATGCTTGACACAAATTTTTAAAATAAAACAAGATTCCTCCGAATCTTAGGACTTCACTCCTCCCCTCCGTGGGTCCTTTAAATATTTTAATCAACTGCATATTATAGTTCATCTGAATTATGGTCCTCCAAAGTATCCAAAGTCTTTATAACGCTGCAAGAGTTATTCAAGGCCTGCCAAAGATCTCAAGCGTTTGGACTGTTCTTTCAAATACAATCTGCATTCGTCCCATTCTCTGCTGAAGTTTTGGTCCTCCTGATTTCTGATTTTCCCAGTCATTCTAGCCATTTCTGCATAGCCTTGTAGTTCCATCTGCCAGTCCGCCTTTGTCGGCATCTTGTCCTCTTTCCATCGCTGGGCAAGACAAGTCACAGGTATCTATCCACCTGCCCTGTTGGCGGCTGCTGAGCAAATTGGGATGCGGCGGGGCACCTGTCCAAGGTATAGCTGTCAACTGTCCCTTATTTGGCGGGAAAGTCCCTTATCCCACCACTGTGTCCCGCTGCTGTCCCTTATTGATGATGTCCCTTAAATTTCCCGGGTTTCAAAGGAAGCAGCTCCTCTCCCTCCCTCCCTGCCGGCCAGGGAGGAGGGAGGCTCCAACTGTGTTGCTTGGCTGCGTTGCTCACCCAATAAGGAGTCTAAGAACGACTGGCGGGTGGAGCTTGCCTGCCTTGTGCTGATCAAATCGGCTGCGTTGCCTGGGGACTCACCTTTGCTCAGCGCTTCCTAGTGGAGAGGTGATGGTGGTTTTCCTTGCTGCATCCCCTTTGCTGGGTTGCTGCGCTGTGGGAACCACCGCTTCAGGCTTCGTTTGGCTGCTGGCTGGGCTTTCTGCCTTTGGCTCAGAGGAGCTCAGAAGTTAAACATACCTGCGCCGGGAAAATCCCTTATTTTGGCTGCTGATCCCTTATTTTCGAGGCTGCTGATCCCTTGTTTTCAAATCTGTAAGTTGACAGCTATGGTCCAAGGTAGGAGATGCAAGGATGTGGGGAAAGACAGAGACCGTTATTTCCTTCTTTCCCCTTTTTCTATTTGTCCCTCTTTTCACGTCTTATTTCACCCTGTGAACTTATAAGAACGTGTTTAAGAGGAAACGCATTCTCCTCTGCCGCAGGGAAACTGAATCTGGTGGACTTGGCCGGCTCGGAGCGGGTGTGGAAGTCTGGTGCGCAAGGAGAGCGTCTGAAGGAGGCTCAGAGCATCAACAAGTCCCTGCTGGCTTTGGGGGAGGTGATCCAGGCACTGCGCACCAAGCAGGCGCACGTCCCCTTCCGCAACTCCAAGCTCACCTACCTGCTGCAGGACTCTCTGGGCAAAGGCAGCAAGACCATCATGATGGTGCAGGTGAGAGAGGAGGGCAGGGCAGGGCAGGGGTGGGGGGTCCAGGCAAAGATCCAAGCCAGGCATGTGGGATGTGGAACACAAGAGCAGTCAAGTACAACATTCCTAGAGTGAACATGTTTACACATGGGCAAGAATGTTTGTCCAGCCAACAGGTCAACTTCCTGTTTCCTTCTGGCCTGGGACAGACTTCCTCTGCATGTGACTAGAGGTGGGTGTGGCCTCACCTGTGCAGGTAACAAAAGCATAGGACTGGCAGCCATGGGAGATCTCTCTCTCTCTTTGACTACATGCATCAAAGAAGCAACATCTGCTTAGCCAAAGATGCTCTCTTGGCCAAGAGAGGACAAAGGGACTGTCTCCTTATGAGATAGTTTCCAGGTGTATGTTACTTTTCTAAGCTAAGTCTGCCTTCGGGGATTCAATTGTGAACGGAATGATGTGTGAGTAAACCTTTTTTAATACTTTATAGAAGGATCTAGGCCAGCACCCTGCTCTCATAGTGGTCAAGAGGGAGTGCCAGGCTTTGGGGACTCACCTTTGTGGGAATGTTCAGGGAGGCAGGACAGGATACGATGCGATGCGATGCGATACGATACAATATGATACTCTTTATTGTCATTGTCCCATAGAGAACAACAAAATTGAAAAAAAATCTACATCAGACATTCAAAAACTCACAAGCCTGCTATCCCTGCTATCCCAACCTGGTTAGCCCCCTAAAAACTCTGATACCCCATAATTGAATACAATATACTCCCATAGAGACTACTCCATTATTCTCTCCGCGGTCCTTACAACCCTGGATAGCATTGGTTTTTCCCTGACCGTGCAGCTCCCAAACCACACGCACAGACCATAAGTTAATACACTCTCAACAGTACAATGGTAAAATGCCATCAACAGGTCCTTTGAGAGATTGTTTTTCCAGAGGATTCTCAGATATATTGTTTATTAACATCCTTCCTAGCTTGCCGTAGCAAGTTCTATAACTTAGCAGAGTTTTACATTCCCTTTTTTGCAGAGAGAATAATTGGGTGCCCTCTTCCCACCTTGGATCAAATCTACACTTCCAGGTGCCATAAGAAAGCTGCAGAGATAGCGCAGGATAGTGCGCACTCCGGAAATGATCTCTTTCAGCTTCTGCATCTGGAAGAAGGTCCAGGGTGATAAAGACTAGGACTAGCCGCCTGAGAAACAGTTTCTACCCAGATGCAATTTTGGGTTTAAATGCAGTATAAGGAGTCTCTATGGGAATATATTGTATTTAAAAATGGGGTCTCAGAGTTTTTAGGGGGCTAACCAGGTTGGGATAGTAGGCTTGTGGGTTTTTGAATGTCTGATGTAGATTTTTCAATTTCGTTGTTGTGTATGGGACAATGACAATAAAGATATCGTATCATAACACAGGAACCTGGACCGGAGGCTCTTCCTATGTTCTCATGTTCCCCCTTCCTCTCTCTGCCCCGCAGATTTCCCCGCTGGAGAAGAACGTGGGCGAGTCCGTCTGCTCCCTCAAGTTTGCCCAGCGCGTCTGCAAAGTGGAGCTGGGCCCAGCCTCCCGGCGCATCGACTCCTCTGCCCAGCGAGAGGTTTGAGCTGCCCTCGACCCTGTCAGGAAGAGGAGGACTCGGAGCCAGCGCAATGACGGGGGGCGCGGACCCCCTCTTCAGCAGAGGAGACTTCTCCCAAGCAGGCCGGGCCGGAGAGCCAAAAAGCGTCCCTCTGTCCCCCCTTATCTGAGCACCAGCTTCTACAAAGCTTAGAAGGGGTTGGGATGACATAGACAAGCCCTGCATTGACTTTGGGACAGCCTTCCTCCACCTGGTGCCTTCCAGCTCTTTTTGGGATGTGGCCCTTTGGGGCTGATGGGGGCCACATCCCAAAAAGAGCTGGAGGGCTCCAGGTGGAGCAAGGCTGCTTTAGGATTGTCGTTCAGCCAGCCAGCCCTGCTTTGCAATGCCATTGTCCTTTGCGCTCTTCCCTGCTTTGGATGCTTGCCATATCCACAACGACCCTGCAGTGTAGCCCTCCCTGCTCCTCATCCCTTGATGGTCCCGCTCCGGAGGTTCTGTGCTGCGTGGATGCTCTGTTGCAACCCGGAGGAGGTGTAACCAGTCTCCCCCTCTTTCTCTCCAACAGTTTTGGGGAGCAGCCATGGTGAAATGAGGTGGGTGGCCCTCTCTGACCATCTCTTAGTAGAGCGAGGTGGACCTGGCTCTGAGTTGGGCCACTGACTCAGCCCACCACTCCCTGACCCAGCAAGCATGGATCTCGACGTGCGTGTCTGAATGCATACATCCCCCCCATCTCGGCACCCCAAAAAAACCCCAACCCTCTTTTGCAGACCTTCAGAATGACTTAATTCAGTCCAGTCTCCATTTAATCGCTCTTGCTGATGGCGACCTGAAAGGGAGATTTCACTGCATGCTTTGGGCAGGGAGCAAGGGTCCCGATCCATCGCAGTGGGAACCAACTCTTGGGGTCACCTGACGAGGACTTCTTCCTGTTTTCACGAGCTGTTGTTGGCATCCGTCTGTCTCAAGCTACTTATGAGCTAACTTTACGCAGCACATCATTAAACTGTGGAACTCCCTGCCCCAGTGATGGTGTCAAAAGAGGATTGGACAAATTCGTGGAGGAGGAAAAGGCTATTGATGGCTACTAGCCGTTGGTTCTGTGTTCGAATCCTATTTGCAGGTTTCCCGCGGGCATTTTTCCAGCTGCTGCGAGAACAGGATGTTGGACCAGACGGGCCGTTGGCCTGATCCGGTGGGCTCCCCTTACGTCCTCCCTCTGCTGCACAACTCTGGGGGTGCCACCCCCCTGATTTCTATTTATTCGAGCTTGGAAGGAGCTGCAGCAAAGGGACAGCACACAGGGTTCCCTGCAGGTGCAGTTGGCTTACGGCTCTGACCACTAGGAACACTGTCTTCTTGTGAGTCGGGGGAGCCTCGATCTGCATAGCTCAGTATTGCTTGCACTGAGGTTTCAGGCACGACTCTCTTTCAGGTCTACCCGGAGGTGGCTTTCGGGTTTGGACCTGGGGCGTTCTGCATGAAAAGCAGGTGCTTCAGATTCCTGCCTTGCTGCGGGTTGGACTAAATGACCTCTGAGGTCCCTTCCGGCTCTGCAGTTCTTTGATTCTGTGACCACTAGGGCCAACAATGTCCGAACAACAGCACCACATCGGCGGCCCCCGTGCAAACCGTCAGCTAGCCAGGAAGAGGCGTGTTGCCTCACTTTCTCCTTTGGGTTCAGGAACTTGGACCAAAGGGGAGCTGCTGGACTTTCTTCCTGCCTCCCCCCCCCCCAGGGACCCCTCTCCCTCCTGCTTCTCCTGAACGCTGGCCAGGACAATAAAGTGAACATGCCCCCCTGCTTCCGTCCTCTGCCTCGATTTTGTGGGTGTCGGCCCCAAAACCTGTGGGGCTGCATTAACCCCTCGGTGACGCTGGAGGTTTCAAGACCGGCTCAATGCCTCCTGACCCGAGACAGACAAGAGCTCCTGATGTCCAGAGCTGGTTTGGGGGCAGGAGGCTTAGAAAAACCTTTTCAATTGTATATAGATCTTGTGAACCCCATATATGTATGGGGGTTGGACTAGATGACCCGGGATTCCTGCCAACTCTACAATTCTGATTCTATGATGAGGATTCGGGGGGGGGGGGGGAAGCTGCCATTTGAAGCAGATGAAATAGCAGGCAAGTTGAGGGTTACAAAATTGTAATAATAATAAAATTTTATTTATATCCCACCCTCCCCAGCCGAAGCCGGGCTCAGAGCGGCTAACAACAGTAAAAGTAACACAGTTTACATAAAATCACAATCAATAAATTGATATACATTCTAAAATCAATTCATTGGCTAAGAAACATTGGCACAGGGGATCCCAATTTCTGGGGTTTGTTAATGAGAATACCCCTGGTTAATGAGTTAATGAGTTAATGAGAATACCCCTGGTTTGAGTATCCACTGGTTTGGGGGTAGGAACCTACAAAACATGGTGTTCACACCACAAAACAACTATAAGACTTTGGCACAGGTTTGGAGTGAATTGGGTTGTGTTAAGTTTAACAGGGAGAAATGTGAAGTATTGCACTTGGGCAAAAAAAATGAGAGGCACAAATACAAGATGGGTGACACCTGGCTTGAGAGCAGTACATGTGAAAAGGATCTAGGAGTCTTGGTTGACCACAAACTTGACATGAGCCAACAGTGTGACGCGGCAGCTAAAAAAGCCAATGCAATTCTGGGCTGCATCAATAGGAGTATAGCATCTAGATCAAGGGAAGTAATAGTGCCACTGTATTCTGCTCTGGTCAGACCTCACCTGGAGTACTGTGTCCAGTTCTGGGCACCACAGTTCAAGAAGGACACTGACAAACTGGAACGTGTCCAGAGGAGGGCAACCAAAATGGTCAAAGGCCTGGAAACGATGCCTTATGAGGAACGGCTAAGGGAGCTGGGCATGTTTAGCCTGGAGAAGAGGAGGTTAAGGGGTGAGATGATAGCCATGTTCAAATATATAAAAGGATGTCACATAGAGGAGGGAGAAAGGTTGTTTTCTGCTGCTCCAGAGAAGCGGACACGGAGCAATGGATCCAAACTACAAGAAAGAAGATTCCACCTAAACATTAGGAAGAACTTCCTGACAGTAAGAGCTGTTTGACAGTGGAATTTGCTGCCAAGGAGTGTGGTGGAGTCTCCTTCTTTGGAGGTCTTTAAGCAGAGGCTTGACAACCATATGTCAGGAGTGCTCTGATGGTCTTTCCTGCTTGGCAGGGGGTTGGACTCGATGGCCCTTGTGGTCTCTTCCAACTCTAGGATTCTATGATTCTAAGTTGTGGGCGAACATATCAGACGACACAGCGATTCTTCAAACAGCTCTTGTTTATTCACAGGCCAGAACAGAACTGGGCTGAAGGGTTCAGTCAGCCTACTTATATAGAGCTCCACTACAACGCAACTGTAACCATTTTCTGTAACTATCCAATCACCGAACGTCACTTTCGATCCCTTATTTGCATAACTATCTACAGTATCCCCCTGCTGGCCCAGGGTGAGAACTTCAGTACATAACAGGTTGGGTTTGGGGGATCCCTAGGACTTCAGTCCGAGTACCAGGAGGCCCTACAAAATGTTGCGCTCATGCTATCAGACCCTACAAAACAGCTGCAGATATTGGCACAGGTTCAGAGGGGACCCCAAATTCCAGGGTTTGTGGTTAATGAGAAATGGGAGAAGTGGTTTCAGGGAACCAGTTTTTAAAATGCTTTCTGAGGCATGTGGGGTGGGAAGGGGAGACGTCCAATGTGATTAACTAAGACACAGGTGGAATAGATAGCAGACCAAAGTACAATCCATACTAATTGCCAGGTGATTTTCTCTCTCTTCTGTGGCTGGCTCTGCCTTCCCTTCCCTCACCAGCTGTCTCAAAGTAGGCCTTGCATGTGCAGTTTAACAAACCCTGCGTTGGAGCAAAGAAGCAAGCAGCCCCTCAATATTCCCCATAAAAGAAAATCAGAAGAAAAACTCCAGAGCGGCTGCAGTTTGAACACCACAATTTCTTTTAACGCTAGAACTTGAGGATATCCCATGCAGTGGCGTAGCATGGGGGGTGCAGGGGGGGCCGGCCACACCGGGCGCAACATCGGGGGGGGGCGCGCTCGCCGCCTCCGGAGTCGCCGAAGAGCCTCGGGTGCAGGCTGTAGCAGAGCCCCATGTCTCGCGGAACCAATGAGCTGGCAGCGGCTCTCAGCGCTCGCCGCGGTCCCCGTGCGTCAGGGCCGCGGAGGGCGCGCCAGGCAGCCCCTCCTCACAGCCCCACCACCGCCGCTGCTGCTGCAGCGGCTGGGCCATGTTGCATTTTCCTCGCCTCTCTGCCCTCCTCCTCCTCTGGGCAAGTGGCGTCGTTTGGGCGGCAGCGCCAGCGGCAACTCGCCTCAGATCACCTGACACGGACCCGCCGCTGCCGCCGTGGCTACCTTACCGTAAATACCCCAGCCCAGGCAGCAGCAAGAAGAAGCTGGCAGCGGCGGTAGGTTAGGGGTTAGGGGGCGCAAATTACTTGCCTTGCCCTGGGTGCTGACAACCCACGCTACACCGCTGATCCCATGATGCTGAATCTTGGAATAATAATAATAATAATAATAATAATAATAATAATAATAATTTATTTATACCCTGCCCATCTGGCTGGGTTTCCCCAGCCACTCTGGGCGGCTTTCAACAAAATATTAAAATACAGTAATGCATCAAACATTAAAAGCTTCCCTGAACAGGGCTGCCTTCAGGTGTCTTCTAAAAGTCTGGTAGATGTTTATTTCCTTGTCATCTGCTGGGAGGGCGTTCCACAGGGCGGGTGCCACCACCGAGAAGGCCCTCTGCCTGGTTCCCTGTAGCCTCACTTCTTGCAGCGAGGGAACTGCCAGAAGGCCCTTGGAGCTGGACCTCAGTGTCCGGGCTGAACGATGGGGGTGGAGACGCTCCTTCAGGTATACTGGACCGAGGCCGTTTAGGGCTTTCAAGGTCAGCACCAACACTTTGAATTGTGCCTGGAAACGTACTGGGAGCCAATGTACTGGGTCTTTTAGGACCGGTGTTATATGGTCTCGGCGGCCGCTCCCAGTCACCAGTCTAGCTGCCGCATTCTGGATTAGTTGTAGTTTCTGGGTCACCTTCAAAGGTAGCCCCATGTCGAGCGCATTGCAGTAGTCCAAGCAGGAGATTTTGGACACACACAAAGAAAGCCCTTCTTTACATGGTGCAGAGTTAAACTGTGGAGCTGCCTGCCACAGGATGCAGTGATGCCCACCAACTAGGATGGCTTTAACCAGGCATCCCCAAACTGGGTGCTCCAGCTGTTTTGGGACTACAACTCCCATCATCCCTAGCTAACAGGACCAGTGGTCAGGGATGATGGGAATTGTAGCCCCAAAACATCTGGAGGGCCGAGTTTGGGGATGCCTGGCTTTAATGGAGGACTGGAGAAATTCACGAAGGAGAGGGCTATCGTGGGTCTGTTCGGCCTGCGCCCCTGGAGGCAGCCATGCTTCCGAATTCCAGTTGCTAGAAACCACAGGAAGGGTCCTGTGTTCGAATCCCGCTGGCTGGCACCCATAATTGGTACCTGATTGGCCACTGTGAGAACAGGATGCAGGACTAGATGGGCCATGGGCCTGATCCAGTAGGGTTCTTAAATTCTAATTTAGGAATAAGATGGGGGTTGCTTCTGCGACATTGATGCTAATCACATTTAGACGGGAATAAGCAACTGCTTTGTTGTAGAAAAATACATTTTCAACTCCCATCAGCCCCAGCCAACATAGGCAAGGACTAGGGTCGGGGATGATATTTATTGTTCTCCATCAAGAGGTCCACAGGTTGGCCACCCCTGGAGCCTAGGCAGGTGCATGTCCACGTTAAAATCCTAATACCTGCTCGAGTAAAAAAAAAACAACAAGAAGCCTGCAAAAATATCTTATGAAGAAGTGATGGAGCACAGCAGATTTGAATCTGGGTCTCCTTTAGAGCAGGGACATGGGTGGCACTGTAGGTTAAACCACAGAGCATAGGACTTCCCGATCAGAAGGTCAGAGGTTCGAATCCCCGCGACGGAGTGAGCTCTAGTTGCTCGGTCCCAGCTCCTGCCAAACCTAGCACTTCAAAAGCACATCAGTGCAAGTAGATAAATAGGTACCGCTCTGGCGGGAAGGGAAACGGCGTTTCCGTGCGCTGCTCTGGTTTCGCCAGAAGCGGCTTAGGCATGCTGGCCACATGACCCGGAAGCTGTATGCCGGTTCCCTCAGCCAATAAAGCAAGATGAGCGCCGCAACCCCAGAGTCGGCCACGACTGGACGTAATGCTCAGGGGTCCCTTTACCTTTACCTCCTTTAGAGCTTTGGGCTCGCAGCCCTGATCTCTCACTGCATCCTTTAATTGGCCTCACCTGCTCAGTTGCCACACCCAACTGAGTCAATTTTCTTGTGGCGGCTACTGATTTGATCACCTTGCAAAGCATCTACTTACAACTGGTGGCCCATTCTGAGGGGAGGGGGCTTCCCCCTCTGCCTGCCTCTGTGGGTCATTCAAGGAGAGCTGAGGGGTTTTTGGGGGGCAGCCAAAATACAATTTTGTTGTCATTTAGCCATGTAACCCCCTGGACCAGAGCACGCCAGGCCCTCCTGTCTTCCACTGTCTCCCACAGTTTGGTCAAACTCATGCTGGTAGCTTCGAGAACACTGTCCCACCATCTCGTCCTCTGTCGTCCCCTTCTCCTTGTGCCCTCCATCTTTCCCAACATCAGGGTCTTTTCCAGGGAGTCTTCTCTTCTCATGAGGTGGCCAAAGTATTGGAGTCTCAGCTTCAGGATCTGTCCTTCCAGGGAGCACTCAGGGCTGATTTCCTTCAGAATGGAGAGGTTTGATCTTCTTGCAGTCCATGGGACTCTCCAGAGTCTCCTCCAGCACCAGAATTCAAAGGTTCTTCGGCGATCAGCCTTCTTTATGGTCCAGCTCTCACTTCCATACATCACTAATGGGAAAACCATAGCTTTAACTATACGGACCTTTGTTGGCAAGGTGATGTCTCTGCTTTTTAAGATGCTGTCTAGGTTTGTCATTGCTTTTCTCCCGAGAAGCAGGCGTCTTTTAATTTCGTGGCTGCTGTCACCATCTGCAGTGATCATGGAGCCCAAGAAAGTAAAATCTCTTACTGCCTCCAGGGATGTTCAAAAAGGTTAACCAGTCCACGCACAAAGCAAAACAAAGGCCAGCTTTCCCATCTCAAGGCCACCAGCATGAGGGACAAGCGCCAAAGCAGTGTTGTGGTCAGTGTTGGACTTGGATTTGGGAGATCAGAGTTCAAATCCCCACTCAGCCATGAAGCTTACTGGGTTCGGCCTTGGGCCAGTCTCTGCCTCTCAACCTCGCAGGGTTGTTGTGAGGATGGAGAAGTCTGCATCATGCCCCCTTGAGCTCCAAATAAATGTTAGGACCCCAAACAGCCCCCTTCCTTTGCAGTTAACCACAAACAAAATACTGTATTTTTCGCTCCATAAGGCGAACTTGACCATAAGATACACCCGGTTTTTAGTGGAGGAAAGCAAGAAAAAAAAATATTCTGAATGAAAGAGTGGATGGATGACTTTTGTGGTTCATGCTGTGGCTACAGACATGTGATTTGACAGTGAGTTTGGGGTAGCCCAATGCAAAAATCCTGAGAATCCATGTGGATCTGTGCTTTGTAACCACGTTTTTCCGCCATTGCGGCCCCATGAAACAGTGGATGCATGATTTTTTGGGTGCAGGCAGTAGCCATGGATGTGCTATGTGATCGGATGGTGAATTTGGGGTGACCCAATGTAAAAATCCAGAGGATCCATGGGCTTTTACCTCCCCCCTCCCAGGCAGCCTCCTTTATCGCTAGAGTCCCTTATCTCCCTCCCGATTGCTTGCCGATCAGCTGCTTCCTTTCAACACTCCCTTCCCTCTTGTTTGCCTTTCTTTTCCTTTGCTCCTCCTTTTCTTCTAATTTCTCTCCTCATTGCTTTAGTCTTCCTGTCTCCTCTCCTTGCAAGTTCGCTGTCTTGTCCTCCCCCCTCCCAGGCAGCCTCCTTTATCGCTAGCCTCCCTTATCTCCCTTCCGATTGCTTGCAATCAGCGGCTTTGTTTCCACACCCACTTTCCTCTTTCAAAAAAAGAAAGAAAGCACAATCTGCTTTTCTCCCCTGGGCAATTCGGCTCCAGGGACCACGCATCTGCTCCATAAGACGCACAGACATTTCCTCTTACTTTTTAGGAAGAAAAAAGTGTGTCTTATGGAGCAAAAAAATAGTACAGTTAGGCCACCAAAATGACAGGAAATGCTCAGAAAAAGGTAAAATAAAAAGTTGGCCAAGGCTGGCTGTCGACTTTGTGAATGAGCAGGGAGTTAAAACCAGCTTGATCTCCTTGCTTAAAAGGACAGAGAATGAAACTGTTTTTTCTTTTTTTAAGGCCAGAGAAGCAGCTTCACTGGGGGAATGGGGGCGAGAACCAAGCCAAGAAACAAGGAAGTCCAGTTATAGTGCTTATTTTATTGCAGGGGAGGGGGGCTTCCCCTCCCCATTTTATTCATCTTACAAACTACCTGAGGTTTTCCTTTACAAACAAAGCTGTACATAACCATTTCTTGAGTCCAGAGCCGGACTGCAGGCAGCTTACAGATAAAAACAAACAGTTAAAAACTTTATTTATGGAGCCAGCTTAGCCCAGCGGTTCCATCGAACAAAGCATTGCACGGACCCCCCCCCCATCGCTTCTGGCGGTTCGAGACCCACGGGAGCTGCCTGGCTTTCAAAATATATATATATAAATTTGTGGGGTGGGGGTGTGTGTGCGCAAGTGTCCACCACGGCTCTTATTATTTAAATACCCCACCCCATTTTCATATTAAGGTCCTTAAAATCCATACGGAATAAAATGCGACGTTTCCCAAGTACTCTGGCTGAAATGAAGGGGGAGAAGCTGGCCAGACCCCTTTCCAAGGGGGGCAGCCTGTCCTGTCAGTGGGGTGGGGGCAATTGTGTCTGACAACAACCACAGCAAATGGGGGGAGGAAGGAAGGGGTTCAGGGAAGGGAAGGGATGTGGGGGCAGAGGGCTGAGTGGGGCGGCCAAGGGACCCCAGGAAGTAGCCTGGGGGGCAGATTGGCAGCAGCACGAGAGGCGGGGCAGGGCTGACGGGGGGGCCAACAGTCCCTGGAATGGGACCTGGCCTGCCAAAGCGGGGGGCATGGCGCTGCTGCAGCACATGGGCAGATGACCCCAGGGCGTGGCGGGGTACCTGCCCAGGGAATAGCACCGTGAGTCTGGGGTCTGCAAGGGGCCGGTCAAGACAGGGGGGGCTGCCAGCAGGCTACCTTCCTGAGGGGAAGGCAGGGAGGGGTCCGGGCTGGGGAAGACGTTGCCCCCACAGTCCAGGGGTGCCCAGGAGGCGGAGGGCGACGTCTCGAGGCTTCGACTTCTGGCTCCGGTGTCCGAGGGTGAGGTCCGCAGGATGTTGTCCATGAGAAACGAGCTTCCCGGGCGGCGCTCGGGGGTCTGTGCCCGGGGGAGGCCCACAGGTGGTGGATAAGGGGATCCATGGATGACGTATGGGGTCAGGTCCTGGATCCAGCGCGCTTCGTCCTGGCGGGAAATCATGGTGTTTTGGAGTTTTAATGCCTCCGGGGGTATCAAGCTGACGTCCACGGACCAGTAGTTCCTCTTGCTGTTGGCTTTCGAGGGGTCTTTCAGCTCCTGCAACAAAAGCGGGGTGGGGTGAAGAGGCACTGTAAGCGGGTGGGAGTTGAGAACCATCGAATGGTAGAGGTGGAAGGGAACCCTGAGGTCATCCAGACCAACCCCCTGCAATGAAGGAACAGCAGCTGAAGAATCAGAGAGACTCACAAAGCTTGGAACTGTATTGTGCTTCTATGTTGTAACTGCCCTGAGACCTGCGACTATAGGCTGGTATACAAAATTTAATAGAAATTTCTATTGTCTTTCCGTGAGTAATGAGCCCCACTTGTACATACAGCCCCCTAGAAGCAATTCCCCTAAGAAAAAAAGGTTGCAGTTTTTGGGACATTTTAGTTCAGAGAAAAGGCAAGAAGAGGCAACTTGATGAAGTTTGTAAAATTATATGTGGGATTTAGAAAATGGATAGAGGTAAGTTTTTCTCCCCCTCTTCTAATACTCATGGACATGCTAGAAAACTGAATGCTGGAGAAACAGGACAGAGGAAATAAAGGTTTTTCTTACGTTCTCAAGAACATCCTGTAATATTTAGGTGGTTAATTAACAACAACAACAACACACACACACACACACACACACACACACACACACTTCTCATACCTAGTAAGAGGATGTAAAAGGTCACATTTCCCTCTTCATCTCTCCTCCCCCTTTCCCACAATTTCAAGCAATAAAGGTTACAGTTCTCCAATTCAGTCTTCTCTAACCCGGCACTCACTTGCAACTCCCAACTCCCACCTGCCCCATTCACAAGACCTGGCAATACACCTGGAGCACCAGCTTGGAGAAGACCCTGCTGCCCCCAACTCCCCCATACCACAGGGTTTCTCAATGTGCGAAGCATGGCTGCGGAACTCCTTGCCACAAGGAAAGGAAAAACAGCCCAACAACTTCCCATGATGGATTTCAGGGTTTCCAGCTGTTTTTGGACAATTCTCATCCACCTCAATCACTGATCCTTGTAGCTAGGGATGATGGGAGTTGTAGTTCCAAAACAGCTGGAGACCCAAGTTTGGGAAACCCTGGATTAGATGTCGTAGAAGGGGATGCCAAAACCTCTGCCCCCATCTTGTGGCTGGCCCCGATCCTGCGCCACCATTTTGTGACCTCAGTAATTTCCAGCAGTCTCAAGGCATGCTAGTCTTTATACCTGGGGGGAGGTAGAAAGACCGAGGACCCCTTTCTCTACATAAATACACCCCCTTGCAAAATAGCAACCTAACTGCCCCTTTTCCTCAAGGATTCAATTCAAACCATGAAGGAGAGGGAAGGTTTGCCATGTGAAATGCAAAGCGGCCTTGGACAACCGCAAACTCCCATCTGCTAATGGGATTTGTAGTCCACAAAAACCTGAGGGGACGAGGTTGGCAAAGGAGGCAGCTCAACAAAAACCTGTTGGGAAACTCTTTAAATCTGACTGTTCCCTCTCCTCCCCACACTCCCTGCCCCCCCGCCTTCACAGCCCTAGACCTTTTCCCAACCCCCAGATGGGCAGCATCCTGGGTGCAGCTGGTTGGCAACTTGTGGGGACCAGAGCTGTTTTTGGAGGAAAAGCAGGATGCAAATTGGAACAATCTGAACCCTTACCAAGATATGAAACTGCTTTCTATGACCAAGTCAAGCCTCTAGACTCTCTCTCTCTGCCCCGGATGACCCGCACACCACAGCCTTCCTCAGCCTCCCGTTGCCTTGGCAGGGGTTTCGGACTACAAATTCCCCCTGGCCACTAGCCATTCCGGCTGGAACGGAAGTGTGGTCTGCTACGGGTGCAAAGCCTCCAGGAGAGTTTTTCAGCAGCTGGATCAGAGCACCTGGAGCAGCCTCCTGTTCTTACAGCGGCCAGAAGGCTGCACCAAGCCAGGCATGAGCAAAAGAGAAGGGCCCCATCCCCACCTGCAGCCCCCAACACCTGGGATGCAGGTAGAGGGTGAACAGAGGCAGCAGGCTGGAGAGAGCGAAAAAGGAATAATTCTAAGGAAACTGGTCCTCTCCTTCCCTTCTTTCTTTTTCCCCAGAGCATCCTCCCTTCCTTCTGAGTTCTCCCCCCACCAACTTTGTCCCCCCTCCCACTCTCCCTTCACACACACTTTTATTATTTATCATACGAGCCATTCATCAAGCCCAGGTCCCAGAGTTACTGCCTTAAAACACAACATTGCAAACACATTTAAAATCACTTGCAGCCACACAGGTAAGGTGCGTCCTAAAAACATTTGCCTTATGTATCACACTACATCATCACCATTATTATTATTATTATTATTATTATTATTATTATTATTAGCATTAACACTTTAGTAATAATAATAATATTAAATTTTATTTATACCCCGCCCTACCCAGCCAAAGCCCGGCTCAGGGCGGCTAACAAGCAATAATAAAAACAAGCTGAGTGAATACAACTTAAAAACAAGATTAAAATACAACATTGAAACATTAAAATGCATTAAAATGTTTAAATGCAGCATTACTAACACGTACCATCCGAAAGCAGGGGTTGGAGGAGAGGTTGTGTCGAATCGAGTCCTTCCAGCCCTGGTAGCTGTCGCTAAAAATCGGGAAGAGGCCTTGGATATCCTCTACTATCTAAGAGAAAAAGAGAAAAGGGGTTTTTAAGTTCAGCTGCCGGCCTGAGGCAGGGCGTCGTCGGAAGCCCTTCTCCTCCTCCTCGTCGTCGCACAGCCGAAGAGGCAAGCAGCGTCTGCGGCCCCGCAATCCCGCGAGGGCCGCCCCGTCGAGCCACCCACTTCGCGCTCACCCCGCCGCCCCTCTGCTTTTCACTGCATCCCGACGCGCCGCGTCCCCCGACGGCTGAAAAGCCTCAGGGACCGGCGGGCTCCCGGGAAAGCAAAACTCATAAAGGCGACCCCGCTGCGCTCCGGGAGGAGAACCCCGACAGGGAAAGGCGCCTCCAAGCCCGCAACCCTCTTTCTGGCCAGCTGCACCGGCCCGACGGCTCCCGTGCGCAACGCGCAAGCAAGCGGTTTCGCTTCCCAGCAGGTGCGCTCACCTGCCGTAGTAGCAGCCTCTTCTCCGGGGACCGTTGGATGACCAAGGCAATCATGGCCACGTAGCTGTAGGGAGGTTTCGAGTGCCGGCTGTAGGCTTTCTTCTTGTGCGCCCTCGACGGGGCGGACGAGCCTTGCGCCAGCCGGGGCGCCTCGGGACCCGGGGTTGCTGCTGGAAGGAGCGGCGTCGGCGGCGTGTCGGGGGGCGTCTCGGGCTGGCGGCTCGGGACCTGGAGAGGTTCCATGTCGACGTCGGGCACGAGGAGCGGTTCTTCGCGGGGACGGGCGGCGCTGAGGGTTCCCAAAGTCCGGGTGACCAGGATTGATGGGGCAGCGTGTGGATTGTGGCCGGCCCTTATATGTGCTGGGGGGACCCTGGGGGGCGTTGACCGACGTAGTTAGGGGCAGATCCTTGGCCACGCCTGGGGAGGGCAATTGACCCAGGTGGGATGATGGACGGGCGGGGGCGGGGAGCGGGGAGCAGGCGGCCCTCGGAGGCGCCCGGGCCTCGGATCCACAGGATCAGTCCGGCTCAAGCAACACCCCCACGGGGAAGGGGCATCGGGGGACAAAGCACCCCCGTCGAGAGGCGCCGCGAGCCGCTGTGGATTAGCGGAGACGCGCGCCGGACTTCGAGGTCAACTGCAGGAAGAGCCATTTCCACCTCATCGCTGCCCTGGGGTGGAAGAGCTTACTCCCGAGGAAGCGTGCCTAGGCTGTGAAAACAGCAGCAGCAAGGGGGCCGCTTGGCTGGACTAGACGGCGCCTGAGGACGGGGCGGTCGGTCGCTAAGGTGTACCGCTTTCCCCCTCACCTGCGCCCCGCCAGGTGTGCCGGGATTCGGAGCCCAATTCCCCTGGCTGTTTGGCAGGCTGGCAAAAGCGAGGATGGAGCCTCAAGCGCAACTCGGGGCAAAGCAAAGAAAGTCCTTCTTCCCTCAGCGGTAGAGTTAAACTGCGGAACTCTCTCCCACAAGACAAGAGGCAGTGAGGGCCACTAACTAAGAGGATGTTGAAAGAGGACTGGACAGATTCGTGGAGGGATTCCTGCTTGTTTCCAGCAGGCACTGGGAGATGCTGGACTAGATGGGCCGTGGGGCTGATGCTGCAAGCTCTCCTTGTGTTCATCAATGGCTACTAACCATGTTGGCTGTGCTCCCACAGTGGGAGACAGTAAATTCGTCAGAATCCCAGTTCCTGGAAGTAACAGGAGAGGAGAAGGCTCTTGCGTTCAGATCCCACATGTATCTTGAGAGCACTATGCTAGACTCATGGGCCTTTGACCTGGGCTCATTTTATGTTGCTATGGTTCCATTGGCCCCAGCAAGCATAGCCCTTGTTAATTATTGTTTATGTATTATTTTTACATATTAAATTTGCATGCTGCCCTGCCGATACGATAATCTTTATTGTCATTGTCCCATACAGAACAACAAAACTGGGGGGGAAAACAAAACTACATAAGACATTCAAAACCAACAAGCCTGCTATCCTACCTATCCAACCTGGTTGGATACCCCATTTTTAAAATACAATATACTCCCATTGAAACTACCTTACACTGCGTTTAAAACCAAAATTGCATTTGGATAGAAACTGTTTCTCAGGCAGCTAGTCCTGGTCTTTATAACCCTGGACCTTCTTCCAGAAGGCAGAAACTGAAAGAGATCATTTTCGGGGTGCGCACTATCCTGCGCTATCTCTGCAGCTTTCTTATGGCACCTGGAAGCGTAGATTTGATCCAAGGTGGGAAGAGGGCACCCAATTATTCTCTCCGCAGTCTTTACAACCCTGGACAGCAGTGTTTTCCCCCTGACCGTGCAGCTCCCAAACCACACGCACAGACCATAAGTTAATACAACTCTCCACAGTGCAATGGTAAAATGCCATCGACTGGTCCTTTGAGAGATTGTTTTTCCGGAGGGTTCTCAGAAAATATAACCTCTTCATCAGGTCTTTACTGTTTTCTCCCCAGGTTAGGTCATCTCTCAACTCCATTCCCAGAAATCGAAACACCAAGACCTGTTCCACGCACTTCCTCCGTAGAGTTGAGGGTGGTTCACAGCACAAAAATGCAAGATAAAAACATAAAATACATAATGAAAAGAAGAACAAATACAAAACCAAACAAATTTAAAAGAATATAGGATGTTAGTCAGCCCAAAGCTTGGCTGAAGAGGAATATTTTTGCCTGGTGCATGTGTTGGTGTGCCAGCTCTGAGCACATGTGTGCAGATATGAGACTGGAGCTTTCGGTTCTTTGAAGAATTTAAGAAAGAAGGAAAGCTTGGTCTTTTGAGATTTTTGTGGCCTCTTTGTGACACTGTTCACTGTGACCGTAACAAAAATATTTAAACACGTGGTTCTTTCTTGCGATCTTTAAAGTTGACTCAGATTCAGCATATTCTTTGCAATGAATATTTCTCAAGTTGGCAGGTGTTCCAGACTAGCATTTATGCACCAAGAAACTGGCTAGTCCAGGCATAGGCAAACTCTGGCTCTCCAGATAATTTGGGACTACAATTCCCATCACCCCTATCTAACAGGACCGGTGGTCAGGGATGATGGGAATTGCAGTCCCAAACATCTGGGGGGGCCGGAGTTTGCCTGTGCCTGTGCTAGTCTCTTTGAAATAAATGAGAAGCAAGATAGAAGAGGAAAAAGTGTGGCGTCAAGAGCAGTAAACTTTCCAAAGATACTTTCCATCCATCCAGCTGCCTCCATCTCTAGCAGACTTCACTTGATTAAAAGGTAAATGGACCCCTGACCATTAGGTCCAGTCATGGCCGACTCTGGGGTTGCAGCGCTCATCTCGCTTTACTGGCCGAGGGAGCCGGTGTACAGCTTCCGGGTCATGTGGCCAGCATGACTAAGCCGCTTCTGGAGAACCAGAGCAGCGCACAGAAACGCCGTTTACCTTCCCGCCAGAGCGGTACCTATTGATTTACTTGCACTTTGATGTGCTTTCAAACTGCTAGGTTGGCAGGCGCAGGGACCGAGCAATGGGAGCTCACCCCATCGCGGGGACATCAATAAACTTTAAAAAATTAAAATAATAATGAGTTCATCATGAGGGATCAATAATCAAGTCATGGTCAAAATGGCTTTGATGGAGGCACAAGAAAGATAGAATAATTCAATCAGGTAGGGTGGGTGTTGCTGATGAAGGTATTGTGATGCACTAGGGATAAGGATGTAGATTGCTGATAAGGATGGAAAGACGCAGGTGATGTCTGCGTTTAAGGGTTGTGCAATGAAGAGGCTTTGAAGGAACTTAGATGGAGTAAGAGACACCTGTTGAAAACTCCTAATTCTGCACAACTCTTAAAGCTCCATGCTTATTTATACTCCTCCTTGGATGGGACTCGAGGTAGCTTACAGATAAATACGAGAATCACTAAAGTTGTAGAAAAAACAATTGCACATTCATTGAATTTAAACTGTATCCGGATATGAAACCTGTTTAAAAACATAAAAGCAGCACAACAACAGCCCTTTTATTAAAAGCAGTCCGTTTCCCCAAAGCCTTTTGCAACCAAAAAACAGGAGGAGGACAGCAAGGAAGGAGCCAGCTTAGTTTTTCCAGGGAGGGGGTTCCTGAGTCCCCCACCAAGCAGGCCTGTGGGGGGGGGGCAGGACTGAGAGAAGGGTCTCCCTGGAAGATCCCCAAACCCAGACAGGTTATTTTTAGGGAACAGGGTCTTTCAGACCCTAATGGGGTTCCTTGCTGCTTCCTGAATATTAATATGTTTGCTGCTGCCAAGACTACAGCAACTCCCATAATCCCTAGCTAGCAGGACCAGTTGGAATTGTAGTGCAAAAACAGCTGGAGACCCAAGTTTGGGAAACCTTGCTCTAGATGTTTCTTTTTTATTAAAGATTTTCTTGATTTACAAAAGTGTTTGCAATGTCTCTCTCTCGTGTCGTCCCCCCCCCATGTAACATTTTTCCATGTCTTATTTGTTGAGACATTAGGAAGAAAAGGGGGAAAGAGGTGGGGGGGGAGAGAGATGGGGGGGGTCGGGTGGCGATGTTTCTATTTTATTTACTATGTGTAGGGTTTGGTGTCAGCGTTGCTTGTGCAGTTTCTTTGCTGTTCGCTTGTGTTCCTTTGGTGGTGAGTGAGGTTGGGGTTGGCCATGGGTGTGGTTGTTCAATTGTGGTTGGCTGGGGTGGTCTTTGTTTTCATGTGTGAGTGGGGTGGGTGGGTGTTTTGGGTCAGCTTAGCCATATTGATTTGTATGCTGTCGGTGGATTTTGTCATTGTCTTGTTGGGCTGTGTGTGTGATAAAGGGGAGCCAATAGAAGAAGGCATCTTCTTTTTTATTTTTTTTATTTTTTTAAAAATGATATTTATTAAAATTTCAAAGAAAAGAAAAAGATTACATTAATAAGAAAATTAACAATAAAAAGGAAAAATACAAAATACACACACAAAAAAAGTTAAAAACAATTCCATCTTTTCATCACTTCTCTTACATTTACTTGTTTCCCGGACCTCCTCATACCACCCTCTTTTGTATTCCAATTCAATTTGTTAGTCCAGCAATTCCTTTCCCTCCTTTTTAATCCTGATCTTTAATCTTGATATATTATAACATTAAATTTTTACGTATTAAAAAACCAATTTTTCCATATTCTTTTATACCATTACAGCTAGAAACCACTTAACTTCAATCCGACATCATTCTAACATTCATTAATTTTACAATATTTCTGTAAGTAGTCTTTAAATTTCTTCCAATCTTTTTCTATTTGTCCCTGTGTCAGTTTCAGTTTATTGGTTAATTTTTCTAGTAAAAAATAAATAGCACCCATACTATTTGGTGCTCTAGATGTTTCTGAGCTACAACTCCCATCATCCCTGGCCCATCTAGGTCAGCATCCTGTTCTCACAGTGACCACTGGCATGAAACTGGCAGGCAGGAGCCGGGCATAACCTACGAGTCTTGAATGCCTTCTCCTTCCTTTGCAATGCCAGAGTCAGACTAGGACCTTGGAGACGGAGGTTCAGTTCCCCCATTCAGCCATCAAGCTCTGACTGGATGGCACTGGGTCAGTCACCGCCTCTCAGCCTGACCCAGCTCACACGGTTGCTGTGAGGGTTAGCTGAGGAGGGGGAGAACTGTGTCTGCCACCTCGAGCGATTTGGATGCCAAAGTGTGTTATAAATAAAATAAATAAATGTTTGTTTTCCTTCTGGGATTGTACCCCCAAGTGTGTTTTATAAGCTGGTCTCCGACCGTAATAAATTATCTATCTATATCTCTATCTATCTATCTATCTATCTATCTATCTATCTATCTATCTCTATCTACCTACCTATCTATCTATCTAATAACTAAACAAGCAAACAAACAGCTAGCTGGCCGCCAGTTGCAGGTAGTCACTGATGTAGAAAAGAGACTCCAGGAACACAGAACTTCAGAGACTCATAGCTGAACCTTGGGGTGTTTTGCATGAGCTGAGCCCTAAAGGTAAAGGGACCCCTGACCATTAGGTCCAGTCGTGAATGACTCTGGGGTTGCGGCGCTCATCTCGCTTTACTGGCCGAGGGAGCCGGCGTACAGCTTCCGGGTCATGTGGCCAGTATGACTAAGCCACTTCTGGCGAACCAGAGCAGCGCACGGAAACGCCGTTTACCTTCCCGCCGGAGCGGTACCTATTGATCTACTTGCATTTTGACGTGCTTTCGAACTGCTAGGTTGGCAGGAGCAGGGACCGAGCAACGGGAGCTCACCCCGTCGCGGGGATTCGAACCGCCGACCTTTTGATCGGCAAGTCCTAGGCTCTGTGGTTTAACCCACAGCGCCACCCACGTCCCTCGAGCTGAGCCCTAGTCCTTCTCATTTCATATTTTCCAGAATTTCACTGTGGTATGGAAAATAGGTGCTGATCCAAGCAGTGCACACAAATAACCATTCCTTCTCCAGTGCAGATGAGAGTCTACTTCATTGGCATCCAACATATACATTTAATAAATTATAAAATGATAATAATTGACAAAACCACTGCTGGAAATTCCTGTCAGGTCCCCTCCAGCTTGTAAGTCACTTAGCTGCGTGGGACTAGTTGCAAGAGCTCTCCTCTTTGCTGGTGTTGCATCCTAGTTTCATTAACCTGTGGCCTCAAATTCCGGATCCTGCCCGCCCCAAAACCAATGCCAAAGTTTGCATCCTCTAACCCAGGGGTCAGCAGACATTTTCAGCAGGGGGCCAGTTCAATGTCCCTCAGACTTTGTGGGGGACTGGACTATTATTTTTTTTTTAGGGGGGAATGAACAAATTCCTATGCCCCACAAATAACCCAATTCCTGGACCATCCGTGGGCTGGATTTAGAAGGTGATTGGGCTGGATTTAGAAGGTGATTGGGCCGGATCCGGCCCTGGGCCTTAGTCTGCCTACCCATGGCTTTAACTATACAGACCTTTGTCAGCAAGGTGATGTCTCTGCTTTTTAAGATGCTGTCTAGGTTTGTCATTGCTTTTCTCCCAAGAAGCAGGCGTCTTTTAATTTTGTGACTGCTGTCACCATCTGCAGTGATCATGGAGCCCAAGAAAGTAAAATCTCTGGCGAAGGGGCTTGAATGACTCAGAGAAGCTATGAGCTCTGCCGTGCAGGGCCACCCAAGATGGACAGGTCATAGTGGAGAGTTTTGACCAAACGTGATCTACCTGGAGCAGGAACCGGCAAGCCACTCCAGTATCCCTGCCAAGAAAACTCCATGGACAAAAGCAACAGCCATATACCAAACTTAGTTGGTCTCTAAGGTGCTACTGGAAGGAATTTTTTTATTTTGTTCCAAAAAAAGGAAGGAAGACCAAGTCCAGGCTTAACCTGGTTGCTCCCTTTGTTGTGCAAATGCCCCACGGCAATTATGCAGGAGGATTTCCTAACTGGGCTGCTAATGAGTGGCTAATGGCTGCTGATGGTGAGGGGAGAGCAGGCACCAACAGGGAGGTCAGAAGGAGGTTGCCAGCCTTTGGCTATGTGGACTTTCTCCCTAGCAGAGAATGTCTAAGAAAATACTCTGTGCTTGGCCAGAGGAAAGGAAACCATCTCTATAGGTCCCCTGAAGAAAAGGCTATTGTCATGCATTTGCTTGTGTAGCATCAACAACCAGAATAATCAAATTATATAGAGTAACAAAGGGCCTCGTTAAACTAGCAACTTAAAATCCAAAAGAGATGGAGACAATGGAAGGCAGAGAGAGAAGATAAGGGGCAAAGGTTTGTTTGATTAAATTTCTGGTTGAATTAGGTTTGGGCCTCCTCCCTTTGGGAAAAGTAGGTCAGCTGGACCAAATTCAGGTGTGCTAATTGAGCCAAATAACTCCAGAGGGAAAGGGTGATTTGTACAAGGCCAGACCAAATTATGCCAAACTATAACTGTACTGGTCCCATCACCTCCTGGCAAATAGAAGGGGAAGAAATGGAGGCAGTGAGAGATTTTATTTTCTTGGGCTCCTTGATCACTGCAGATGGTGACAGCAGCCGCAAAATTAAAAGACGCCTGCTTCTTGGGAGAAAAGCAATGACAAACCTAGGCAGCATCTTAAAAAGCAGAGACATCATCTTGCCAACAAAGGTCCGAATAGTTAAACTATGGTTTTCCCAGTAGTGATGTATGGAAGTGAGAGCTGGACCATAAAGAAGGCTGATCACTGAAGAATTGATGCTTTTGACTTATGGTGCTGGAGGAGACTCTTGAGAGTCCCATGGACTGCAAGAAGATCAAACCCATCCATTCTGAAGGAAATCAGCCCTGAGTGCTCACTGGAAGGACAGATCGTGAAGCTGAGGCTCCAAGACTTTGGTCACCTCATGAGAAGAGAAGACTCCCTGGAAAAGACCCTGATGTTGGGAAAGATGGAGGGCACAAGGAGAAAGGGACGACAGAGGACGAGATGGTTGGACAATGTTCTCGAAGCGACCAGCATGAGTTTGACCAAAGTGCGGGAGGCAGTGGAAGACAGGAGGGCCTGGCGTGCTCTGGTCCAGGGGGTCACGAAGAGGCGGACATGACTAAACGACTTAACAACAACAAAACTGTATTTTGGCTGCCCCCCAAAAAACCCTCAGCTCTCCTTGAATTACCCACAAAGGCAGGAGGAGGGGGAAGCCCCCTCCCCTCAGAATGGGCCACCAGTTGTAAGTAGATGCTTTGCAAGGTGATCAAATCAGTAGCCGCCACAAGAAAGTTGACTCAATCGGGTGTGTCAGCTGAGCAGGTGAGGCCAATTAAAGGATGCAGTGAGAGATCAGGGCTGCAAGCCCAACACTCTAAAGGAGACCCAGGTTCACATTTATGTCAGTTTGTTAAACTAACAGCATGTAGGGGTAGGTAGGCTTTAAGAACAACAAAATAAATTTTCTTATTTGTACCCCACCCATCTGACTGGGTTGCCTCAGCCCTTCTGGGTAATCTTTCGTGATATGGTGCCCTGTTCGTGGCCAAAATTTATGATCTTTAAGGTACCACAATACTATGTTTTTAACAGGTCTAAGTCGCACCCAGAGAAGACCCATTTGCAATCAACGGACTAACCGTTCATCTCCCATAGGCGCGAATTTTTAAGTTTCCAGTTCCTTTTTAAAATAATATTTTTATTGGTTTTTACAATAACAAAACATCACTTAAGGAAAAACAAAAAATCATATATCTAAACATTAAATCAATTATATTTACATTCCATTTTAGATCCACAATTTGGGATTATTAAAATCCCTTGACTTCCCTGGTTCCTTTGTTGTATGTTATTTATGCAGGTCCATAAAAACTTTAATCATTTTTTTCTTTCCCATTCTTCTACCTTGTCTATAATATTACAAGCATTTTTAAAATCGTGCTAATGTATTAACTTGTATACATTGCTTTTTATATATATATGCAATGAACATTTCCCATTCCTTCTTAAATTCATTGTCTTCATTGTTTCTTATTCTCCCTGTTAATTTAGCCATTTCCAAATATTCCATTAACTCATTTTGCCAGCCGTATTTTGTGGGGGAAACTTCTTCTTCCCAAGATTAAGTTTCCGGTCCCAATCCTGTATTGACTTACCCAGAAGGTAAACCTCCACTGAACACAGTGGGACTTCCTTCTGAGTAGATATAGGATCATACAATTGTAGAGTTGGAAGGGACCCCGGGGGGTCATTTAGTCCAACCCCCTACAATACATGAGGCTGCTCTTAGGAAATACTCTAGAAAAATGCCACTTGTGCTGCTGATAGAAGAAGTACGACTCATGCAAAACGTTGGTGACTAATACAGTGGTACCTCGGGTTACAAACGCTTCAGGTTATAGACTCTGCTAACCCAGAAATAGTACCTCGGATTAATAACTTTGCTTCAGGATGAGAACAGAAATCGCGCAGCAGCAGCCTGAGGCCCCATTAGCTAAAGTGGTGCTTCAGGTTAAGAACAGTTTCAGGTTAAGAACGGACCTCCGGAACGAATTAAGTACTTAACTCGAGGTACCACTGTATACGGGACGCGGGTGGTGCTGTGGGTTAAACCACAGAGCCTAGGACTTGCCAATCAGAAGGTCGGCGGTTTGAATCCCCGTGACGGGGTGAGCTCCCGTTGCTCGGTCCCTGCTCCTGCCAACCTAGCAGTTCGAAAGCACGTCAAAGTGCAAGTAGATAAAGAGGTACTGCTCCGGTGGGAAGGTAAACGGCATTTGCGTGCGCTGCTCTGGTTCGCCAGAAGCGGCTTAGTCATGCTGGCCACATGACCCGGAAGCTGTACGCCGGCTCCCTCAGCCATTAAAGCGAGATGAGTGCTGGAACCTCAGAGTCGGCCACGACTGGACCTAATGGTCAGGGGTCCCTTTACCTTTACCTTACCACTGTTACACACAATAATTACCAAAGGAATTATACATTCTTTATCAATCTTCTGAAAAAAATACAAAACCTTGGATCAAATCTACGCTTCCAGGTGCCATAAGAAAGCTGCAGAGATAGCGCAGGATAGTGTGCACCCAGAAATGATCCCTTTCAGCTTCTGCCTTCTGGAAGAAGGTACAGGGTTATAAAGACTAGGACTAGCCGCCTGAGAAACAGTTTCCACCCAAATGCGATTTTGGTTTTAAACACAGTGTAAGATAGTCTCTGGGGGAGTATATTGTATTTAATTCTGGGGGGTCAGAGTTTTTAGGGGGCTAACCAGGTTGGGATAGCTGGGACAGCAGGCTTGTTGGGTTTTGAATGTGTTATGTAGATTTTTCAATTTCATTATTCTGTATGGGACAATGACAATAAAGATTATTGTATCATATCGTATCGTATTGTAAAGCCATAGAGATTAACGAACTATCCAACCTAAAATGAATTTATAATGTCTGGTTTCAATAGATTTTTCAAATGCTTAACTCAGTCTTTTGTTTTCTTTATCTTTTTAAGATAAATTCAAGTTCCCTTATTCCAAATAGGATTCCTCGCAAGAAAAGGGAAAAGTTGACAGCTATGCCCTGATGGGGCCCTTTCACGGGGGTTTGCAGATAGCACACTCCCAAGGTAGTTTTCCAGGCTTCTTCAGTGGTCTAATCTCAAAGCCTTGATAAGTGTATTGATATTCAATTTCTTTTTTTTTTTAGTCGTTTAGTCCTGTCCGACTCTTTGTGACCCCCTGGACCAGAGCACGCCAGGCACTCCTGTCTTCCACTGCCTCAGGCAGTTTGGTCCAACTCATGCTGGTAGCTTCAAGAACACTATCCAACCATCTCATCCTCTGTCATCCCCTTCTCCTCGTGCCCTCCATCTTCCCCAACATCAGGGTCTTTTCCAGGGAGTCTTCTCTTCTCATGAGGTGGCCAAAGTCTTGGAGCCTCAGCTTCAGGATCTGTCCTTCCAGTGAGCACTCAGGCCTGATTTCCTTCAGAATGGATACGTTTGCTCTTCTTGCAGTCCATGGGACTCTCAAGAGTCTCCTCCAGCCCCAGAATTCAAAAGCATCCATTCTTCGGCGATCAGCCTTCTTTATGGTCTAGCTCTCACTTCCATACATCACTACTGGGAAAACCAGAGCTTGAACTACACGGACCTTTGTTGGGAAGGTGATGTCTCTGCTTTTTAAGATGCTGTCTAGGTTTGTCATTGCTTTTCTCCCAATTCAATTTCATAAATAATACTATTTCTTGGCTTAAGCTTAAGACACTGATTTACTTAAAAAATACTCTGGCAAGGCCAGAGCTAAAATCGGACGGAAAGGGGTGTGTGTGTGCTTTCCAAACCTCCTTCTTTGTGCAGCCCAATGTGGAACCATCTCTCTCTCCCACTGTGAAAGAAATGCAAACTTTTCCAAGTGAAAATGCATTTAACAGAAGTCATTCACCACTTGATTGTAGCAAAACCTCAAAGAGTTTTTTCTAACTAAAGAACACCAGTAAGATGATCACTAAGAGACAATTAAACAAAGGTATTTAAAACCCTGAAAAATGGATAAGGAGGAACAATGGGCTAAATAAAGGATCAAAACACATGTAACTTCTCCGTCTCTGATTGGCTTACCAAAACAAAAATGTTTTTGGCAGTGCTATGAAGACACCTGCCTGGTATCAATTGCCAGGGAGTTCTAGACTGTAGGAGCCTCCATATTAAAATATTGATTTCTTGCAATTGTGGAACGCATGTTGAGAGGGCACCTATGGGGCAAAGTGATCTTGTAGGTAAGCTGGTCAAAGTGATCTTGTAGGTAAGCTGGTCGAAAGCGCAACAAAGTGCAAGTAGATCAATAGGTACTGCTCTGGCGGGAAGGTAAACGGCGTTTCTGTCCGCTGCTCTGGTTCGCCAGAAGCGGCTTAGTCATGCTGGCCACATGACCCGGAAGCTGTACGCCGGCTCCCTCGGCCAATAAAGCGAGATGAGCGCCGCAACCCCAGATTTGGTCACGACTGGACCTAATGGTCAGGGGTCCCTTTACCTTTACATACAGTCATACCTCAGGTTAAAGACGCTTCGGGTTAAATATTTTCAGGTTGCGTACCAGAAAGGGTTACTTCCAGGTTTCGCCACTCGCGCATGTGCAGACGCTCAAAATGACATCACGCGCATGCATAGAAGCGGCGAATCGCGACCTGCATACGCACAGACGCGGGTTGCATTCTGCTCAGGTTGTAAACGGGGCTCCGGAACCAATCCTGTTCACAACCAGAGGTACCACTGTACAGTGGTACCTCGGGTTAAGTATTTAATTCGTTCCGGAGGTCCGTTCTTAACCTGAAACTGTTCTTAACCTGAAGCACCACTTTAGCTAATGGGGCCTCCCGCTGCTGCCATGCCGCCGGAGCACGATTTCTGTTCTCTTTTTATTTTTTATTTTTTATAATATTTTTATTAATTTTCACCAAAAGTAAAATAGATAAACATATCAACTTAACAAATTTTCTCCTTTTTGGACTTCCATCAGTCATTCTGACAATCATCCGAATTAAACTTTTTAGTTACACATTTCCTGAATTTCCTATTGCCTTTTAACATACCCATCTACACCTGTTTTTCTTTCTTACAATATTTCTTAAGTTTTTACAGAGCTTCTTTAAATGCCACTAACGTTATTTCATTATCACTTATACCTCCCCAATACTCGACTAATTTCCCCCAGTCCTCGATAAACTTTTGATCTCGTTGATATCTGATCTTCCCTGTCATTTTATCAAGTTCTGCAAAGTCCATCAGCTTCATTCTCCACTCCTCCAAAGTAGGTACTTGTTCCTGTTTCCATCTCTGGGCCAATAATATTCTTGCCGCTGTTACTGCATACTGGAAAAGTTTACAGTCCTTTCTGTTTATTTCATTTCCTATGATTCCTAAAAGGAAAGCCTCTGGTTTCTTAGCAAATGTATATTTCAACATTTTTTTCAATTCTTTAGATTTCAATTCCCAGAAGCTCTTCACTTTCTTACATTCCCACCACATATGGTAAAAAGTGCCATCCTTTTCTTTACATTTCCAACATTTCTTACATGTTTTATACATTTTTGCAAGTTTTACCAGTGTAATATACCATCTATAAATCATATTCATAACATTTTCCTTTAACGGAGCACGATTTCTGTTCTCATCCTGAAGCAAAGTTCTTAACCAGAGGTACTATTTTTGGGTTAGCGGAGTCTGTAACCTGAAGCGTATGTAACCTGAAGCGTATGTAACCCGAGGTACCACTGTATATGAACTCTTTACATATTGATACATATACATTATATTCGTAAATTCACATTTTCACATTTCTTTTTGTACCAACATTTATCCATTTCATATTTCTTGCCCGGCGTCTTCCCTCCACTCGTGCAAAGATCTCCTTTCCGAAGAAGTGAACTCGATTGCAAGAGCTTTTGCTTGAAACCCTAGTCCATTCTGGCCGGTGCTGCCTGTTTTTATTCTGCTTGGGAAAGGCCACGGGGGCAGAAGGTTGCAGGATCAGTCCCTAAAAGTGTATCCAGGCTGGGCTGCAGAGATCGCTTCCTGAAACCCTGGAGAGGCTGAGCTCAGTGGACCATGGACAGGGCTGGATTTAGGGTGGATGAGGCCCTCAGCTCCTGAAGGTAATGGGGCCCTTTCTATGTCCAGCTGTCCTTGGTCAACAACAAATTGTCACTTTTTTGTGTTGAATAGATGCTATATGGTCATTTATGGACCTCATAGGTATCTCAAGCCATTTGCGCATGCAGAATGTAAGCACCCTATATATAGAAAGGAGCAAACCAGTGATAGTTTAGGGAGCAGGCTAATAATAATAATAATAATAATAATAATAATAATAATTTATTTATATCCTGCCCTCCCCAGCCAAAGCCGGCTAACAGAGCGGCTAACAACAGTAAAATAATACAGGATTCTAAAAACAATTCATTATAAAATCAGCTAGCAGGTGGGGCCCATGACTTACATCATAGGAGCCTACACAACACAAAACACTGTTGCTGTATGTCGGTTTTATTTTATTTGGTTTTTTTATCTTGTATTTTGGAAATGTACATCCAGGTTTTTTTCCCTTTAATTTTTTTTTTTTGGGGCCCCCAGGAGAGTGGGGCCCTAATCTATATCTTGTTTAGCTTATATAGTATGTAAATCCGGCAATGGCCATGGATCTGGGTTGCTGATTTCTGTTAAGGAGCTGAGTTATCAGATATCTGAGCGATCAGAGACAGCAAGATATCATTCATTTAAGCCGATAAGTGAGGAACAGCCTCTGCTTGGAACCAGGCACCTCCCTACAGACCTTTAAGCGCAGGTTTATTGCTGATAAAGACGTTTGTCTTTACAGGACCACAGAAGAGCAAAAACCTGGGGAAACGGATTGAAACGCATCATATTTATGCCGCAAGGCGCAGGATCCTTTGGGGAAAGGCTGGTTCTAATGTTTATTTCTGTCTCAAGGGACCATCTTAATTTCTTTTCTTTTCTTTTCAATTATTAATTTTGTTAGTATTCTCTACACAACAGCAAAAACAATACACAAAACAAAAAAACAAGCATACAAAAAACACACACACCACAAATCCAAATCTTACAAAATAAGAATATAAACACTAAAAAGAAAAACAAACATTGACTTCCACCATCTCAATTTCATATATGTGCTCATGGGGTCTGAACTAGCGGTGTGATGGACCGGGAACAAGACCTTGGGGGTCATGTTGTTGTTGTTTGTTGTCGTTTAGTCGTTTAGTCATGTCCGCCTCTTCGTGACCCACTGGACCAGAGCACGCCAGGCACTCCTGTCTTCCACTGCCTCCCGCAGTTTGGTCAAACTCATGCTGGTAGCTTCAAGAACACTATCCAACCATCTCGTCCTCTGTCGTCCCCTTCTCCTTGTGCCCTCCATCTTTCCCAACATCAGGGTCTTTTCCAGGGAGTCTTCTCTTCTCATGAGGTGGCCAAAGTCTTGGAGCCTCAGCTTCAGGATCTGTCCTTCCAGTGAGCACTCAGGGCTGATTTCCTTCAGAATGGAGAGGTTTGATCTTCTTGCAGTCCATGGGAGTCTTCTCCAGCACCAGAATTCAAAAGCATCCATTCTTCGGCGATCAGACTTCTTTATGGTCAAGCTCTCACTTCCATACATCACTACTGGGAAAACCAGAGCTTTAACTATACGGACCTTTGTTGGCAAGGTGATGTTTCTGCTTTTTAAGATGCTGTCTAGGTTTGCCATCGCCTTTCTCCCAAGGAGCAGGCGTCTTTTAATTTCGTGACTGCTTTCACCATCTGCAGTGATCATGGAGCCCAAGAAAGTAAAATCTCTCACTGCCTCCATTTCTTCCCCTTCTATTTGCCAGGAGGTGATGGGACCAGTGGCCATGATCTTCGTTTTTTGGGTCATCACTCCACGAATATGTCTCCCCAGGGTGTGTCGGCCATGAAAAAAGAACCCAGGAAAGGGATCAGAAATAGAATTGCTGGTATCACAATGCTGTTATGCAAATCTGTGGCATTGCTGCGTTTGGAATATGGCGTCGTTTGGTCCCCTCACACAAAAAGGATGTTGTGGAGTTGGAAAATGTTTAGGAAAGGGCCACCAAAAATGATCAAGGGGATAAAATGACTCACCTATGGAGAAAAGTTTGCAGGGGAACTGAAACCTTATGGGGGGGGGGTTGCAGGGAAAGATTCAGGATTCCTCCCCGTTTATTTTATGTATTTAACAAAATTTATATACTGCCTGGCTGTTGGTGTTTTTAAAAAGCTCTCTGAGTGGTTTAGGAACAAGGTTTACAAAAAGATTCTCCATAACAAGGTTAAAAAGGTGTGTAAACACATTCAAAAGATGATGGAAATAACCAGGAGCTAAAGAGGAAGAGCCCATGAACCAATTTGGTTTTTGCAATTCCCACCCAAACCTTCCTTCTTTTTGCAAAAGAGTAAAGAATTGGAGCTGAAGTGATAGCATCCATTTGTTCTCCAAGATTAAAATCTTCCTTCAGGATCACTTAATGCAATCAGTTGTTCCTGCAGCCTAATTCCCACCTCTGCAGTAATAGCCAGCAGCTGCAGAAATGAGGAGCTCTTAATTGTTGTGGGCGGTCCTCTGACAAAGACTCCTTTCACAAAGAAACTATAGGATGCTCTCTGGGAGTTTTGTGCATGCAGCCATGACCAACAACCTACAGGTGAAACTCGGAAAATTAGAATATCGTGGGAAAGTTCATTTATTTCAGTGATTCAACTTAAAAGGTGAAACTAATATATGAGATAGACTCATGACCTGCAAAGCGAGATATGTCAAGCCTTTATTTGTTATAATTGTGATGATCATGGCGTACAGCTGATGAAACCCCAAATTAACAATCTCAGAAAACTAGAATATTAAATGAAATCAGCAAAACAAGGACTGCAAATAGAGCAATATTGGACTTCTGAGAAGTAGAAGCATGCATATGTACTCAGTACTTGGTTTGGGCCCCTTTTGCATCAATTACTGCCTCAGTGCGGCGTGGCATGGATGCATATTCAGTTGAATTACTGAAATAAACGAACTTTTCCATGATATTCTAATTTTCCGAGTTTCACCTGTAGACTGCTTTAACAGAGAATTCACAGGGGCTTTAATGGGTTGTCCTGGAACAGATATTAAGCTAACTGGTCAGCAATCTCCCATATCCTGCTGGGATCCATTTTAAAAAACTGAGTCTCACATTGACCACTTCCCCAGCCCTCAGGTGGAGAGGCTGATCTTAAGGACAAGTACCCAGCAGAACCCCCTCTGAAGAATCTAGACCAGAATCCTTTTCTCCTAGTGGCCAACCATTGATTCATGGCATTGTGCAGTTGGAGGGGACCCCAGGGGTCATCCAGTCCAACCCCCTGCAATAATAATAATAATAATAATAATAATAATAATATTTATACCCTGCCCATCTGGCTGGGCTTCCCCAGCCACTCTGGACGGTTTCCAACAAAATATTGAAATACAGTAATGCATCAAACATTAAAAGCTTCCCTAAACAGGGCTGCCTTCAGATATCTTCTAAAAGCAATGCAGGAATCTCAGCTAAGGCGCCCAACCTCTGCTTGAAAACCTCCAAGGAAGGAGTATGTTCCACTTGGGAAGTCCGCAACCAAGACCTGAGTGCAAGGGCTTTCTTCCCTCCTAAAATTGCTGGAAGCTGACATTCAGAGGCCTATTAAGATAGCTTTCAGGGTTCCTGGCTTTGTAATAGCTGTGCTCTCCCCTCCAGGAGTTTGTTCCGATCAAAAGTGGGTGAGACAAACTCCTGGAGGAGAATGAGGCTATCAAAGGCTACCAATAGCAATGGTTCTTCAACATCAACTTCATTGGACTGGTCATGATGTTCAGATGCCTGATGATCGTCTTCCAAAGCAACTGCTCTATTCCAAACTTAAAAATGGGAAGCGTAATGCTGGTAGTCAACAAAAGAGGTTTAAAGGCTGTCTCAAGGCAAATATTTGAAAATGTAGTATAAATACCAACAATTGGAAAACACTGGCCTGTGAACGCTCCAGTTGGAGAACAGCCTTGACCAAAGGTGCCAGGGGCTTTGAAGACACTCGAACTCAGGACACAAGGGAGAAATGTGTGAAGAGGAAGGCACGCTTGGCAAATCCACAGCGTGATCAACTCCTGTGCAGAAACCTATGTCCCCATTGTGGAAGGACGTGCGGATCCAGAATTGGCCTCCACAGTCACTTACGGACTCATTGTTAAGACCGTGTTCATGGAAGACAATCTTACTTGGCTAAAAGGGATCGCCAAAGAGAATATGCTAATGCACGGGTAGGCAAACTAAGGCCTGGGGGCCGGATGCGGCCCAATCGCCTTCTAAATCCGGCCCGCAGATGGTCTGGAAATCAGCGTGTTTTCACATAAGTAGAATGTGCCCTTTTATTTAAAATGCATCTCTGGGTTATTTGTGGGGCATAGGACTTTGTTCATTCCCCCCCCCCCAAAAAATATAGTCTGCCCCCCCACAAGGTCTGAGGGATAGTGTACTGGCCCCCTGCTAAAAAAGTTTGATGACCCCTGTGCTAAGGCCTCTGCCTTGGCAGGATTTAAAGGTAAAGGTAAAGGGACCCCTGACCATCAGGTCCAGTCGTGGACGACTCTGGGGTTGCGGTGCTCATCTCGCTTTACTGGCCGAGGGAGTTGGCGCACAGCTTCTGGGTCATGTGGCCAGCAGGACTAAGCCGATTCTGGCGAACCAGAGCAGCGCACGGAAACACTGTTTACCTTCCTGCCGGAGCGGTACCTATTTATCTACTTGCACTTTGACGTGGTTTCGAACCGCTAGGTTGGCAGGAGCAGGGACCGAGCAACGGGAGCTCACCTTGTCGCGGGGATTCGAACCACCGACCTTCTGATCAGCAAGTCCTAGGCTGTGTTTTGTTGTTTAGCCATTTAGTCGTGTCCGCCTCTTTGTGACCCCCTGGACCAGAGCACGCCAGGCACTCTTGTCTTCCACTGCCTCAGGCAGTTTGGTCCAACTCATGCTGGTAGCTTCGAGAACACTATCCAACCATCTGGTCCTCTGTCGTCCCTTTCTCCTTGTGCCCTCCATCTTTCCCAACATCAGGGTCTTTTCCAGGGAGTCTTCTCTTCTCATGAGGTGGCCAAAGTCTTGGAGCCTCAGCTTCAGGATCTGTCCTTCCCGTGAGCACTCAGGGCTGATTTCCTTCAGAATGGAGAGGTTGGATCTTCTTGCAGTCCATGGGACTCTCAAGAGTCTCCTCCAGCACCAGAATTCAAAAGCATCCATTCTTCGGCGATCAGCCTTCTTGATGGTCCAGCTCTCACTTCCATACTTCACTACTGGGAAAACCATGGCTTCAACTATATGGACCTTTGTTGGCAAGGTGATATGTTTTCGCCTGAGTTTATTATCCCTCCCCCAGCCCTCCTCTGCCCAGAGGCACCAGTTCATTCCATGCACTCCACTGCCTCTCCCAGTTCAGATATTACAGAGAAATGCGGCAGGAAATGATCTGCATACTGCTTTTGCAATACACAGATGGATCCACTGAACCCCGCCAGACCTATAAAGGAACAGGAGAGCTGGTGCTGTGGGGCTTCTCCAGATACAACTCCCATAAGAGGCTGCCGGATCAGGCCAACAGCCAAGCAGATGCTTGTTGGAAACCGGGAAGCAGGATTCAAACGCAAGACCAACACTGTCCCCTCCTGGGGTTTCCAGCAACTACAATTCAGAAGCCTTTCTGCCTCCAACTGCGGAGGCAGAACTGAGCCACCAAAAGTTCTCTCCTCCTCCACAAATCTGTCCAGTCCTCTTTTAAAGCCATCCAAGATGGCGGCCATCACAGCTTCCTGTGGCAGGGAGTTCCGCAGTTTTACTCTGTGCTGCATCAAGAAGTCCTTTCTTTTCTCTGTCTTGAATCTTCCATGGAATTCCTTGGATCTTTATGGAACGTAAATTTGAAATTTGCAGCCAGCTATACCATAAGAGAGAACATGATGAAAATGGCCCATAGGTGGTACATCACTCCTTCCAGATTATTAAGAATGTATAAAAATTTGGTGAATGCTTGTTGGAGATGTGGAGGAAATAACGGTGACATGATCCACATGTGGTGGACGTGTGAAAATATTTAAGATTTTTTGGGGGGAAATATGCGGTGAATTAAAATAGATGATGGGGATAACCTTCATTAAAAAACCGGAGGCATTTCTATTAAGTATTATAGACAAAGAGATCCCAAAAAATTCAAGAGTTATTCATGTATGCAACTGCAGCGGCTCGTATACTTGTGGCCAAGGGGTGGAAAGATCAGGAGGCTCCCAAAATAACAGACTGGCAAATCAAATTACAGGAATTTGTGGAGATGGCTCAATTGACTAGCAAACTCAGAGGAAACTCAAAGCAAAAATTTGCGGGAAAATGGCATGGTTATAGAAGATATGTTCAAAAATACAATAATAGTTTTGCCTCCGTGCTAGCGTTCGAGTGACAAAGGAAGTAAAAGGAGGTGGATAACAATTAAGGATTTATTGTGTTTTCTGAATGTATTGGAAAACTTAAATAGAAAGGTTTATTGTTTTGTGTACATTCAATTGTAAGATAAAACATATCCGAAGGGACTTGACAGGAAGTCAAAAATTGAAGAAAAAAGGTTTGTAAGATAAAAGGGGGGAAATATTTATTTTCATTATATTATTATTATTATTATTATTATTATTATTATTTGTGTGTGTTTTATATGGGATGTTTGGGAGGAAACAAGATGGTAAATAACAAACAAAATATTGATGTATGTAATTTTTATTTCTCCATTGTATTTTGTGGTCATATGGTTGTAATGTTTTTTGTAATATAAAATCATTCAATAAAAAATATTATTATTATTATTATTTTAAAAGAATCTTCCAAGACCGCTAGCAGCTGGGAATGAAACAATATTGAGTCTCCTGTGCCAGATTTCATAGTCGTTCAATTATTTTGTAATGCAAAGGGTTTCCAGACGGTCCAAAGGTAGGCAAAAAGGTAAAAAAAAATTGCAGTTGCCTTAATACTAAGGTATTCGTTTCGTTCATTTTTGTTCACAAGTATCATTCAAGTTCTATAAATCTCTCGCATTGGAAACTGGAAAAGCGAAACACCACCAATGAGAACGATAATGGCAGACACTTATGATAGAATATTTCCAACTAACAAAACTGACGGGTAAAGTCAGGGGAGCTTTAAATCAGAAAACATACGGAGAATGGAAAATATTTAAGGAATAAATTAAAATTATATTGTACAAATGATACCATCTTAGCAGAACTTGAATGATACTTGTGAACAAAAATGAATGAAACGAATACCTTAGTGGAATATATGAAGAAGGATATAACGCAAAGCTGTGCGACAAAACCACGATAATAGAAATAGTATAGTGAGAACGATTGGAAGTTTTAAGCAGAAATTTTTATTTGATGAACATGATTTTATATAAATTTTTGGGTTTTTTTCTTTTTCATTCATCTTTTCTTTCTATTCTTTTTCGTCTTTTTAACTTTTTTCTTACTCTTATGTCGTGATGTTTTTCCTTCTGTATTGAATTTTTCTATACTTACCTTCGTTGTAAATGATCATTTATTGGTATTTTAAACCAATAAATATTTACCATGGGGGGAAAAACCCTCTCGCATTGCAATGCCTTATTTCCCCCCTCTATGTGGGCAATTCCTCAACAGCAGAAAAAAGGAAGAAACTGATTCAGGTGGAAGATGAGATGCAGAAATGTTGAGTCTGTCCTGCAGTGACACCTGGCACAAAAATATTTCAAATATTTCCCCATCCTTCTCTTTCTCTCCCCTGCTCACGGTTCGCAACTTTCGAAATATCCCTTTCCCTTCTGTCAAAAGTGAAGCAAACTGTGCAGCTCCCCATTCCCACAACCCGGTAGCAAAGCTTTGGACATAAATGCACCCATTTTCCTGAAGCTTATCATTGCAAGGTGAGGACTCTGTGGGGAATGGTATTCCCAAAGGCGGGACAGAGATCTTCCATAACGTCAGCCCTATGGCCTCGTCTGCCGCCCTGTAGATTCCACCACAACACCATAGTTTGCTGCGGAGTGAATTTGTATTTATTTATAAAAATATTTACATCCTGCTATATCTTTTTTTTTTTAAAGAGCAGTTTACAACAATATACATTTTTTTTTAAAAAATTGAAACTTTAAAAATTTAAACCAGAGACCATCACCTTACTATTATGCAAATACGTTTCCTTAAGGGCCTGACGGCACAGAAAAAGTTCAGGTTGAAACGGAAGGAGCCTGCTGAATCTAGTGGCAGGGAGTTCCACAGGACTGGCTGGGCCGATGACACTAAAGGTTTGGTTTCTTGTTGGGGTCAGATGATCCTCGCCAACTCAGGAGGTGGCCAGCAACGCTCTTGCGGATGATCTCAGCGGTTTGGGATAGAAGGGTTCAGGTGACCCCCGAGGTAGAATCGCAGGATCGTAAGGGACCAGAGGGTCATCTAGCCCAACCCCGAGACCAAAGTTGTCCCCCCCAACTTTTTCCTTTTATTTATTTATTTTAAAAAACCTTGCATTTATAAAGACAGACTTGCTACCAGCCAATATTCTCACCAGTTGACCAGAGGGTGTAAAGCAACAATCTCTTTTCTGCATCTACTCCTGGAGTGCCAATTGGTGGGGAAGTTCTGTGATGCAGTAGACGCTTCCGATTATTAGGCGCCAATTGGCGTAAAGGTCTTTGGAGGGGATCACAGTCCTAGGACTTGAGACACTGATGGGTGGAAAGATTGGAAGGGGTGAGGGTGGCGGGAAATCTCCAGATTCCAAAATGTTGATTGGCCAGAAAGTGCCAGGGTCCTCCCGGGGCAGTGCCAGGAGGAAGCGACTGTTACGTCTGGGCATTGCGCTCTGTCTCTGCCAGACACTCTCTAACCAGCGCCCGGGGGGCATGAACAATTCCTCACCTCTCCATACCACTCTTGCTGCCTGCGTAGGTAGGCAGGTCGAATCTCCTTCCCCGTCTCCTCAATGACCAAAAGCAAGTCTGTCTATGAGCTCTGGGAGGCTTGGGCACCTGGGGGCTTCATAGCCTGCCCGTAGCCCATCGACGGGGGCCCAAAATCGTTGGAGAGAGGTCAGAAGGGGGCAGAAGCTCCAGAGTCCAACTTTCTTTTCAGAGAGGCAAGTGGTCTGGGGACAGCAGCGCTTCTCCCGGCTGCTGGCAGGGGGCCACCACCGTGCTCTGCAGAAAAGGCCCCGCCACGCTCGCAACTGGGAACACGATGTCGGCCGGCCGGGTCATCCAGTCGAGGCCTTTGTAAATCAAGACAAGGACCTTGAACCTGGCTCAGCAGCAAATGAGCAACCAGTGCAGCTCCGTTAACAAGGGAGTTCAATGTTTTCGCTGGAAGCTCCGGTCGGCAATCGGAGCGCGGCTTCTGAACCGGGTCCAAGGGCAGCCCCACGCAGAGCGCATTGTAGTAGTCCAGCCTCGAGGTTCCCAGTGCACGGACTATGGCTGTCCAGGAATGGCGAACCAAAGAGAGCTGGGCATGATGGCGCCTAATGGAGGGAGACTGGGATTTCTGTTTCGATTTATCCTGTGAGATCTGGAACATCTGCAGTTGCGAATCCCGGGTGTTGGAGAGATTAAGCCAAGAGGCGTCATCTCTTAAGTCCTGCTTTCTTTTCAGAGAGGCAAGTGGTCTGGGGACAGCAGTGCGTCTCCTGGCTGCTGGCCAGGCTGGTAGGGGGCCACCACCGTGCTCCGCAGAAAAGGCCCCGCCATGCCGGCAACTGGGAAGATGATGTCGGCCGGCTGGGTCATCCAGGCGTCGAAGACGGTCTTGTTGGGCGGCATGGCTTGGTCCAAGTCGAGCAAGAGCCCCGAGGGACGGGCCAGGGGGGCGGGGGGCCTGGGCAGCAGCTCCCAGTACCCCGGGGGGCTTGTGAAGGGCAGGGGGTTGTAAATCGGCAGGCCCGGGACGGCGGCAAAGGCGGAGAACGGAGGTGGGTAGCTGGGGGGAGCCACCACGTTGGGGGCCACACACTTGGTGTACGAGGTGGGCAGCTGCTGCAGGTGTGGCCCTCCGGCCCGCGAGGCGTCGTCGGAGTCTGAGCTGCTGCTCTCGGGGCCCTGGAGGACCCGGGGGCGCTTGGCCAAGCTGTGGGGCACGTGCCCCTTCTTGGGCCTCGGCCACCCGGCTTGCCTTCCGTCGGGGGACAGGGACCCCAGGGAGGAGAGGCTGCTGGAGGAGGAGAAGGAACGGAGGGCCGGCAGGCGGCTGGGGGGCCGCCAGGGCAGAACTGGGTGCTCTGTGCAGACCTGGTAAATGGGGACGGAGCCCCAAGCGTCTAGGGCGGCAGAGGGGCTGTGGGGCAGCTCAGGGGCTGCCCTGGGCTTCCCGCTCAGACCCACGTCCTGGAAGTCGCTGAGCAGGGTGTCAATGCTGATGGGGCTGTTTTGGGGGACCCCTTCACCGGCCGGGAATGTCCTTGTGTCCTCAGGGGTGGGCATGTTCTGGGGGGCCGGGGGTCTTCCGTTGAGCGGCCAGCCGTGGTACACATAGGGGGCCAGGTCGGCGGCAAACGCCCGCTCTTCCTGGCGGGAGATGGGGGTGTTTTGCAGTTTTAGGGCTTCCGGGGGGATGCGGTTCACGTCCACGGTCCAGAAATTCCCCTTGGCCTTGGGCTTGGACGGGTCCTTCAGCACCTGCGGGAGACGGGAGGGAGGGGTGAGGTGCTTTTTTATTATTGTTATTATTAATAATAATAATAAATTTTTATTTATACCCCAGTATGCAGATGACACCCAGCTCTACCTCTCCTTTAAATCAGAACCAGTGAAGGCGGTGAAGGTCCTGTGTGAGTGTCTGGAGGCGGTTGGAGGATGGATGGCGGCTAACAGATTGAGGTTGAATCCTGACAAGACAGAAGTACTGTTTCTGGGGGACAGGAGGCGGGCAGGTGTGGGGGATTCCCTGGTCCTGAATGGGGTAACCGTGCCCCTGAAGGACCAGGTGCGCAGCCTGGGAGTCATTTTGGACTCACAGCTGTCCATGGAGGCACAGGTTAAATCCGTGTCCAGGGCAGCTGTGTACCAGCTCCATCTGGTACGTAGGCTGAGACCCTATCTGCCCGCGAACTGCCTCGCCAGAGTGGTGCATGCTCTGGTTATCTCCCGCTTGGACTACTGCAATGCGCTCTACGTGGGGCTACCTTTGAAGGTGACCCGGAAACTACAACTAATCCAGAATGCAGCAGCCAGACTGGTGACTGGGAACAGCCGCCGAGACCATATAACACCGGTCTTGAAAGACCCACATTGGCTCCCAGTACGTTTCCGAGCACAATTCAAAGTGTTGGTGCTGACCTTTAAAGCCCTAAACGGCCTCGGTCCAGTATACCTGAAGGAGCGTCTCCACCTCCATCGTTCTACCCGGACACTGAGGTCCAGCACCGAGGGCCTTCTGGCGGTTCCCTCACTGCGAGAAGCCAAGTTACAGGGAACCAGGCAGAGGGCCTTCTCGGTAGTGGCGCCTTCCCTGTGGAACACCCTCCCACCAGATGTCAAAGAGAACAACAACTACCAGACTTTTAGAAGACATCTGAAGGCAGCCCTGTTTAGGGAAGCTTTTAATGTTTGATGTATCATAGTATTTTAATATTCTTTTGGAAGCCGCCCAGAGTGGCTGGGGAAACCCAGCCAGATGGGCGGGGTATAAATAATAAATTATTATTATTATTATTATTATTATTATTATTATTATTATTATTACCCTGCCCTTCCTGGTTCAAAAACCGGGCTCAGGGCAGCTAACAACAAATTTAAAATACTTTTAATTATAAAAGCAGCATAAAATACAATATAAAAACATGAATAACAAAAAAAATCAAAAATCAATTTAGGGGAAATAAGCATTAGATAATCTCCAGGGCTAGCTGGCTGGACTGGTCCTACTTGGGCCAGCGAGGAGGCCAGGGGAGAATTAGCTGTGGGGTCTCAGAGCGGGTAATCTTCATAAAAAGAGGAGAGGGAGGGAAGAGAAGGGAAATAAAAGATCAGTCTGAATTCAAATTAAAGGCCAGGTGGAATAGCTCTGTCTTACAGGCCCGACGGAAGGAGGTTAAATCCTGCAGGGCCTGGTCTCGTGGGACAGAGCATTTCTCCAGGTCGGAGCCACCACTGAAAAGGCCCTGGGGGAGGATAGTCTGACTTCCTTAGGGCCTGGGACCCCTAAACTTTGGTTATTCATGGACCTTGGTGTTCTGTTGGAAGCCGCTAAGAGTGGCTGGGGAAAATTATTATTATTAATAATAATAATAATAAGCTTCAGCTCTGCAATTATGCTGTCCGATTCTGGCCCCTCTTGAAGCCCAGGGTCCCCTTCAGGCCCCAACCCTCCCTCCCTCCCTTGCGCCCCCACCTCACCTTGTAGAAGCAGTCATTGGAAGACAGGTTGTGGCGGATCGAGTCCTTCCATCCCTGGTAGCCTTCCTTGAAAAAGGGGAAGAGGGTGCTGATCTCTTGGATGATCTGAAAAGAGCAGGAAGCAAATGTGAAAGGATTCCTCGGGGGTCAGTGGGCACCGATCCCGGACAGTGCCCCATAGGAACGCAGGCAATACAACTCTTGGGGAGAAGCCTCTGGATTCTAGGATTCTGCAATATCCTTCTGGAGGGGAGGAGGCCAGAATCTGGCCGGCAGCGCCACCTGCTGGAATGACCGGAGCTCTGCCACGCAGCTGCCCTACCTGCCTTGCAAGGTTGTTGTGATAAGAGGGTAAGATCGGCTGCTTTGAGCTCCTTGGAGCAAAGGTGGGAAATAAACCAAATAAATAAGTCGATTCCTGCCGGGGGGGGGGGGGGGAGAGGCTGGCCCAAGTATATATTGGATCAGATATGGCATTTTATATTTGCAAAAAGCCTGGCTCAAAACCATCTGTCAAGAGGTAAGAGGAAATCATTATTAAATATTATTAAATGTTACATATTAAAGTATGTGGTATTTGACTCCAGACAGGCGATTTAGAATGCAGCATGGATCAGGGTTAGAGGTATACTCATTTCATATTTCATATATTTTTAACTGCAGCTATATCTGAATTGTCTCTGTTATATCCAACTGCAATTCAATGTATTCCTGTTGTGTTTTATGATTTCCCTGATATTGTAAGTGAGCTGGAACTGGTCTGTGACCATAATAATATAATTCTAATTCTAATACAGCAGATTTCTAATTTCTCAATTAACTTGTTTTGGAAAAATGGTTAACTATGCATTATCACTACACATTCTATCTAATATTAGGTTGCAAAACCACTGCACTCTCAAGTGGTTTTATCAAGTTATCTGAATGATGAAGTGAGAAAGAATATATATTTATGAGCTAGTATGAAGCTCTCGACAGCTCCAGAAGTTTCGATTGCCACAAAGGGGAATGTTAGCATGACATTAACAGTGAAAACATGGTTGGAATATTGCAGAAATGTCAAAGGTTACAGAGCACATTCAGTTATGGGATGGCTGGAAAAAGCAATACGACCTTGTTTAATATTTTAATGTTTCAATATTTTAATGTTGTATTTTAATCTTGTTTTTAAGTTGTATTCATTCAACTTGTTTTTATTATTGCTTGTTAGCCACCCTGAGCTTGGCTGGGGAGGGCGGGGTATAAATAAAAATTATTATTATTGTCATTATTAACTTCATGAAGAAAAAACTATAGATCACATATTTACTGCTGTAATTCATTCGAATTAACGTAGTATTGATGAGCTGCAATGATTGTATTTATAATATTGGCTTACATTGAATTTTATTCAGATTTATGTTATCCTTGTAGTGTCCTTTATTGCATTTGGTTCTCTAGATAGGTCTTTCCATGTGAACCAACCTAGAAGTTATCAGGAAAGAGGAAGATGAACTGATTAAGGTTTTCTAAAAGGGATGACCTGGAGACTTCTCCCCGCCCCACCACAGATAGCTCTTTTAATGACGGTTAAATAGACATATCCTGCTCTGAGGATTTGCATTTCCTGCCTTTGCTTTGTTCAAAGCAACCTTTTGAATAGAACAGGTGAGCTCCCACCTGAGGGCAAGATGCTGAAGAGCAGTGTTGTGTGTTGCTGTAGTGCTGTCAGTTTTAAGCTGTGGGACAGCTCAATTGCTAGAGCCTGCGACTTAGAATATCATGGTTGCGGGTTCAAGACCCAGGCTGGGCAAAAGATTCCTGCAATATTGGGGCTGGATTATCCTCGTGGTCCTTTCTGACTCTGCAATTCTATGATAACCTAAGTCAGAGGTTTTCTACCAGTGTGCTGTGCAGAGCTGTCAACTTTTCCCTTTTCTTGCGATGAATCCTATTCGGAATAAGGGAATTTCCCTTTAAAAAAGGGAAAAAGTTGACCGCTATGGTGCTGTGGAGGGACGTGGGTGGCACTGTGGGTTAAACCACAGAGCCTAGGACTTGCCGATCAGAAGGTCGGCGGTTCGAATCCCCGCGACGGGGTGAGCTCCCGTTGCTCAGTCCCAGCTCCTGCCAACCTAGCAGTTCGAAAGCACGTCAAAGTGCAAGTAGATAAATAGGTACCGCTCCGGCGGGAAGGTAAATGGCGTTTCTGTGTGCTGCTCTGGTTTGACAGAAGTGGCTTAGTCATGCTGGCCACATGACCTGGAAGCTGTACGCCGGCTCCCTCGACCAGTAAAGCGAGATGAGCGCCACAACCCCAGAGTTGGCCGCGACTGGACCTAACGGTCAGGGGTCCCTTTACCTTTACCTTTATGGCGCTGTGGCACCCTGGGGTGCCTTGAAATGATGGCCAGGGGTGTCCTTTGTCCCTCTTTCCTTTCCTTCCCTCCCTCTTCTAATGTCTCCCAAAGTCTTGCACAGCCGCAGGATCACATTCACCCGGTGCTCTACCAGCTGCACTGGCTCCCAGTGGAGTGCAGGATCAGGTTCAAGGTGCTGGTTTTGACCTTTAAAGCCCTATACGGCCTAGGACCCTCGTACCTACAGGACCGCCTCTCCTGGTATGTCTCATGGAGGACCTTACGGTCTTCAAACAAAACCATCTTGGAGATCCCGGGCCACAGGGAGGTTAGGCTGGCCTCAACCAGAGCCGGGGCTTTTTCGGCCGTGGCCCCGATCTGGTGGAACGCTCTGTCCCAAGAGACTAGGGCCCTGTGGGACTTGACATCTTTCCGCAGGGCCTGCAAGATGGAGCTGTTCCGCCAGGCCTTTGGCCAAGGCACAGTCTGACCCCCTCCTTTGGTCATCCTCACAGAACTCTAGCCCAATGGTTGCCATGAATTCGACTCTGAATTGATTTTAGAATGAATTGATTTTAGAATGTACAGCCATACCTCGTTTTGAAGTTGCTTCAGGTTGAGCGCTTTCACGTAACGTTCCACAGCGACCCAGAAGTAACGGAACGTGTTACTTCGTTTTCGCTGCTCGTGCATTTGCAGACGCTCAAAATGACGTCACACGCATGTGCGGAAGCGACGAATCGCGCACACGCAGGTTGCGTTTGCTTCAGGATGCGAACGGGGCTTGGGAACAGATCCAGTTTGTATCCAGAGGTACCACTGTATTTAAATTAATTGATTGTGATTTTATGTAACCTGTGCTACTTTTATTGTTGCTAGCTGCTCTGAGCCTGGCTTCGGCTGGGGAGGGCGGGATAGAAATAAATTCATTAATTATTATTTATTATTATTATTATTATTATTATTATTATTATTATTTGCAGTAGCCCTGATCCTGCCATTGCTGGCTCCCAAGGGAAGGTGCTGGCCTCGCTTTCACCTTTGGCCAGTCTCCGTTGGGCCACTAAGGCTGGGGGCATCCCCTGCCCTGTGAGGAACCCCTCTCTATTTTGGGGGGGGCAGGAGCTTAGAGACCGGGGTGGCAGCAGCAGCTGCCCAAAGGACTCCCAAGGAGAGGGGAGAGGAGAGGAACCACGGGGGGGGGGGGAGGTTTGGAAAAGGGCGAGGGGCTGCCGGCTCTGCAATAAAAGGATGACCTAACTGGATACTTTATGTCCCCCAGGGGTGCCACAGAAATAATGTACAGTGGATGCTCAGGTTGAGAGCGTGATCCGTGCGTGATGCACGTTCACAAGCTGCAGCATTCGCAACCTGCATCTGCGCATGCGTGGATTGCGATTCGGCACTTCGGTGCATGCACAAAGCACGATTTAGCACTTCTGCGCATGCACGACCACCGAAACCTGGAAGTAACCCGTTCCAGTACTTCCAGGTTTTCGCGGTCTGTAACCCGAAAAAACACAACCTGAAGCAGGTGTAACCTGAGGTATGACTGTAGTTGGTCAAGGGAGCCATGGACTCAAAAAGGATGAAAACCTCTGGCTTAATTGCATTCCCCAGCAGAGATGGAACAGGATGCCCCCTTCTGGGCAGCCTCTGCAACTGCAAAGTGAGAGACTCATGGAGTCGAGTTCCCCAGGGGTGAGATGCCAACAATGGGCGAATTTTAGCACAGACTCTCCATTTCCAGCCACCACCTATTGAAGCTGAGAAACCACCAAGTTCCCTTCAGCATCTTCAGCACTCGGTCAACTTCAGACCTGTACCAGATCCTGCACTGGAGGGGGCTGGACTAGATGACCATAGGGGGGACCCCTTCCAACTCTACTATGATTCATATTTAATAAATATTATTATTATTATTATTATTATTATTAATACCCCGCCCTTCCTGGTTCAGAAAACTGGGCTCAGGGCGGCTAACAACAAATTTAAAACACTTAATTGGTGCAACAACAAACAGCATAAAACATGAATAACAATAAATTCAGAAATCAAAAAGCAATTTAGGGGGGAAATCCATCCAATAAACATTCGATGATCACCAGGGCCAGCTGGCTGAATTAGTCCTAATTATCACTTATATTGATCATCAAATTGTAAATAAGAGAAGCTGTACTTCTTAGCCTCCCTTCCAGCTGTCCAGACAAGGCATGAGGGAGGGAGCTTTTGAAACCACCTTGAACCACGTAAGACATTGACCCGACTCCTCCTCTGGGAGAAAACCTGTGGATGATCCAAAAATGTAAACAGAAAACTGCCTTCGGTGCCACTGACCCCTTGCAGGCAAGAATTCAGTTGGGTGTGCTTTTCTGCAGAGAGAGGGGCAGAAAAGGAACTTTCCCCCGTCCCAACAGAAACCCCAGGTCTGCATGGCCATGAATTGTAATGGCTTGCGGTTCTCTACCTGTGGGTCCCCAGATGTTGGACTACAACTCCCATCATCCCTGAGCAGTGGCGTAGCGTGGGGGTGCAGGGGGGGCCGGCCGCACCGGGCGCAACATCTGGGGGGGGGCGCTCGCACTCGCAGCTCTCTGCCCCTACCTGGCTCACTCACTCTCTCTCACTGCAGTGCTGGCTGTGCGAATCCGATCTGAGCCGCTGGGTCGCCGCCCACTGTGGAGGGGGTGGGTGCCAGGCGTGCGGTGCGGAGAGAGAGCGAGGGACTATCTGGGGGAGGGACAGTGCAGCGGCCGCCCAGCGCAGCGCTGAGCGCGGGAGAGAACCACACCAGACCAGACCAGGCAGCAGCAAGAAGAAGCTGGCAGCGGCGGCAGGTTAGGGGTTAGGGGGCGCAAATTACTTGCCTTGCCCCGGGTGCTGACAACCCACGCTACGCCGCTGTCCCTGAGCTCTGGCCTTGCTAGCTAGGGGTGATGGGAGTTGTAGTTCAACAACATCTGGGGACCCACAGGTGGAGAAAGGCAATCGACTCCCAAATTAGGGAGCCTGGCACCACCGCTCTGTTTCGAGCATCGCTCTTGTGGCTCAGGGCCCTTGTATCTATGGGACCGCCTCTCCTGGTCTGCCCCACAGAGGACCTTAAGGTCCATGAATAATCATAGTTTAGAGGTCCCTAAGGAAGTCAGATTATCCTCCACCAGGGCCAGGGCCTTCTCAGTGGTGGCTCCGACCTGGTGGAATGCCCTGTCCCAGGAGACCAGGGCCCTGCAGGATTTAACCTCCTTCCGCAGGGCCTGTAAGACAGAACTAATCCGCCTGGCTTTCAATTTGAACTTAGCCTGATCTTTTATTCCCCTTCCTTCCCTCTTTCTCCCCTTTTTATGAAGATTATCCGCTCTGAGATCCCACAGCTAATTCTCCCCTGGTCTCCTCGCTGGCCCAGATAGGACTAATTTAGCCAGCTAGCCCTGGTGATCACCTAATGTTTATTGGATGGATTTCCCCCCTAAATTGATTTTTTAATTCTGAATTTATTGTTATTCACGTTCTATACTGTATTTTATGCTGTTTTTAGTTGCATCAATTAAGTGTTTTAAATTTGTTGTTAGCCACCCTGAGCCCGGGTTTCTGAACCAGGAAGGGCGGGGTATAAATAAAAAACTATTATTATTATTATTATTAAGCAGCTGTACCTGCCTCTCACTGCCAGAAATACAAGCTTCTAATAATTAAATGTTTCCTGCAACACACGGGCTGGACTAGATGACCCTTGGCAACTTGACAATTCTATGAGTCTCTTAATTTCTTTTCTGGGATGGCGATAGAGGATGCCTGGAACAGGAGACGGAAACCGTATCTCGCCATTCTCCCACGTTGAGATCCAAAGCTGGCTTCCAATGTTTAAAAACTCATTTAGGTAACCCTGGCCCACCCCATAATAAATTAATAATAATAATAATAATAATAATAATAATAATAATAATAATAATAATTTTATTTATACCCTGCCCTCCCCGGCCAGAGTTGGGCTCAGGGAGGCTAACACCAGTAATATAAAATTATTGTAAAACAGTAAAAACATAATAGGGGAAAAAGAGAGGGAGGGAAAAAACAAACAAACAAAAAAACCACAACCCCAATTTAAAATACAGGTTAAAATGCAATTTAATAATCTTGAGGGCTGCAGTTCCGCCTAGCCATCAGGGCCGGATTTCGGTTTGACAAGGTCCTAAGCTGCTGAAGGTAACGGGGCCCTTTCTATGTCCAGCTGTCCTTTGCCAACAACAAACTGTTGCCGTTTTTTTGCGTTGAATAAATGTTACATGGTAATTGATGAACCTCATAGGTATCTAAAGCCATTTGCATGCAACAAAATACACGTATTTTATCATAGCAACTGCTGAACTGAAATACAATACATCCAGGTTGTTTTTTCCTTTAAATTTTTTTTGGGGGGCCCTAAGCTATAGCTTGTTTAGCTTATACCAGGGGTCAGCAAAACTTTTCAGCAGGGGGCCGGTCCACTGTCCCTCAGACCTTGTGGGGGGCCAGACTATATTTTTTGGGGGGGAAATGAATGAATTCCTATGCCCCACAAATAACCCAGAGGTGCATTTTAAATAAAAGGGCACATTCTACTAATGTAAAAACACGCTGATTCCCGGACCGTCCACGGGCCCGATTTAGAAAGCGATTGGGCCAGATCCATAGCTGTCAACTTTTTCCTTTTTTAAAGAGAAATTCCCTTATTCCGAATAGGATTCCTTGCAAGAAAAGGGAAAAGTTGACAGCTATGGCTGGATCTGGCCCCTGGGCCTTAGTTTGCCTACCCAGGGGTCTTCAGAGTTAGGAGAACTGGGGGGGGGGGGGGGTTCATTGAGTGGGGAAGCTTAGGGCCTGGGTGGCAAAAGGATAAAGGTAATCCTTGCCACTGACCCAGAAGCCTGTTAACTCCCCAGGCATCTGTCAGCTGAGCAGGCGCATTCCTCCTACTGTATGTAGTGTAAATATCTTCCCCACATCATCCATGGGTCAGAGATCAGTCAAGCCAGATGGGGATTAGCGCCTGCAGGGTGCAAATTGCTTTGGTGGAGGGGAGAGGAATGTTGCATTGGAGTAAGGCAGCATCACTCGAACTCGCCTCCCTGCTGGTGCCCTCTCTCTCTAAGCCCTCTCAATTGTCTCCCAAGGCATTTGCCCAGGAGATCCAAAGATAGATAGATAGATAGATAGATAGATAGATAGATAGATAGATATATCTTTATTGTTATTGTCCCATGCAGGACAATGAAATTGCAAAACTACATAAAACTACCACAAAACTACATAACACTACATAAAAACTACATAAAAAGGGGCATCAAATCGAGTGATCTGGGTCAGGCTGCACACTTACTGGAGAGTAAGTCCCACTCAACTTAGTGCAGACATCACAAGAGCAAAATCCAAACTTCGGAAGGAAAGAAACTTAATCAATATAGTGGTTCCTTGGTTCTCAAACAAGGGACCCTGCTGAAAAAGTTTGCTAACCCCTGCTGAAGACTATAAGCAAGAGCCAGGATAATTTTACGGAGGGACCTTCCACAAAGCGTTGCCAAGAGGCAGTCCTTGACTCCCAATAGCAATGGCCAAGCCCGACCCCTTGGGTCGAGGGCCTCTGAGAATGCACAGAGTGCCTCTCAAACGTATTGATTTATTGCATTTGAGCCCACCTTTCCGCTAAGGGCCTCAAGGTGGCCACGTGGTTCTCTCCCTCCTCGTGTCATCTTCACAACAGCCCTGTGAGGTAGGCTCAGCTGAGAAGCAGAAACTGGCCTTTGAGGCCACACCCAGTGAGCTTCACAGCCAAGGGAAGGGGAGTCGAACCCTGGTCACTGGCGGAGGAACACGATCCTGCTGGGGTGCCATCGCGGCTGCCCCCAGCTCCGCCACTGATCCTGGTCTCCCACTTCCTAGTCCAGCGCTCTAACCATTGAACCACCACTGCCTTTCCAATTTCTAAGCTTCACCCTGCACCTTGTATGCTGCCCTGTTTTTCAGCCACAATATATTCTGGTCCTATATTGCACGAATGAACCCCTTGCTCCCCCAAGGATGGCCGTCGCTCCTCCAAACTAGTATTTCCCCAGAATTACACCCGTGGCTGTAATTCAGAGGCGTAACGCCCACTCTCATCGCCTTCAAAGGACTCTCATCTAGCAGCATTGACATCTAGTGGCAGGGAGTTCCATAGATTAATCCTGCACTGAGTGGGAAAAGTATATACACCCCTTCGTCCAAAATCTGCTGCAGGAAGAACCACACATTGTAGGCTTCTGGGAGAGGGATAAATTCTTCTTAAGAGTAGACCCACTCAAATTAATGGAGCTAAATCACTCAGGGTCATTCATTTCAATGGGTCTAGCCTGAAGACGACTAATAATAGATAGAACACTTTTTTGTCTGCCCCAAGTTCTCCATATAATCAAAATTAGAATTATCATGAATGAATAAAAACCACCCTGGCTAGTTATACTATGGTCTTTTAAACTGGGGGAGGCGGGTATTGATCTTGTTTGTTACCAGGTTTTGTATTTTCCTGTTTTTATATTGTAAACCACCCTGTGATCCTTGGATGCTGATGTATGTATGTATGTATAAATAAATAATAATAATATTTTCTTATTAAACCCTGAATTATTTTACTCCCTCTTTAGTTTCCTCCACCCTGAATTGAACAAAAACCAAACATCTCCCCCCCCCCTCTAAAAATACTATCAAGGGGTTTTTGGTGAGGATGGCTTCCCCCATGCAGAGGTGCTGGAAGGGGGGGGGGCGGGAAGAGGAGATTCTTAGATATCCCAGAGGGCCTTTTTATCTTGCTGAAGCAGCTTAGCACAGCTGGGGGGAGAAACGGGTACCTGGAAGTAAATATTCCCTTCAATTTCAGAGATACTAAAGGCTTGGAGCAAGGCATTTTGCTAACTGGTTTGGGAAGGAGCAGTCCTTAGGCAGATAAGAGCCCTGGTCTTTGAAATCCTAGCCCTAGCCTGACCCCAGGGTGATCTAGAATATTTATTTCATTTCCTAAAATGTATACACTGCTTGATTGCAAAAAAACCAAAACCAAAACCCCTCAAAGCACCAGTAAGGAAATTTGACAACAATCTTAGACTTCTGAAAAGTTAAAATAGATGAAAAACAGGATTAAATCTCGCATTTCAGGGGGTTGGAGTAGATGACCCTAAATTCCCTTCCAACTCTACAATTCTAAATATATAGCTGGGCTGATCTGAACAAAAATGTTGGCGTTCCAAAGTGTACAGGTGCCACCACACTAAAAGATTGAATTTCTGCAATTGTGGGGAGGATGTTATTTTGGATTGAAGTGGTTGAATGGGTGCGTATGGGGTAAGACAATCTCTGATGGGTAAATAGAGAGCAATCCTGATTACTTGGACCAGAATGAAGCCCTGGAAGAGGGGCAGGCACTCCCATAAAAACATACAATCTACAAAAAAAGCCGCCTTGCTTTTACTCTCCTGCAAGAGACCCAGGAAAGCAGCAATGGTTGCAAGGCAAGGGAGCCCAACTCTGCACAAGCCTAGAGATTTCAGAATTTCAAATAAATCCCGTCATCCTGAATGATCATAGTGGAAACTAAGTCCCCATGATTTGGAAAGAGCAGTTGTGTTAAGGCAGCCTGTTCTGCAGCCTTCGAGGGACGAATTAAACTCCAGTTGAATTGTGAGGCTCCACAAGGATCGGGCCCAGCTATTCTAGCATCACAGAAATCGGGACAAGTATCCCTGCAAGTAAGTTCAGGAAAGCTCCAAGCCTTAAAAAGGTCAAGACAAAATCCTAAGGTTTTCTGGGCTCGAACACATTGCACAAGGCAAAGGATATTAATCCCAGGGCTGCTGAATTCGTAACGGAAGCTAATGCCATTAAGTCCTGAGCAGTAAAAATTTCCCATTTGAGCATAATAAATTATCTGTCTATTCCAGAATCCTTGTTCTCACAGCAGCCAACCTGATGCCCATCGTGGGAAAACAACAAACAGGATCTGAGCACAAGAGCCTTCTCTCTCCTTTCCTGAAACTTCCAGTAACTGCCTCCAGCTGTGGTGGCAAAGCCCAGCCATTCTGGCTAGTAGCCCATGAATTTATCCAATCCTCTTTAAAATCCATACAAGTTGGTGGCCATCTCTGCCTCCCACAGTTTAACTCTGCGCTGCCTGAAGAATTAGGACGTCCTTTTACCCATCCTGAATCTCTCAGCATTCAGCTTCCTGGGATTCTGCTACAGTTAAGAGAGGAGGAGAACGATTTTCCCCTAGCCTCTTGTGCATAATTTTACAAACTTCTATCGTGTCGCCTCCAAGAGAGAACCAATTCTAGGACCTTCCCTAGACATCCGAAGGCAGCTTTTACAGTCGGGTGTATCCTGCAAATTCTGCTGGAAGCTGCCCAGAGTGGCTGGGGCAACTCAGTCAGATGAGCTGGGTACAAGCAATAAATAATAATAATAATAATAATAATAATAGGCTTTTCTCTAAAGTCGCCTTTTTTCATAGGAGAGTTGCTCCATCCACTCCCTCATTTTGGTGGCCCTTTTCTGCACCTTTCCCAACTGCACGATATCCTTTCGTAGGGATGCCTCCCCCTCGCCCACCTGAGCCCCCCACCCCTCTGATCATCTTACCTGGGACAATTTGAGCTTCCGGCTTGGGGAGGTCTGGATGGCCAGTGCAATCATTGCCAAATAGGTGTAGGGGGGCTTGGGGTGGCGGTGGTAGTTTTTCTTCTTCCTCTTCGCCTTTCTGCCCGCCTCCTTGGCCGGACCCTCGCCCTGCCTGCCACCAGGCTCCTCGGCAGACCCCAGAGCTTCCTTGCCCAGGGTGGGGTCCTTGTCCAGGGTGCCGTTCTCAGGATTTTGGTGTGGACTGGAGGTGGCAGACATTGCTGCTGCTGCCTCCGCCTGGGAGAGCCTGAAGGGCTAGTCAACTGACCAGCGGCTCCTAGGATAAACAGCTTGTTGGCCTAAAGGAGGAGGAAGATTTGGAACCCATTCATGTCTTTATCATGCTGATGATGGAATCTCAGCCTGGAGATGGAGATCCTGCAGGGCAGAAGGGTGTGAGGGGAGGGGCGCAGGGGCCAGTTGGCAAACCATTAACATCTGGCTGCTAATCTCTGAGCCAGAGATCCAGTGCCTGGGTTAGCCCCATGAGATGCCTACTGCAGGCATGGGGAGATGGAGGATTTGCACCTCTTGGTAGTGGCGCCTAATGGTGCTGCCATTCCCAACGGCTTGCCTGAGCGGCGTGCAAAACATCTGGAGCAGAATCGGGTCCCCGGGCTAAACAGGAACCCACAAACTGGAGTTTTAATTCGTGGCGAGCAACCTATCCTTTCCCTGACAGGGTGGTTCTTGATCGATGAATCACAGATTTGCAGGGTGGGAAGGGGCCCCAAAGGATGTCAAAGTGGGAGGGGTAGCTAATGCTGCAGAAGACAGAATCGGGATTCAAGGTGACCTTAGAGGATTGGAGAACTGGGCCCAAACTAACAAAAATGAGTTTCCAGAGGGACAAATGTCAAGTTCTGCACTTACAAATATAAGATGGAGGACATCCGCCTTACTAGCAGAACATGTGAAAAGGACCATGGGGTCTTAGTACAGTGGTACCTCGGGTTACGTACTTAATTCATTCCAGAGGTCCGTTCTTAACCTGAAACTGCTCTTAACCTGAAGCACCACTTTAGCTAATGGGGCCTCCTGCTGCTGCCGCGCCGCCGGAGCACGATTTCTGTTCTCATCCTGAAGCAAAGTTCTTAACCCGAGGTACTATTTCTGGGTTAGCAGAGTCTGTAACGTGAAGCCTCTGTAACCCGAAGCATCTGTAACCCGAGGTACCTCTGTAGCACACAAGCTGAACATGAGTTGACAGTGTGATGCAGCCGCAACCCCCCCCCCCACAAAACACCCCACACTAATGCTATTCTGCATCAACAGAAATCTAGTGTCCAGATCAAGGAAGTTCATAGTACAGTGGTACCTCGGGTTACAGACGCTTCAGGTTACAGACTCTGCTAACCCAGAAATAGTATTTCGGTTTAAGAACTTTGCTTCATGAGAACAGAAATCGTGCAGCGGGAGGCCCCATTATCTAAAGTGGTACCTCAGGTTAAGAACGGTTTCAGGTTAAGAACGGACCTCCAGAACGAATTAAGTTCTTAACCCGAGGTACCACTGTACAAAAGGGGGCAACATTGCAATTTAAGAGGGATATTGACAAGCTGAAATGTAGGCAGAGGAGGGAAACCAAGATGATCCGGGGTCTGGAAACTAAGCCTTGCGAAGAGCGCTTGAAGGAGGTGAATATGTTTAGCCTGGAAAAGAGGAGACTAAGAGGAGATATGGAATCCATCTTCAGATATCTCAAGGAGGATGGAGCCAGCTTGTTTTCTCCTGCTCTGGAGGGTAGGACTCGAACCCACGGCTTCAAGTTTCAGGAAAGGAAATTCCAACTAAACATCAGGATGCAGTCTTGGAAGGAAGCCCCACTGAGTTCAAAGAGACTTACTTCCGAGTAGACCCACTGCAAACTGCTCAAGTCACTGTTTCCACATTCCTGATTCTTGCATCTGTGGAATGCTTTTGTACCCCTTGTGTTAATTACGCTGATGCCTCTTGTGTTTGACTGATGTTTTATGATAAGTGTCCCGCGATCCTGAGTGCAGGAATCAGAGCTGGGGATCAATATACGATATACAGTATCTTTATTGTCATTGTCCCATGCAGAACAATGAAATTGAAAAACTACATAAAACTACATGAAAACTACATAAAACATTCAAAACCCCTAAAAACCCCATTTTAAAATACACTGTACTATAGAGACCCCTTATGCTGCGTTTAGAACCAGAATTGCATTTGCTTAGAAACTGTTTCTCAGGCGGCTAGTCCTAGTCTTATCACCCTGGACCTTCTTCCAGAAGGCAGAAGCTGAAAGAGATAATTTCCGGGGTGCGCACTATCCTGCTCTATCTCTGCAGCTTTCTTATGGCACCTGGAAGCGTAGATTTGATCCAAGGTGGGAAGAGGGCACCCAATTATTCTCTCCGCAGTCCTTACAACCCTGGACAGCATTGGTTTTTCTGTGACCGTGCAGCTCCCAAACCACATGCACAGACCATAAGTTAATACACTCTCCACAGTACAAGGGTAAAATGCCATCAACAGGTCCTTTGAGAGATTGTTTTTCCAGAGGACTCTCAGAAAATATAAGCTCTGCTGTGCTCTCTTCACCAGGTCTTTGCTGTTTTCTCCCCAGGTTAGGTCATCTCTCAACTCCGTTCCCAGAAATCGAAACACCTGTTCCACGCACTTCCCCTCAATAATCCCGTGGTTCTCTAGATGTTGTGGAACTGCTGCTCCCATTTTCATCCCTGATCATCACCGGCCTTTGTGGTTGCTGGGAGCTGACACGGAGAGCCAGTGTGCTGTAGCAGTTAGAGTGCCGAACTACATCTCGGGAGACCCGGGTTCGAATTCCCCCTCCACCCTGAAGCTCACTGGGTGATCCAGTCACTGCCTCTCAGCCCATCTTACCTCACAGGGTTGTTGTGGGGATTAAATGAGGAGGGGGAGAATTAGATAAGCCACCTTGAGTGCCTTAGAGGGAAAGGTGGGTTATAAATGGGTCAAAGATTCCTGCCTTTCAGGGGTTGGACTAGATGACCCTCGTGGCCCATTCCAACTCTGCAATTCCGTGATTCTATGGAATATTAAATATGAGTTAGATCCACCAGAAGCTCGGCTCTGGCCTCGCCGGTCCTGGAAGGAGCCTTTTAAAAAGTCCCATACGCTCAGAGACATTGTGCCTGTTCATTGGGGGAGATAGGAAGCCCAGAGCACTTGTTCTTTAGATGTCCCTTTTATGAAGAGGCATGTAGTGAGACCATTGGTCCCCTACTAGTGAGGCTCGCTGACCTCCCGGAAAAGCAAATATTTGACCTTTTCCTGTTAGGCAAAGATCAGAAGATGATCTGGATGGTCACCAGATTCTGTGTACAGATCTGTAGGCGCAGACCATCCCCTGACTCAAAGTAGTTTGTGAAGAAAATCCCCAAACTCGGTTTCATGGGTGACTCTGGGTCATCGCCCTGCGGTAGCTTATCTTAACGTTTTAAGCGTCTACATGCTTATCGCATGTATAAATTTTAAATTTCTTGTTGTACATTGTTTTAACTGTTTGTTTTCCTTCTGGGATTGTACCCCCAAGTGTGTTTTATAAGCTGGTCTCCGACCGTAATAAATTATCTATCTGAGTTAGATCTCTATGGCCATTCCTGTTATGGGAAGCAAAGCAAGCACTGATTTCTTTTCCTGGAGGGAGAAAGAAACAGACCAGTCTGCTCCCCCCTCCCAATTTAAATTTTGTGCCTGGAGGTGCAAGAGACTGGAGATTTTGGCTCAAGCACCCCAGAAGGGGTCCTCCTTTCAGGGAGTTATCAGTCTCTTGCTTTCTTTCCTTAGGGAAAGAGTGGCTTTGCTCCGTCCTTTTGATTCCTCATCTCAATCCACATGCAGAGAGCTTCAAACACTTGTCTGGCCCCAGAGGGAATCCTGTCCTCTGCTTGAGTGGCTGCACTGAATGCCCCTCAGAAGCCCCAGGGAATGGCACAGTGATGGGCAGACGGGGCAGCCTGTCTCTCTCTCTCTCTGCCTGTCACCCAGACACTCTCCAACTCCACCCAGCCTGGCCAGTCCGTTCCTCAGGTGGCTCAGGCACTTCAGTATACAGTGGTACCTCGGGTTAAGTACTTAATTCGTTCCGGAGGTCCGTAGTTAACCTGAAACTGTTCTTAACCTGAAGCACCACTTTAGTTAATGGGGCCTCCCGCTGCTGCCGTGCCGCCGGAGCACGATTTCTGTTCTCATCCTGAAGCAAAGTTCTTAACCTGAAGCACTATTTCTGGGTTAGCGGAGCCTGTAACATGAAGCGTATGTAACCTGAAGCGTATGTAACCCGAGGTACCACTGTACCTGAAGGAGCGTCTCCACCCCCATCCTTCAGCCCGGACACTCAGGTCCAGCTCCAAGGGCCTTCTGCTGGTTCCCTCCCTGCGAGAAGCAAAGCTACAGGGAACCAGGCAGAGGGCCTTCTTGGTGGTGGCGCCCACCCTGTGGAACGCCCTCCCACCAAATGTCAAAGAGAAAAACAACTACCAGACTTTCAGAAGACATCTCAAGGCAGCCCTGTTCAGGGAAGCTTTTAATGTGTGACATTTTAGTGTATTTTTAATATTTTGTTGGAAGCTGCCCAGAGTGGCTGGAGAAACCCAGCCAGATGGGTGGGGTACAAATATTTTTTATTATTATTATTATTATTATTATTATTATTATTATTCTGGGCATGGAAGCAGAGGAAGTAGGCCAGATGTCAGAATCACAGAACTTGAGAGTTGGCAGGGGCCCCATGGCTGCAGGATCTGATTTCTTTCTGCAGGGCCTGTAAGACAGAGTTGTTCCGCCTGGCCTTTGGCTTGGAATCAACTTGATCCCCTTCCCCTCTATCCTTTTTCCTTTCTCCTTCTGTGATGGAACTCCTATTTGGGGACTTCCCTGGCTTTTTTCTGGCCCATGTAGGACCAGTATGGATAGTTGGCCTTGGTGAAGACTTGACGTTTTCATCCCCCAAAAAGTTTTTGATTTGAGTTTCTACTGAATTGAGGCTGCATTTTAATGTTGTATTTTAATCTTGTTTTTAAGTTGTAAAGGTAAAGGGACCCCTGACCATTAGGTCCATTTGTGGCCGACTCTGGGGTTGCGGCGCTCATCTCGCTTTACTGGCCGAGGGACCCGGCGTACAGCTTCCGGGTCATGTGGCCAGCATGACTAAGCCGCTTCTGGCGAACCAGAGCAGCGCACGGAAACGCCATTTACCTTCCCGCCGGAGTGGTACCTATTTATCTACTTGCACTTTGACATGCTTTCGAACTGCTAGGTTGGCAGGAGCAGGGACTGAGCAACGGGAGCTCACCTCGTCGCGGGGATTCAAACTGCCGACCTTCTGATCGGCAAGTCTATGCTCTGTGGTTTAACCCACAGCGCCACCCACGTCCCTATTTAAATTGTATTTTAATCAACTGTTTTTATACTTGGTGTTAGCTGCCCTGAGCCTGGCCTTGGCTGGGGAGGGTGGGGTATAAATAAAATTTATTATTATTATTATTATTATTATTATTATTATTATTATGTATTCAGTTCAACCCCCTCCAATGCAGGAATCTCAAGTAAATCATCCATGACCGGTGGCCCTCCAACCTCTGCTTAAAAACCTCCAAGGAAGGAGACCTCTGTTCCACTGTCCAACAGCTCTTACTGTCAGAAAGTTCTTCCCAGCGTTTAGCCAGAATCTCCCTTCTAGTAACTTGCCTCCACTTTTCCAGGCTAAACATACCCAGATCCTTGGTCATCTTGGCCACCCTCCTCTGTTAGACTTCTTCACCAGCTGAATGTATGCAGCGACTGGGGCGTTAAAAATAAAAGGCTGCTCACAATATACTTGCTTATTTCTATTTTTGAATATATAATAATCAAAGAGCAGCAACTCACCACACCTCACAGCTCCGCAACAGCGCTATACAAAACACACGGTCAGCTTAAATACAGTTTTCAAATAATCAATTACCCTACCACATTACTGCATTTTGTGTAGCAGTTAAACTCCCCCTCTAATTATTTAAATTGTCAAGAGAACACAGGTGTGTTGAATTGTCAAGAGCTCACAGGTGTGTTGCCATTCAGATCAAGACTACAAACATGCTTCTGAGTAGCACCATTGGCCACCTCAAGATTAAGAAAACCCAACATCTTCTGCACACTTTCCAGCTTGTCAACATCCTCCTTAAATTGTGGAGCCCAGAATTGGACACAGTATTTCAAGTGAGAGCAGTACTATTGCTTCTTTTGATCTGGACACTAGATTTCTGTTGAGGCAGCCCAGAATAGCATTAGCTTTTTTTGCTGCTGCATCACACTGTTGGCTTGTGGGCTACTGTGGTTGTTGTTGTTTAGTCGTTTAGTCGTGTCCGCCTCTTCGTGACCCCCTGGACCAGAGCACGCCAAGCCCTCCTGTCTTCCACTGCCGCCCGCAGTTTGGTCAAACTCATGTTGGTCGCTTCGAGAACACTATCCAACCATCTCGTCCTTTGTTGTCCCCTTCTCCTTGTGCCCTCCATCTTTCCCAACATCAGGGTCTTTCCTAGGGAGTCTTCTCTTCTCATGAGGTGGCCAAAGTCTTGGAGCCTCAGCTTCAGGATCTGTCCTTCCAGTGAGCACTCAGGGCTGATTTCCTTCAGAATGGAGAGGTTGGATCTTCTTGCAGTCCATGGGACTCTCCAGAGTCTCCTCCAGCACCAGAATTCAAAAGCATCAATTCTTCGGCGACCAGCCTTCTTTTTGGTCCAACTCTCACTTCCATACATCACTACTGGGAAAACCATGGCTTTAACTATACGGACCTTTGTTGGCAAGGTGATGTCTCTGCTTTTTAAGATGCTGTCTAGGTTTGTCATTGCTTTCCTCCCAAGATGTGGTCTATGAAGACACCCTAGATACTTTCTGTATGTCCTGCTGGCAAGCCAGGTGTCCCCCATCCTATATTTATCCATCTGTCATGGGTGAAGCATCTTCTTGGCAGTCTCAATTCCATCTTATTTCCCTCCCCTTCCCCCACCTGTTGTTCTTTGTCGGGCCTCTGGTCCAGGACCAGGACCAGGAAAAAGACCTTATCCTAAGGTCCACCTTGCTCAGTATTGTGCAGCCTTGACTGGCAGGGGCTTGCCAGGGTTTTGGGCAGCCCAACCTGGATATGTCATGGCTGGCTGGCTTGAGGGGAGTTGTAGTCCAGGCTGGAAGAAGTCCCACCATTCCTTCTGCCTACCCAGAACCTTTTGCACTGGGCGCAACACAATCCCAAACCCTTTCAAATCTGGTGTTGTTATTGACACCTGTCTGTCTCAAGAGGCAATGGAGTGTGCCTCCAGGGATGAAGCTAAAATGCTGTGCTGGTAGCACCAAAGTGATCTCCCCAGGGTGCAAGCCTGGGTCGGGTGCTTGGAGGTCCTGGGCTGTCCAGATGGCAAGACCCCTCTTTTGACCTTGATGATGTGGCCCAAAGGAAAGCAGAACGAGACGTTTGGCACCAGCTGGGCAGCCGGAAGGAGGCGTACAAGGCACCACCCAACCGCCTTAGGGACTCCCCTCCCAATTTGTGTAGGGTTTACTCCTTAGCCTTTTCTTTCCCCCAATATATTCCCCACATAGGGAGCTTAGGGTAGGATAGGAGCGTCTCCAGCCCCATCGTTCCACCCGGACACTGAGGTCCAGCGTCGAGGGCCTTCTGGCAGTTCCCTCCCTGCGAGAAGTGAGGTTGCAGGGAACCAGGCACAGGGCCTTCTCGGTGGTGGCACCCGCCCTGTGGAACGCCCTCCCATCGCATGTCAAGGATATAAACAACTACCGTATTTTTCGCTCTATTGGACGCAGTTTTTCCTCTCCAAAAATTGAGAGGAAATGTGTGTGCGTCCTATAGAGCGAATGCAGGCTTGTGCCATAGCCGCGCGCAACCCCTCCGGCAGGGAGAGGCTGCACGGGGCTATGGCTTCTTTAGCCCTGCGCAGCGTCTCCCGGCAAGGAGAGGCTGCACGGGGCTAAAGGGGAAGCCAGAACAGCTTGCCTGCTTCCATAGCTGCGCGCAACCCCTCCGGCAAGGAGAGGCTGCACGGGGCTAAAGGGGAAGCCAAAACAGCTTGCCTGCTTCCATAGCTGCACGCAACCCCTCCGGCAAGGAGAGGCTGCACGGGGCTAAAGGGGAAGCCAAAGCAGCGAGCGGGATGGATCCCGCTCGCTGCCTTGCCTTCTTCCATAGCTGCGCGCAACCCCTCCGCAAGGAGAGGCTGCACGGGGCTATGGCTTCTTTAGCCCCACGCAGCCTCTCCCGGCAAGGAGAGGCTGCATGGGGCTAAAGGGGAAGGCAAAACAGCGAGCGGGATCCATCCCGCTCACTGCCTTGCCTTCTTCCATAGCTGCGCGCAACCCCTCCGCAAGGAGAGGCTGCACGGGGCTATGGCTTCTTTAGCCCCACGCAGCCTCTCCCGGCAAGGAGAGGCTGCACGGGGCTAAAGGGGAAGCCAAAACAGCGAGCGGGATCCATCCCGCTTGCTGCCTTGCCTTCTTCCATAGCTGCGCACAACCCCTCTGGCAGGGAGAGCTTGTGTGCAGCCTTGTACGCTGCTCTTTGGGGCTGGGGGGGGGAAATTTTTTTTTCCTTGATTTTCCCCCCTAAAAACTGGGTGCGCCCTATGGTCCGGTGCGCCCTATGGTGCGAAAAATACGGTACCTGACTTTTAGAAGACATCTGAAGGCAGCCCTGTTCAGGGAAGCTTCTGATGTTTGATGCTTTATTGTATTTTTAATATTTTGTTGGAAGCCGCCCAGAGTGGCTGGGGAGACCCAGCCAGATGGGCAAGGTATAAATAATAAAAATTATTATTATTATTATTTATTATTATTATTATTATTATCATCGTTATTATTAGGTCACGAGATTTCCTTCTCCTAGATAGGCTCCCCTCCCAGGTAGATAAGCTACCCCCTCCCCCCCCACTTCCCTTTACAGAACGTACAGAAACTGCCTTCTTGACCACTGGACTGCTCTTGGTCTTGTCCCCTCCATCTGCCGGAGCCTGTCTTCAATCCTTTATTACTGCACTTTGCTTTACCTAGGTCCAGCTAGGATTATAATACGTCAGAATTTTGGGGGTTCTTCCCTTGTTTGAATTTTGGTCATTTAAAGTTTATGATTTTTCTATTTCCTTCTGAGGAAACAGAAAAGTTCAGTGGAACGAGGTTTGTAGCAGGCATCCCGTTAAGGCTTTGTTCTATTTTAGGTTTTTCTAATAAGCTTTTTGATTTTTATTATTTAGTTGATTTCCACAAGATAATATTTATAGTCGATTACTTCTCGTTTCAGGGATTTTCACGGTACAGTGGTACCTCGGGTTAAGTACTTAATTTGTTCCAGAGGTCCGTTCTTAACCTGAAACTGTTCTTAACCTGAAGCACCACTTTAGCTAATGGGGCCTGCCACTGCTGCTGCGCCGCCGGAGCACAATTTCTGTTCTCATTCTGAAGCAAAGTTCTTAACCTGAGGTACTATTTCTGGGTTAGCGGAGTCTGTAACCTGAAGCGTCTGTAACCCGAGGTACTGCTGTATTTCATTTGTTTTCTGCAATTTCTCAATTCCGTGACTGTCTTTTTTCTATTGGTTTCCTGGGGTGTGGCCTCTGTCGCCTGCAGACAGCCTCTGGGAGCCGCAGGTGAGAGTTGAGCACAGCGAGGGGCTCCAAGGTAGACTAACGACCCCAGAAGGAGCAAGGTGTGTCCCCCACGAGAGGTCCCAGCCCTCCCCTAACCCCCTCCCCACACATCTTCCTTCCTACCCTTCGTCAATCAAGCAAGGGACGCATCATCTCGTCATTTACACAGCTGCATCACAGCCATGGTTTATTCATACAAACACACCAGTTTGAATTGCATCACACGCCCTCCATGGCTTCCATGGAACAGGCCATTGGACCTCCTCCCACCCAGTGGCAAATATCCCGTGTTGTGTGCATGCAAGCATCCCTTCGCACGGGGCTTGGGAGCCGCTGGGAAAACCTACCTACTGGCCGGGATACTGCTTCACTTTGCTGCCCCCTCCCTGCCCCCCATTGCAGCTGTGCCCACAGCAGACCCAGAGCGCCACCTGCAACCCCTTGGCCCATTGCTCTGTCTTCGCAGAGATCCCTTTGGCGTGGCAACTTTGGGCGCAGTCCCCAGCACCAGACCCACGGCAGAGACCCCTGGGCTAGCGAAGAGGCAGAAGCATGCTCCCTACGTTTAGCACGCCCTTCCCACGGGCAGCGCCAGGGCATGCCAGCTTCCTGTTCTGCCACCTGTCCCTGTCCTGCCTTTGCAGAAGAACAGCCCCTGCTGGCGTCGGGGCCACCACCCTTTGGAGCCTCGTCCACGCCGTGGTTCCCTCGGCCACATCCCCGCAGGCTTTCCTCCCGTCCAGTCCCTGGGCTTCTTGAGCTGACGGATCTAGTAGTGCCCTCGCAGTCTGTCCATGAAACTGGGCTTGGCCGTTCGCTCCCTCGCCTGGTGGCGCTTTGGGGGCCCCTCTGGCACTGCCCGGGGCCTGGGCTCCTCACGCGGCATCTGCTCCTCTTCCTTGGCATGGGGCTTCCTTGCCTTGGCGCCGCTGGCCTGGTGGTGGCTTCGCCTGGCGTTCCCACGCGCCTTGCCCGCCCTTGCCCGCTTCTCCAGCTCCCTCTGCCGGGCCGACAGATACGCCTTCTCCCTCTCCACGATCTTGGCCTCCCTCAGCGAACGGCGCTCGAAAGCCTCCACGATCCGGGGGATACGGTTCTCCGCCTGCAACTGCACGGCCACCTCCTCGGCGGAGGGGTCCGGCTTTTTCTTGCCAGAGACCAGCGTGGCGCGGGGCCTCTGCTGCTCGCAGAAGAGGCAGGAGCACGTGGCAGGAGAGGTGCTGGCGTCGTCGCAGGTGTGGAGCCGGGGAGCCTGCAGGAGGGGAAACCAGTGAAAAAAAGACAGTCAGAGACCCAAGAAATTACACAGAACTAAAGAAATTACCGTGCAAATCCCTGAAACGAGAAGTAATCGACTACAGAATAACAAAAAATCAAAAAATAAACTAGAATTAAACAAAGACTTAACGAGGTGCCGGCTGCAAAACTCGTTTCACTGAACTAATCAGTTTCCTCAGAAGGAAATAAAGAAATTATAAGATTTCAAGTGATATCAAACAAGCTCAAGAGCAGGGCTGAAAATGCTTCCTCGAGTTTACAAAGAAGGTATGAAAACCTCAATGACAAGTTTTAAACATAGCCCTGTGTTATGTACTGAGTTGAATAGGATCCAAACTGTAGCAGTCTGATTGGTCCTAGAACAATAGGATCCAAAAGGCAGCAGTCTGATTGGTCCTAGAACAATAGGATTCAGAATGCAGCAGTCTGATTGGTCCTAGAACAATGCAGCAGTATGATTGGTTGGCAGGAACCACCCAATCCTGCTCCAGATAGAAGTGAATCCACAACCTGATTGGCTTACAGTAGAATTCCAGAATTAGCCAATCATGTGCAGCCCATTGTGTAAATAATGTATATAAAGCAGATACTGTGAGGGGACATTATTCATTCCTCCTCACCACTATGAGCTGAATAAAGAGCATGAAATCACTTTGCGACTCTGAGTATATTTCACTGGCGACGAAGGTGGGATCCCGCTGAGCTGACTGCCACACACAGCACCGCAGCACCGCCAACTGCCGCACCGCTGCCTCGCACCGTGTATCCAGGCTTCAGCTCCGGGGCACAAGGAACTCAGAATGGCAGCCAACAGCAGCTTCTCGCCATTCAACCCAGCATCTGGAGACTGGGAAGCGTACGCCTCCCGTTTCACCTTCCTCCTAGAAGCCAAAGGGGTCACCGACGAAGAAGACGCCAAGAAGAGGGCGATATTCTTCAGCGTCTGCGGAGAGGAGACGTTTGAAATCGCCCGGGCTCTCCTTGCGCCTGAAGACGTCGCTACTGTTCCATACAAAACAATAATGGAACAGCTGAAGGGGCACTTTTCGCCGCAGCCCTCAGTGGTGGCTCGTCGAAATGCCTTCTACGCAAAGCGGCAAGCCCCTGGGGAAACCATAACTGGGTTTGTGACCTCTCTCCGCCAAGCCGCCCGGTTCTGCAACTTCTCAGAGCTGGAGAACATGCTTCGTGACCGCCTCGTCGGTGGCCTGAAGGATGAGAAGCTGCAACGACGCCTCTACGCTAAGAAGGACCTAACGTTCCAGGTCGCTCTGGAGGAGGCCCTGGCAACAGAAGCTGCCGAGAGGTCGACCCAAGAGGCACGGCCGAGCCTGCCATCCCAACCGAGGGTCCACCATGAAGACCTCACCGACGACTCAGGATCCGACAGGGAGGAGGTGCACCGAGTACAGCAGGGCACTCAAGCAGCGCACAGACCACAGCTGCCTCGACGAGAAGGAGGGAACTGCGCAAGCTGCGGGGAGAGTCACGAGAGGAGGACCTGCCGTTTCCGCAACGCAGAGTGCAGGCAGTGCAGAAAATCGGGACACATCGCCCGGGTGTGTCGGGCTCGGCCCACCCGACACCAGGCATCAGATGACCAATCCAAGAGCCCCAGGTCCCGGGGCCCAACGCACCAAGGCAACTCGACGGAGCTCACGGACTTCCAGGTATACCAGTTGCCCCACCCCAACGTAGAGAAAATTTATGTAGAGGTACAGATAGAGGGGGCCCCATGCCGCATGGAGCTTGACACGGGTTCAACTCTATCCATAATCTCGGCAAGGACCTTAAGGAAACTGTGTCCCACTGGGGGTCCCAAACTCAGGCCGGCCCCATTCACCCTCCGGGACTTCCAGAAACGTAAGGTCCCCACAATGGGGGTGGGGACCTTCAGGGTGCAATACCGAGGGCGGACGCGGCAACTGGACTTGCTTGTGGTCAAGGGCCCCTACATTAGCTTACTGGGATTGGCATGGTTTGGACCACTGGGGCTAGCTGTCACCGGGGTGAACCACACTAGCTTACAAGTTGACGTGGACGCCATATGCAAGGAATTTCCAGGGGTTTTCGATGGGAAATTGGGACAGTATACGGGCCCCCCCATTGCGCTACAGCTTGACCCCGCAGTACGACCGGTCAGGCTCAAGGCCCGCCGGGTCCCGTTCGCCTTGAAACCCCGTATAGACGAGGAATTGGACCGACTCGTAGAGCAAGGAGTGCTGGAGCCGGTGCCTAATGCTCCCTGGGAAACCCCAATCGTCACACCCGTCAAGCCTAATGGTTCGGTCCGCATCTGCGCAGACTACAAATGTACCATAAACAAGGCCCTCACGGCCCACGCATACCCAGTGCCAGTGGTCAGCCATGTCCTTGCCACCCTGGCTGGGTCGAAAATTTTTGGCAAGCTGGACTTGGCCCAAGCATATCAACAGCTGCCAGTAGATGAGGCCACAGCAGAGGCACAGACGATTGTGACGCACAGAGGAGCGTTCAGGGTAAAGCGGCTGCAATTCGGTGTCAGCGTGGCACCAGGCATATTCCAGAATATAATGGACTCTCTCCTTAAAGGGATTCCTGGCGTCACCCCCTTCTTCGATGATGTGTTGATTGCCGGCCCCACACCAGAGGAGTTTGAGGACCGCCTCCGCACCGTTCTGCACCGTTTCCAGACGGCGGGTCTCAAGGTGAAGCGGGAAAAATGTCTACTAGGAGTGCCTCAGGTGGACTTTCTGGGATTTATGGTGGACGCAGAAGGGGTCCACCCGACTGGGGACAAGGTACGGGCCATTTGTGATGCCCCAGCGCCCAAGAGCAAGACTGAACTTCAGGCCTTCTTGGGACTATTGAACTTTTACCATTCCTTCCTTCCCCACAAGGCGGCGGTAGCGGAGCCCCTACACAGACTCCTGGACAAGCGGGCCCCTTGGGTGTGGGGCCAGCGCCAGGAGGCCGCATTCCAGGCAGTCAAGGACTTGCTTGTCTCAAACTCGGTCTTGGCACACTTCGACGAGAGGCTGCCGGTGGTGCTAGCATGCGACGCCTCACCCTATGGCATTGGAGCTGTCCTGGGGCACCAACTCCCGGATGGAAGAGAGGTACCGGTGGCGTACTTTTCCCAGACACTCAACACAACCGAGCGGAACTACTCGCAAATCGACAAGGAGGGTCTGGCAATCGTAAAGGGAGTAAAAAAATTCCATGATTTCTTGTACGGGCGGCCCTTCACCGTGGTGACTGACCACAAGCCGTTGCTTGGCTTGTTTGCCCCCGAAAAGCAGACCCCCCAAGTGCTGTCTCCTCGCGTCCTCAGGTGGTCAATTTTCCTTGCCAGCTACCAGTATGCACTGATTCACCGACCTGGGAAGGCGATAGGCCATGCGGACGCCCTCAGCAGGCTACCACTACCGGAAACAGGCCCTGACCCAGCACCTGCACAAGAGGTTATGAGCCTGGAGCTGCTTCCCGACCGCCCCATTCAGGCACAAGAAGTTGCACACCATTCCAAGAAAGATAGGGTCATCTCCCGGGTCCTGGACTGGGTGTGGAGGGGATGGCCCAGCAGCAGCCCCGGGCCAGAATTCGCCGGCTACACAACCCGCAAACATGAACTGTCGGCCCACAAGGGGTGCCTGTTATGGGGAAGCAGAGTCGTTGTTCCCCAGCCCCTCTGCAAAAGGGTCCTCACAGCCCTACACGAGACACATCCAGGGGTAGTAAGAATGAAGGCCCTTGCCAGGAGTTATGTGTGGTGGCCGGGGATCGATGGAGAGATAGAGGCCTGGGTCAAACACTGCCAGGCCTGCCAAGAATCCCGCCCAGATCCCCCAAGGGCCCCAGTCCAGTCCTGGGAGTCCGCCCGAGCACCATGGTCACGCCTGCATGTGGATTTCGCTGGCCCCTTTCAGGGGAAAACATTCTTCATAGTGGTGGACTCCTACACCAAATGGCTGGAAGTCGCACTGGTACCGTCCACTTCCACGTCCGCAGCCATCCGGGTACTACGCAGGCTGTTTGCAACCCACGGGCTCCCTGACACTCTCGTCTCAGACAACGGGACTGCATTTACGTCAGGAGAATTCCAAACCTTCACAGCGCAGAACGCCATCCGCCACATCCGTTCGGCGCCGTTCCACCCTGCCACCAATGGCCAAGCAGAACGCATGGTGCGGACCACCAAGGACACCCTTCGCCGCATGACGCAAGGGGACTGGGAGTACCGCCTTGCCACATTCCTTCTAGCACAGCACAGCACCCCCAGCTCAACGACTGGCCGGAGCCCCGCTGAACTACTAATGGGTCGGCGCCTTGCAATCAGATTGGACCGCCTTCACCCCGATAGAGCTCAGGATGAGGTAGTGGTGGGGGAAGGCAGGAACCCCCGGACCTTCGAGGCCCAGGACCCAGTGTACGCAAAGAATTTTGGGGCAGGCCCAGCATGGGTACCCGCCACAATCACCAGGGTCACTGGCCCCGTGTCGTACGAGGTGCTAACGGATGGGGGGCAATGCTGGCGCCGCCACTGCGACCAGATACGGCGACGATTCCCGGGAGAAAACCAGGAGGAGGACAGGTCAGAGGAGTCCCAAGGGAACAGCGGGGCAGTGAGGCCCATAGAGCAGGAGGGGCCAGCAGGAGAGGCAGAATCAGTAAATACAGAGAGGACCCGTGAGGCCGAAAGGACACCGGAACCAGAACCACAACTGAGCGAGCCGGTTGCACCAGACCAAACAGCCGCATCACAGCCAGCATCCTTGGAACACGAGCCAGAACCCGGAGCCCGGACCAGGGAACACCCCAGGCCACAACGCACACGTAGGCCGCCGGCATACCTTGAGGACTATGAATGCGACCTCCCGGGCAGGACTGGAACTTAGAGGGGAGGGGTGTTATGTACTGAGTTGAATAGGATCCAAACTGTAGCAGTCTGATTGGTCCTAGAACAATAGGATCCAAAAGGCAGCAGTCTGATTGGTCCTAGAACAATAGGATTCAGAATGCAGCAGTCTGATTGGTCCTAGAACAATGCAGCAGTATGATTGGTTGGCAGGAACCACCCAATCCTGCTCCAGATAGAAGTGAATCCACAACCTGATTGGCTTACAGTAGAATTCCAGAATTAGCCAATCATGTGCAGCCCATTGTGTAAATAATGTATATAAAGCAGATACTGTGAGGGGACATTATTCATTCCTCCTCACCACTATGAGCTGAATAAAGAGCATGAAATCACTTTGCGACTCTGAGTATATTTCACCCTGTTTAAGAGAATCAAGCAGTAGTGATAAGAAATTGAGGTTTTAAAGTTTCAAACCAACTCAAAAAACAGGGCAGAAACTCAAAAAAGTTTTAAACATAACCCTATTTAAGAGGACCAAGCAATAGTAATACAAAATTAAGGTTTGAAGTTTCAAACAAACTCAAAAACAGGGCAGAGACTCAAACAAGTTTTAAACATAGCCCTATTAAGAAATTGAGGTTTTAAGTTTCAAAGAGACTCAAACACAGGGCTGAAGCACTCCTGACTGCTGATGTTAAAGAATGATTTTTGTGATTCTATAGTCAATTACTTCTCGTTTTAGGGATTTTCACGGTAATTTCTTTTGTTCTGTGAGGGGAAAGGCAGAAGGGCAGGAAGCGGAAGCTCAGCGGGTTTAGGGTATGATTACCAGATTTTTTTCAATGAATCCAGGGACACATATTTTTCTTTTTCCTTTTTTAGCTGAGTAGCAACAGAGAGTCAGTAGTGGGGATAGTGAGGTGAAAGATCCTGGGCCCAAGCACACATGCATATTGTATAAAGGTGCAAAGCCCTTCTTTCACGCCCTATGAAACATAAATGCACAGAGTTTTTAAAAAACTGGGCAACCACGCACCACCCGCCTGTGACTCCCGATCCTTTCCCGATCTCCTGCCCCCTTCCCTCAGATCAGGGGAGGCTTGGGAGTCGTGGGTGGCTGGCCGTTCCCCAGTTTTATTAAAACTCTGCACATTTGTTTCACAGGGTGCAAAAGAAGGGCTTTGCACCTTGCCTGGCAGAGAAACCGTGCACCTTGTGCCCCTCCTGGGCAATGCCCGCCTGCCCGTGACTCCTGAGCCTCCCCCGATCTGTCAAAACAAAGGGGGCAGGAGATCTGTACCGTCGGACGTCCCTGGTTCCCCTTCAGCAGTGGCGGCGGCAGCGGGCAGCTCCTGAAGCCAGCCAGAGACAACTGCGCTATCAGGCTGGCTCTGGGCTGCTGAGACTGCTGCTGCCACGTTTCCCGGGGACAGATTTGCAAATCCTGATTCGGCAGCCTCTTATGGGAGCTGTTTGTAGTCCAACTATATCCGGGGAAGGCCCACAGCATCCGCCCTGGGGAACGCCCTCCCATCAGATATCAAGGAGATAAACAACTCTTTGACTTTCGGAAGACATCTGTACAGAAGTTTTTAACGTCTGATTAATAATAATAATAATAATAATAATAATTTATTTGTACCCCACCCATCTGGCTGGGTTTCCCCACCCATCTGGGCAGCTTCCAGCAAAGATTAAAAATACATTCAAATGTCACACATTAAAAGCTTCCCTAAAGAGGGCTGCCTTCAGATGTCATCTAAAAGTTTGGTAGTTGTTGTTCTCTTTGACATCTGGTGGGAGGGCGTTCCACAGGGTGGGTGCCACTACTGAGAAGGCCCTCTGCCTGGTTCCCTGTAGCTTTGCTTCTCGCAATGAGGGAACCGCCAGAAGGCCCTCAGCGCTGGACCTCAGTGTCCGGGCAGAACGATGGGGGTGGAGGCGCTCCTTCAGGTATACAGGACCACGGCCGTTTAGGGCTTTCAAGGTCAGCACCAACGCTTTGAATTGTGCATGGAAACGTACTGGGAGCCAATGTACTGGGTCTTTTAGGACCGGTGTTATATGATCTTGGTGGCTGCTCCCAGTCACCAGTCTAGCTGCCGCATTCTGGATTAGTTGTAGTTTCTGGGTCACCTTCAAAGGTAGCCCAACGTAGAGCGCATTGCAGTAGTCCAAGCAGGAGATAACCAGAGCATGCACCACTCTGGCGAGACAGTGTGTGGGCAGATAGGGTCTCATCCTGCGTACCAGGTGGAGCTGGTAGATGTTTAATTGTGGTCTTAATATTTTGCTGGAAGTTGCCCAGAGTGTCTGGGGCAGACCAGTCAGATGGGCGGCATATAAATAATAAAATTATTATTATTATTCCCCAGCCCTTCCCTCTGCCCCCTCACCTGATGAGTGGGATCCTCTTCCTGATGGCTCTTCATTCTGTGCCTGATGTCAGCTGTGGGGTCCAGACTTGGACAGCCTCCTGCCTCTCCCCAAGAATCCCTTTCCTTCTGATCCAGTGATCCGTACGCAGGTGGCCACCCCAGAGTGCCTGGGCTGCCCCGATGCCCAGCCCCACACCCCTGCTGCCTTGGGTGGGACGGAGGGTCTTCGGCCGGCGTCTCCTCCAGCCACTGCTGAACTTTCAAAAACCGGTCTGGCACCTGCCGCCGGCAAGGAGGCCCTGTCCTTTCCCTCTGGCGGGGGGCACTCAAACCCGCTCTCTCCTTGCCTTCCGGCAGACTCCAGCCGTTCTCCTGGAGCGTCTCCATGCCCGCTGGTGTGTCCCTGTTAAACGCTTGGCAGGCGGTGCAACTCTGGACATGGCTGATTCTGCAGTGAGGCAGGATCCGTGCTGAGCTGCTGACGGCTGTGGAGGGCCTGCTGCTCTCCTGCCGCCAATAGACGCGCTCCGACACCCCGCCTTTGCCAGTGAGACAGTGCCGGAGGAGCCGTGGGCATGGTTGGCAGCCGTGGGCATGGGTGGCATCTCCTCTTCCTTGGGTTGCGCGGCTGTGATCCTGCCTCCTGCAGTTTCGCTCGTGGCCAGCGTGTTCCTTCCCGGGGTCCCTCCAGGGCCCGCTGGGGTCTGTGGGGTCTTCCTGCAGGGTCCCCAGGTCCTCGCAGGGGTCCGACAGGTGGCCTGAGCCACCAGCACAGGCTTTCAGCTTCTGGGAGAAGAACGTGTCCAGTTTCTCTGCAGCATTGCGGTTGAACAGGGATGCCCTCTCTATACCCAGGCTGGGCGAAGATCGCACGTGCGGGCACAGCGGCGGCTGATGCCCCTCGGGATCCTTCGGGCGGTTCCGCACCGGATCCTTACAACCCCGGAGGTGGCTTTGGCAATCGGCGTGATCCGGCCTTCTGGGAAGGTTCGGCTTTCCGAGGCTGCATTCTCGGATGGATCTAGAGAGCTCTAAAGAGAAGTGAAACCGGGAAGACTCAGTGAAAAAGTGTCTCCGATTCATGGCCTCCTAGTACAACTTCTTTCCACAACTGGGAGTCCTCCAGATGTTTTAGACTACAATACCCATCAGCCTCAGCCTGCACAGCTTGGCTGGGGCTGGTGGGAGTTGTACAGTCATAGGTAAAGGTAAAGGGACCCCTGACCATTAGGTCCAGTGTGACTGACTCTGGGGGTTGCAGCACTCATCTCGCTTTACTGGCCAAGGGAGCCAGCGTACAGCTTCCGGGTCATGTGGCCAGCATGACTAAGCTGCTTCTGGCGAACCAGAGCAGTGCACGGAAACGCCGTTTACCTTCCCGCCGGAGCGGTACCTATTTATCTACTTGCACTTTGACGTGCTTTTGAACTGCTAGGTTGACAGGAGCAGGGACCGAGCAACGGGAGCTCACCCCGTCATGGGGATTTGAACCACCGACCTTCTGATCGGTAAGTCCTAGGCTCTGTGGTTTAATCCACTGCGCCACCCCCGTCCCTGTACAGTCATACCTCGGGATAAATATGCTTCAGGATAGGTATTTTCATGTTGCGCTCTGCGGCAACCTGGAAGTTAACGGAGCGCGTTACTTCCGGGTTTTGCCGCTCGCGCATGCGCAGACGGTCAAAATGATGTCATGAGTATGCGCAGAAGTGGCGAAACACATATGCGTCTTACGTTCTATTCAGGATGTGAACGGGGCTCCGGAACGGATCCCGTTCACATCCCAAGGTACCACTGTAGTCCCTCCCAAGCATCTGGAAGGCATCAGGGTGGTAGAAAACTAAGTGACAGCAGGAGCCAGCAATAAATCACACTGTGCACATTAACCCTTTCTTAGAAAGAACACGACCTGCACAGACTTGGTGGCGTGTCAGGCCTGAGGAGCACAGCAGCTCATCCCAGGTCGGTCTTGCCCTATGGACCAGTTTCTGAGACCAAAGGTCCCTATCTCCATAGCTGTCAACTTTCCCCTTTTTTTAAGGGAAATTCCCTTCTTCCGAATAGGGTTCCTCACAAGAAAAGGGAAAAGTTGACAGCTCTGCCCTACCTCCCCAGGGCTTTTTCCAAGCAACTGGAGACTGCGCCTGCATAGTTCCGCTCACTTCATGCCTCTTCTGGTTCTGGGAGACCAGGTTGGAGGGGAGCTTGTCGCAGCAGGACACCCATCATTCTTCACCAGCCTGACTCATCTCTGTCTCTTGACCTCCCTCCTCTTCTGCTTCAGCTTCTGTCTCTGAATCTGGACTGCTCTCTGCCACAAACTCTCCCTTCTCACCAAGTGTCTGACACCGCCTCCTTCTAGTCTTCTCCCTCTGACCACTCATGGTTGCACCACCACCCTCCCTGGCTTCTGAGCCTTCTTCCCTTTGGGGTTCCCCAGCTGGTTCCTCTCCTCGTTCGTCTGCATCTAACAAGTCCAAGACACACCGCTTAGAATGGATGTCATGAATCCATTCCTTGTCTGAATCTGCCCTGGGAGCTACTGGGAACTATAATTCAAAATAAATGCAGCAAAGCCCAGCAATTTGGGACAGCAACTGCTTCTCCTTCCCAAGGTCCTTCCAGTTCATGTTTATGGCTTCCTGGTTTTCAATCTGAACTTAGCCTGATCTTTTATTTCCCTTCCTTCCCTCCCTCTCCGCTTTTATGAAGATTACCCGCTCTGGGATCCCACAGCTAATTCTCCCCTGGCCTCCTCACTGGCCCAAATAGGACTAATCTAATGCTAACTAATTAGACTATCTAATGCTTATTAGATGGATTTCCCCTAAATTGATTTCTGAACTTTGAATTTTATTGTTATTCATGTTTTTATACTGTGTTTTATGCTGCTTCTACAATTAAGTGTTTTAAATTTGTTGTTAGCCGCCCTGAGGCCGGTTTTTGAACCGGGAAGGGCGGAGTAGAAATAATAATAATAATAATAATAAATTTATTTATACTCCGCCCATCTGGGAATGGGAATGGCATGGCATGGGGAAAGTGGGTAGAGAACAGTTTTTCTCCCTCTCTTATGACATTAGAACTTGTGGACTTCCCATGAAGCTGAATGTTGGAAGATTCAAGACCATTAACCTCTGGAACTCCCTTCCTCAGGAGGTATTGATGTCCACCAACCTAGATGGCTTTAAGAAGAGGATTGGACAAATTCCTGGAGGAGGAGAGGGCTATCGACGGTTGCTAGCCAGGACGCCTCTGCTCTGCTCCACAGTGGGAGGCAAACCACAGGAGGGGAGCGTTGCTCTTGTGTTCGAGTCCTGCTTGTGTATCAGAGGTATCTGCTTGGCCACTGTGAGAACGAGATGCCGGACTAGACGGGCCAAGCTCTTCTTGGGCTTACCAGAAATAATGGAGGCCGTCGAAATCTCACGATCTCCCCACGGCCTGCTGGCATTGTTGACGTAGTCCTGGTCAGTCTCCCAGTCGTCCTCCTCCTCCTCCTCTGTGCCGTGAGAAAACCGCCTGGTCTGCTCTGGCCGCCTGTGGTCCCCGCTGCTCCTGCAGGCGTTTGGAGAGCGGCCGGTCCAGGGACACCCGGTCTGGGCCATGTGGGAGGACCAAGAAGTCCTGGCAGTCGGCCACAAGGCCAAGGCTGGTTGCACCGAGAGGTGGGCGGACCGAGCACGGCCTCCGTCCCAGCCCAGGTTGGTAGAGTCTGTCCACTGTGATGTCAGTGCGCTGTCATGCGTGGTTCTTCTGCACAACACTCCGCCAGAGCTGAATTCTTTGGAGGGGGTAGGCGCATGGTGGAAGGACCGCCGGAGTCCTCGGTCTTGTCAGCTGTGTGGCTTCGCCAAAGGGTGTTGGGGAGGGCTTGAAATGGGAGCATGGAGGAGTTGGAAGAAGAACAGAAGGGCAGCCCAATCGTCCAACGTCTCATTCTGCCCCTGTTCCCTTTCTGGCCACCTCTGGGTTGCGGCGATGTGTGTTTGCGAGGTTGCGCGCATACTGAATGCAACCAGTACAGTGGTACCTCTGGTTGTGAACGGGATCCGTTCCGGAGTCCCGTTCATAACATGAGCAGAACGCAACCCACGTCTACGTGACTGCGCATGTGTGGGCCGTGAATCACCTCGTCTGCGCATGACGTCATTTTGTCTGTCTGCGCATGCGCGAGCGGAGAAACCCAGAAGTAACCCTTTCCAGTATTTCTGGGTCGTGCAGGTTGCGACCTGGAAAAACGTATCATGAAGCAAATGCAGCACGAGACATGACTGTAGTTGCATGCAAACTTCCACTGTGCATTCTCTTCCATGTTGCACCTCTCCCCTAAGGACTCCTCTGTGTGGGAATGTTAAGGATCGTAGGAAAGGATATATTAAGTAAGTCTTATCCTTCCTTCACTCACGCTGGCAGGGCAGATTCCCCTCAATATAGCTGGAAGCTAGTTTGCAGATTCATTTGAACCTCTTTGTTGTTGTTTAGTCGTTTAGTTGTGTCCGCCTCTTCGTGACCCCCTGGACCAGAGCACACCAGGCCCTCCTGTCTTCGACTGCCTCCCGCAGTTTGGTCAAACTCATGCTGGTAGCTTCGAGAACACTGTCCCACCATCTCGTCCTCTGTCGTCCCCTTCTCCTTGTGCCCTCCATCTTTCCCAACATCAGGGTCTTTTCCAGGGAGTCTTCTTTTCTCATGAGGTGGCCAAAGTCTTGGAGCCTCAGCTTCAGGATCTGTCCTTCTTGTGAGCACTCAGGGCTGATTTCCTTAAGAATGGAGAGGTTTGATCTTCTTGCAGTCCATGGGACTCTCAAGAGTCTCCTCCAGTACCATAATTCAAAAGCATCCATTCTTCGGTGATCAGCCTTCTTTATGGTCCAGCTCTCACTTCCGTACATCACTACTGAGAAAACTATAGCTCTGACTATACGGACCTCTTAGTTAAGATTATTCTGCCTGGACACTGAGGTCCAGTGCCAAGAGCCTTCTGGGGGTTCCCTCCCTGCGAGAAGCCAAGTCATAGGGAACCAGGCAAAGGGCCTTCTTGGTGGTGGCACCCGCCCTATGGAATGCCCTCCCACGAGATGTCAATGAAAACAACAACTACCAGACTTTTAGAAGACATCTGAAGGCAGCCCTGTTTAGGGAAGCTTTTAATGTTTGATGCATTACTGTATTTTAATATTTTGTGGCTGAGGAAGCCCAGCCCAGATGGGCAGGGTATACATAATAAACTATTATTATTATTATTATTATTAGTAGTAGTAGTATTATTTCCTGATGTCCCTTCTAATCCCCCTTAAAAGAATAAAGACACAAGAGTCTTTCTGAGTGAAGCAACAAAAAGTTCGCTCCCACGTCAGTTCACGAATTGATCCCTGAAAGGAAGGCTTGACTTAATAGTTACACGACAAAGTCTGAGTCTCATATGATGACAGAACGCATGTGCTGCTAGCTGAGAGCCAGCAGACAGCAAAATTTACATTAATAGAACAAAATGGCTGCAGGAGAGCAGCATGGCAGCAAAAGAGAGAAGAAGACAACACTGGGACAAGACAACTTGAAGACTGATCAAGAAGGCTGAGAAAATGGCTGCATGACTCAGCTGTTTTATGGCGTTAGCCATAGCCAGGCGCATCTCCCAGGTCACATGCAAGGGAGGGATGCTCCAGACCAGTGGAAAAGGAAGTTACACTGACTGAATGTCCCCCTGCCTGCGCCCATTCTAGGGAAATAAGGAATGTTGCATTTGACTGTACATCCCACACTAGGGATGTGGGTGGCGCTGTGGTCTAAACCACTGAGGATCTTGGGCTGGCCGATCAGAAGGTTGGAGGTTCGAACAGTGGCGTAGCGTGGGTTGTCAGCACCCGGGGCAAGGCAAGTAATTTGCGCCCCCTAACCCGGGGCAAGGCAAGTAATTTGCACCCCCTAACCCCTAACCTGCCGCCGCTGCCAGCTTCTTCTTGCTGCTGCCTGGTCTGGTCTGGTGTGGTTCTCTCCCACGCTCAGCGCTGCGCTGGGTGGCTGCTGCACTGTCCGTCCCCCAGATAGTCCCTCGCTCTCTCTCCGCACCGCACGCCTGGCACCCACCCCCTCCACAGTGGGCGGCGACCCAGCGGCTTGGATCGGATTCGCACAGCCAGCACTGCAGTGAGAGAGAGTGAGTGAGCCAGGTAGGGGCAGACAGCTGCGAGTGCGAGCGCGCCCCCCCCAGATGTTGCGCCCGGTGTGGCCGGCCCCCCCTGCACCCCCCACGCTACGCCACTGGGTTCGAATCCCTGTGACGGGGTGAGCTCCCGTTGCTCTGTCCCTGCTCCTGCCAACCTGGCAGTTCGAAAGCACGTCAAAGTGCAAGTAGATAAATAGGTACCGCTCCGGCGGGAAGGTAAACGGCGTTTCCGTGCGCTCCTCTGGTTCGCCAGAAGCGGCTTAGTCATGCTGGCCACATGACCCGGAAGTTGTACGCCGGCTCCCTCGGCCAGTAAAGCGAGATGAGCGCCGCAACCCCAGAGTCATCCATGACTGGACCTAATGGTCAGGGGTCCCTTTACCTTTACCTGGCATCAGGATCTGGCCCGTCTAGCAGGGGAAGGAGAGAATAGCCCTATATTCCTAAAGACAGGCAAGGAAAACATTTGAGTGTGCTGCAGCCGTTCCTAGGTTTTGGAGGAACATTGAGTTCCAAGGGGAAACAAAAGGATTGCCTCCTTGCCGGATAAGACACAAAGCCTCATCTAGTCCGTTCCTTTTCAATCTGTGGGGTGGTGGTGGTGGTGGGAGGTTTCTGGAAAGGCCCCTTTCCTGTGCCAAAGTACCCCCAGGACCTTTTGGGCTAACCAGAATGGGTTTCCACTGAAGCATAAACCTGCCCTCAAAGGGGTGTTCCTAGTGTTAGACTGCATTGCAGTTCTGGGCCTTTCTGATTGTAAGCTCCTTGGAGCAGAGACCTTGCAGAGCACCACTCTACATAACAACAGCAGTAAAAGTGCAGGGAGATTTGTGCCAGCTCACATCTGCTCAGCCTCTCCAGGAAGAACAGCAACACTTCTCTGTTTGGGTCACAGCCTGCTCTAGGACTGGCACAGAGTGGTTTCCGATAATCTGTGTTTACCCTTGAAATACATTTATGATGTTTGGTATCAGGGCCGGCCCACCCATGCGGCAAGGTCAGGCAGCTGCCTCAGGTGGCAAGGTCCACTGGGGCAGCAGATCCCAATGGCAATCTTTCTTGCCTCCTTGTTCCTGCTGTCAATCTTCCCTTGCCCCTTCTTCCCTGGAGGGGGGGATACAATTTTGGGGTCTGCCTCAAGTTCCAAAATGTCTTTGGCTGGCCCTGTTTGGTGTAAGTCAAGTCTAAATTATTATTATTATTATTTTGTATACAGTACTGCCATTGATCCAAAGATCACAAGCCGGTTCACAACATAAAGCCTTAAGGGTGTTTAAAATTGTGTACACTTGGAAAACATTGGCAGCATTAAAATAAATTCAACAGTGTAAATAAGTTTTGATGGATGTAATAATGGAATACTGAATGGTTCGTTTTATATAAAATATGCAGGGTTTTATGTTGTGCAAAACGAAGCAAGGAAAGAGGGGAAGGGAAGTCATTGATATCTGAAGGTTGTTTAAATGAATATTCTAAATTGTAAAACAGGAAAAAATGAATAGAAATATTTTTTTTTAAAAAAAGGATGTTAAAAAGTTGCAAGATGGAAAGGCAGGGCAACGAAAGAAGAATGGCAGACAAAATTAATGGACTACGCAGAACTGGATAAAACGACAGGAAGGATTTGAAACCTGCAGGACCAGAGACTTACAGAAGATTGGAAGAAATATATGAACTATTTGAAGAGCAACTGTAATCAACAAATTACGCTAGTAGGATTACAAGAAGTCTTGTAAGGAGAAATATATGAAATATTGCAAAGAAGAGAAAGAAGAGAGACATTAGTTATGAGATTTAAATGTAATAGTGAGAGTAAGAAATGTATATTAAGTGAAAAGATTGGAAAAATTTCAGGTGTGATTGATGGAAGTCAAAAAAATAGTATAAGATATAAAAGTATGTTTAATAATTGTTGAAAATGATATGTTAAAAAAAATATAAAAAATAATAACCCAGACAAGGCAACTTCTGGAGCCCCCCTGCACCCCCACTTGCAGGGTAGAGTGTTTTTGGTGGGAATAGTCTCCCAGTCTAGCCAACCTCACATGGTTCTTGTGCGGATAAAATGAGGAGGAAGAGAACCATGCAGGCCACCTTGAGCTCGTTGGAGGAAAAGATACTATACACATGTAATCAATCAATCAATCAATCAATTAACAAATAAAGCTGCCTTACTGAATGGGGGTGGGGAGGGCATTGTCAAGCCTTCCTGCCTTCTGACCCCCCCCCCCGGAAGCTCTGCTTCTTTGTGGGCAAGCAACCACAAAGGATCAGGTAGGTAGTCGTGTTGGTCTAATGCAGTCGAAATAATAATAATAATAATAATTGTCCAGTAGCACCTTATAGACCAATAGGTTTGTTCTGGTATAAGCTTTCGTGTGCATGCACACTAGGGACACAGGTGGCGCTGTGGGTTAAACCACAGAGCCTAGGACTTGCCGATCAGAAGGTCGGCGGTTCGAATCCCTGCAACGGAGTGAGCTCCCGTTGCTCAGTCCCTGCTCCTGCCAACCTGGCAGTTCGAAAGCACATCAAGTGCAAGTAGATCAATAGGTACCGCTCCGGCGGGAAGGTAAACGGCGTTTCCGTGTGCTGCTCTGGTTCGCCAGAAGCAGCTTAGTCCTGCTGGCCACATGACCCGGAAGCTGTACGCCGGCTCCCTCGACCAGTAAAGTGAGATGCGCGCCGCAACCCCAGAGTCGGCCACAACTGGACCTAATGGTCAGGGGTCCCTTTACCTTTACCTTACCTTATAGACCAGTAGGTTTGTTCTGGTATAAGCTTTTGTGTGCATGCACAATGGACAATTTTAAATTTATTTTTATTTCAACCACAAAGGTGCCTGCAATGTCTCAGTGGCACTCTGCACATGCTCAGAGGAGTTCATATATAAATATAGATATATACACACACAGTGCACACACACACATACATACATACATAGTTTTTAACACTTGATTGGGAGCCGCCCAGTTGCTGGGGAAACTCAGCCAGATGGGCGGGGTAGAAATAAATTATTATTATTATTATTATTATTATACATACACAAAGTATATACCGGTATATATGAACTGCAAAATGTTTTGTTGGTTTTTCATTTCTGCCGAAAGTTGCAGGATGACGCTTGGGCTGCCAGATCCCAGCTCGGACTCGATCCCTCCCCACACCGGATCCTCCGGCGACGAGGTCTCTCTCTCGCTTGGCGAGCTTTCCCACCTTCCTGCCTCACCCAAGATGGCGCCGCCGCCGGGAGGGAGCCCCTTACTTCCTGTCCGGACCGGAAGTGTGTCCGGTTGCCATGGTGGCGACGCTGGGGCCTAGCGGGAGAGGCGAGCCCCGAGGGAAGGCCCGGCTTAGGAGCGCGGTGGGGGGGCAGAGTGAGTGAGCGAGAGACCGGGAAGCGGCGGGAGACGGGGCGGGGGTCTCCCGGGAGGGGGGGGGGAAGAGACTGAGCTCCCCCCAACCCGCTCCCCCCCCCACGGAAAGGGGGACCCATGAGTCACGTGACGTGGCCATGGGGGGCATTGGGACAAGTGGCCTGAGAGGGGCCAGTTTTTTTGGGGGGGGAGGGAGAGTCAGGCGAGGTCTCTATTTCGGGGTGGGGGTGAACGGGGGGAAGTTTTGCCTCTTGGCAAAGTGGGTGGGGGGCGTTGGGTTGGGGGGGCAGGAGGAGGGGCGGGAAGGGGCTCAGGATGGAGGCGAGAGGGTCTCCTTTTCCTTTTTATTAGTAATATCCAAGGCAGCACAATGACCAAGTACAACAATGCAATATCCATCTACAGTGGTACCTCGGGTTACATACGCTTCAGGTTACAGACTCCGCTAACCCAGAAATAGTGCTTCAGGTTAAGAACTTTGCTTCAGGATGAGAACAGAAATCGTGCTCCAGGGGTGCGGCGGCAGCAGGAGGCCCCATTAGCTAAAGTGGTGCTTCAGGTTAAGAACAGTTTCAGGTTAAGAACGGACCTCCAGAATGAATTAAGTACGTAACCAGAGGTACCGCTATACTAAGACCCCATGGTCCTTTTCGCATGTTCTGCTAGTAAGGCAGATTTCCCCAATCTTATACAGTGGTACCTCAGGTTACATACGCTTCAGGTTACAGACTCCGCTAACCCAGAAATAGTGCTTCAGGTTAAGAACTTTGCTTCAGGATGAGAACAGAAATTGTGCTCTGGCGGCGCGGCAGCAGCAGGAGGCCCCATTAGCTAAAGTGGTGCTTCAGGTTAAGAACAGTTTCAGGTTAAGAACGGACCTCCAGAATGAATTAAGTACTTAACCTGAGGTACCACTGTAAACTCAAGCTGGAATTAAGATTCCTGGAAGAAATATCAACAACCTCAGATATGCAGATGACGCATCCTTGATGGCAGGAAGTGAAGAGGAATTAAAGAACCTTTTAATGAGGGTGAAAGAGGAGAGCGCAAAATATGGGCTGAAGCTCAACATCAAAAAAATGAAGATCATGGCCACTAGTCCCATCACCTCCTGGCAAATAGAAGGGGAAGAAATGGAGGCAGTGAGAGATTTTACTTTTTTGGGCTCTATGATCACTGCAGATGGTGACAGCAGTCCCGAAATTAAAAGGCGCCTGCTTCTTGGGAGAAAAGCAATGACAAACCTAGACAGCATCTTAAAAAGCAGAGACATCACCTTGCCAACAAAGGTCCATATGGTTAAAGCTGTGGTTTTCCCAGTAGTGATGTATGGAAGTGAGAGCTGGACCATAAAGAAGGCTGATCGCCGAAGAATGGATGCTTTTGAATTGTGGTGCTGGAGGAGACTCTGGAGAGTCCCATGGACTGCAAGAAGATCAAACCTCTCCATTCTGAAGGAAATCAGCCCTGAGTGCTCACTGGAAGGACAGATTCTGAAGCTGAGGCTCCAAGACTTTGGCCACCTCATGAGAAGAGAAGACTCCCTGGAAAAGACCCTGATGTTGGGAAAGATGGAGGGCACAAGGAGAAGGGGACGACAGAGATGGTTGGACAGTGTTCTCGAAGCTACCAGCATGAGTTTGACCAAACTGCGGGAGGCAGTGGAAGACAGGAGGGCCTGGCGTGCTCTGGTCCAGGGGGTCACGAAGAGGCGGACATGACTAAACGACTAAACAACAACAACAACATAGTCTATATGGAACATTGAACAATATGAGAAACCATATGTGCACTCTTGATGGATTCTCTTGAAAGAAGCAATGGGTCTTTCAGAGACTGGCATAGTCTATAAAGACTTTCAGAGACTTATAAGACTTATGTTCATTTGGTTCTAAGTTTTCAAGGAAATCCATCAAGAGTGCACATTTAGTGACTTTCAGAGATATATAAGATTTCTGTTTATTTGTTTTCTCATGTTATTCAATGTTCCGTATAGACTATATAAAGAATTTATATAGATATTGTATTGTTGTACTTGGTCATCGTGTTGCCTTGGATATTAGTGATAATTGTTTGCAACACAGGGGTTTAATTGTTTGGTTACTTTTCGTTTTTATTATGCATTTTGTGCTTTTATGTCGTGAGCCGCCCTGAGACCTGCAGGTATAGGGCGGCATGCAAGTTTAAATTATCATCATGAGTGCTATTTTCCCAGAAAAAGAGGGGCCCATGGAGCTCCTTCTGAAGATGGGAGGGGTACAAATAATAAATTATTATTATTATATTATTATGAATCTTTCCCTGGCTCTCTCACAATGAAGTCACCTGAGAGGAGCCGGAGGCTGATAAAGAGCCCTGGGAATAATGATAATTATTATTATTCATTACGGAGAGGAAGTGGCTGAGGAGAAGGTTGTCCATCTCTCCTGTTACAGTGGTCCCTTGGTTCTCAAACGCCTTGGGACTCAAACAACTTGGAACCCAAACACTGCAAACCCGGAAGGAAGTGTTCCAGTTTGTGAACTTTTTTTGGAAGTTGAATGTGCTCTGTTTTGAGTATTACATTTGCATTTTGAGTGTTACCCTGAGGTCTGTAAGGTTTTGCTATTTATTTTGTGTTTTTGTTTTTGTGGGTCTTTCTGTTTTGTTTTTGTGACTGTGTGGAACCCAGTTCAACCACTGATTGATAGATTGATTGATAGTGTGACCGCAGTACATTGATTATTTCTTTCATTTTATGGATCAACGGTCTCGTTAGATAGTAAAATTCATGTTAAATTGCTGTTTTAGGGTTCTGCTTTTTTAAAAAAAGTCTGGAACGGATTAATCCATTTTGCATTGCTTTCTATGGGAAAGCACGCCTTGGTTTCGGAACGCTTTGGTTTTGGAACAGACTTCCGGAACGGAATAAGTTTGGGAACCAAGATACCACTGTATTAGTATTTGGGGGTCTGCCTATGGGGCCAGTTGGGAGAAAAAGAGGGCTGGTTCACACAGCACATGGTCAACTTTGGAGGCTGCCTTTGAAATGGAGTCATACACCTGCGTGGAGGAAGAGGAGGGGTCTACCTGTGGCTCATGGCGGCTAGCAAACAGAGCCTCCATAAACCTCAGAAGTCTCTGAGTGGCGGCCATGCACATGTCTTGAGGAGGGAGGGAGAGGGCTTCCTCCTTGTTGCCTTGCTTGTGGGCTTCCCAGAGGCATCTGGTCGGACCCTGGAGGAAGTGGGACACTGGACCAGAGATGCCCCCCCTGGCCTGATCAGGCAGGCTTTTGCTAAGCGGAGAGGAAGCGCCGTTGTAGCTCACGCTTTGCGTGCAAAAGTTCTGCTGTTCAGTCCCTGCCATCTCCAGGGAGTGCTGGGGAAAAAACTGCATGAAACCCTGGGGAGTCTATGCGCTGCTGTCAGGCTGAGCTAGAGACACTAACCGGTAACCTGGAATGGTAAGGGAACCGGACGCTGCCTATGCTTTATGTGGTAGTGAATGGTGGGGTGGGTCCCCCGCTCGGTCATGAAGGCCAGCCCAGCGAAAGTTGCTTGCAGGATGGATATTTTTGGAAGTGCTAAAACATACAGGGGGTAAACTGGGCAGGATGTTTTGGGAGAAGTGGCAATATTGCAGAGGATGCTGGTACTTCCAAACTGTCTTGTACAATTGCTTGGAGTGATAACACACGTGGAAAAGGTTCCTGCTTATGCAGCAGGTGTGGCTGAGTTGCGCGAGGGCCGAGGTGCATGAAAGCAGTGAGGGAAAGGGTGTGCGTGGCTCCTCTATTTGACGTCTGTTTGCCCTGCAGCAGGTGTGCGATGGACGAGCAAGCGCAGGGCCTACTTGCAGAGCAACCACCAATAGGCATTGCTTTGTTACTACGTTGGCAAGCAAGGAGAACTTACTGGCAGGGCTGGGCAAAGAGAGGTGAGCAAGGGTGATCATTGTTTGACTTCTCTTCTGTTGGTGGCAGGGGGGGTAGGTGCTTCGCTTTGCACAGAACTCCATGCTTAAATAGAAGCTCTCTGTAATTCCAAATGTCGCATCTTTTGACCAAGTGGGTGTTGTAAGAAATCTCTTTGTTTTGTGACCTTGAATAAATAAAGCATATTTTATTTTTTACTTTTCAGCTAAGATTGATTCTCAAAGTATATTCCATCACTAGGAATATATGAAGAAGAAGTGTGCTTGCACACGAAAGCTCATACCAAGAACTAACTTAGTTGGTCTTAAAGGTGCTACTGGAAGGATTTTTTTTATTAGGAATATATGAGTGTGTGTGTTGTTGTTGTTGTTGTTGTTTATTTTATTTGTTAGTCTTTCTCACAAAAGTAACTAAGCAACTTTCATTTTAAACATGGTACTCTTTTTTTCTCTGGTTGGTGCAGGGAGAAAATGGCTGCATCTGTGTCTCCTTTAAGGCTAAGTGCAATGAGTACTTAATAGGTTGAGTTAAACTAGTTTGCTGAGGGCCTGTTTCAAGTGCTGATGCTAGGAAGATCCGTTTTCTGAAATGGACGCTTGGATCTCAAGATCCAACAGTATTCCTGCTTATATGTAATATGAACAGCTATTCACATTATAAATACCTTCCAAGAAAGATTTCTCTGAATCTCTCTCTTACCTACCTACTTGCCATTTTCCTTATCCTATCTAGGTGAGGCTTCTACTACACCTTGTTTGGGGCTTGATAGTCCTCTTTCCAGTCCTTTTCCTAGTTTTCCCCCACTGAAAAATCCAAGAGCACCACTTGATTTAAGAATTGTTTTCTTGTGTAAGACATATAGCAGGGCACGGACAACAATGAGCCAGCTACACACAAACTTACCATCATAAATGAACTCTCCTTGGACATTCAGATACAGATTGCGTTCAAGTAGGAAACCATTGCTTGTCCTGGGAAGAATGTGTGCTGTGTGTGGTTCACGCTCCTGTGCTCTTTGCGCAAGGGGGTGGCATTAAAACGTCAGATCATAATTCAGAATAAATCAGTTTCGTATTTCATCTGAATATATTACCGGGAACTGTGGGTTGAGCTTGTGGTTTGTTAACTCACTATGGTTTGTACAAAACCACAATTTCCCATCTTTGGACAAAGCAGGAAATTCTGGTTTATTTCAAACCGCAACCTGGACCTTTAAATCTCTTCCTCTTGTGCAGGGAGAGTGGGGTGTGCTCAGTTGTTTGGCTTGTCACCCTGATTGAGAATTATAATGTGAATAATAATTCCACACTTGGATTTCCATAGCAGCTAAGCTTTCTGGTTAAGATGTGCTCATAAAGTGTAAAACAGATTGGTGCACAGGTTATTTCTGGCTAGGACCTTTATTTATTTTGTGAGGAGTTGTTATTGTTATATTTAACTACATTTCTATTCCGCCCTTCATCCAGGTACCACAGGGCGGTTTACAATATAGAAATACAAAAATACATAGTGTAATAACCATTACAACAAAACTGCCTTTTAGTGAAAATACGTTTACAGAAGGTCTAAGATCAGTCTTACAGATTTTAGAATCTGTTCCGATTAACAGCCAGAAGCAAAATTAGTGCTCTTCACCCAATGCAAACCCCATGGAGAAAGAGGCAAGCATTTTAAATCTTGCTTCATCCTTGGAACCAGAGTGGTGGAAGCAGAGTCTTGAGCTTAACAGCGCACACCCCCTTTTATAAAATGAAAATCCCAACAGTCAGCTGTTTTATAGGAAAGAAGGCTAATCAGTGAGATTTTAACTTTTTCAAAAGAGCTCTTATCCCCTTGGTGCTTTCTGTATAGGAGGGAAGGTGTTAATTCAAGTAAATAGATTACGTCTGTTGTTTAAATTTCCGCAGTGATTTTCAGGAAGGGCTTACAGCTCAGCATTCCTCCTGCCTTTGAAAATGCACCCTCTCCCTAAAACGGCCAACCATTTACCAGCTCTGTTTGCATGCCTCGTGAGGAGGCGGTGAACAAAGATGATTTTTTCCCTTCCTTTCACAAAACAATAGAACTCGAGGTCACCCAGTGACACAGGCACTAGATACAGGACACAAAAAAAAAAAGGTTCTTAATGCAGAACTTAATCCTCAACTTTGTGCCCTCTGGGCGTCTTGGAACTACAGCTCCCATCATCCCCAGGCATCAAGGCTGTTGGTGGGGCAACAGCAGGAGCGTGCTGTTTATTGCCTTCATGCCCTGCCTTGTGAGCTTCCTGGAAACGGGATGCTGGGTAGGTGAACTTTGGTCTGGACCAGGGCTGTGGGTGCTTGTAACTGCTACTCAGCCAACCAACTCATGCAAACAGCCCTGTGACGGCCAGGCTTTGCAGCAGCAACACTTTTGGATTTTGGTTTCTGGAAACCACAAGAGCCCCTGCGACTGAGCAGACGGGGTGAGTCGGGGGGAACAGCAGCATTTCACCCACCCCCGACACTCGATTGCCACAGCCACCACCTCAACACAGCTGTTGCCGGTTCTTTACTAAATCCCAACCATGGGAAGGCCCGTAAAAACCTCAAGAGGATCCAGGTTTTTAGATGCTTCTGTAAATTGTGACATTCCCTTTCCCCGAATAAAAAGGTACTGCTGGGGGCTGCCTTCTTCAAGTGCTTTTCTTTTCTTTTTTTAAGATTATACGCTGCACAGAATCCACGGAGCTCCTTGACTCTCCTGCCTGCTTCTTTCCAGCTGGGTTGGCAGCGCCCGGCCGTGCCGTCTCTGTAAATCACTGTCTTGTAAGCCTGACGGCAATTGCTAGGTGTCGCACTGAGCAACAGCTTCCTGCTCTGCTTCTCTCTCTGTGTAAATATTTCATATGTCAGCAGTCCTCCTACTCTGGCCTAGTTTTTTGGCTGAGTGCCTCCTGTTTCCAGGTACGCTTTGCATTCCTAGTTCGGAGGCTGGTGTTCCCAGGGGGCCACTCCCTCCAGCCTGCAGCCTTACAAATGGGTGCCACCCACCTGCTCCTGTGGAGCGAGAAAGTGGTGCTGAGCTGCTCTCCAAAGGCTCACCGGAGTCTGCCTGCTCTGTCCGGGAGAGCTCCCTTGGTCTGATCAGCAGGAGCTGGACCACCCCGCCGCCTGCACAACGGGGGGCAGGTAAAATACTTACTGGGAATGTTCATAGGCAGCTCTTGGTGTGTTGTTGTAGGACGGGGGGGGGGGGGGGACGAGGACAGAGACATCTTGGCTTGACCTGCCTTTTGTTGCATAGCGCACACTGCGCTTTTATCTCTGCTGCCTCCTCGAAAGACTCCTGCACAACGCTCCACATCAAAAGAAGTTGATCCAGGAACCAAATTATAATTTCCTGTTTCAGATCTTGTAATCTTCAGGCACTTTGGCAGAAGTGAGCTCTCAGAAAGCCAGCCATTTCCCCCCCAAAAGCTGAGCAGAGCCTCACAGATGCCACCCCCAAATCCCTGCCTCCCTGTGCTGTTTTCTTAAGTCACTGAAATTAGAGAGGAGAGTGATTGGCCTCCTGTGTGCGTCCCCTGCCTGTGCGCATGGGCACACTGTCTTTCTTGCCTGCTCCCATGCTCCTCTCTCGCCCAGTTTCCTCCTGCTGTCTCTTCCGTAACACCTTCAGGGGCATTTCCAAGGATCCTTGACTTTTTCTGGTTTGAGTTGCCCTTGATCTTCTCAGTTTAAAGTTTAGATTTGTGGGGCTGGAAGCTATCTCTGAGTGAAGGGGAGAACGTAACTGGGCAGTGTGCTTGGTTGCTCAGCAGATCTTGACATTTGGAAGCATTGCCTAACGTTCCACCTGTTGAAACTTCCCTCAGGTGGGCTGGAGGGTGTGGGTCTAGTTTATATATCCGGGTTTCTAACTCTTACCTATCTTGAATTTTCTGTGATTCAGCTTCATTGAATGGCCTGAATTGATTTCCAGTACTATAGAAGAGGGAGAAAACCTCTCTGTCTGGGTGTGCGGTGGACGGCTGTGTCCACTGTGTGTCTGGAGGTGCATGTTTCCCATCTTGCAGGAAGTGACTCTGGTGAGCCTGTACAGAGGGCTTTCTGTGTCAATTCCCCGTCCTGTTGATCCTCCACCTGCATCTTCTCTCTTTTTTATTTTTGAATATTTTTTATTAGGAATTTCAACATAACATTTTATCAAAAATACGTCATCCTCACCCCCCCATTTTCCCCTCCCCCCTCCCCCCAAAAGAAAACCCACCCTCCAACCCCACCCCCGGACTTCTCTCACCTCCTCTCTCTGGTTTTTCAGCACATGTTATTCTCTGCATGTTGTAAAATTGTAAATATCTTTAATTTATCAATCTATATATTACCAATTAAAGGTTTGTGAATGTTTGTTCAAAACCTGCCAAGGAGTCCAGTTCATTTTGTTGTTTCTTTAAGTACTTTGTAAAAGGTTCCCATTCTTTTTTAAAGTCACAGTTGTCCTTATCACGTAGTTTGTGTGTCAAATTCGCCAGTTCCACTTAATCCATCAGTTTCTCTTGCCACAGTTCTTTGGTCGGTGTTTCCTCATTCTTCCATCCTTGTGCTATTAAGACTCTTGCCGCCGTTGTCACATACATGAATATGTTCTTCAGTTTCCTTGGCAGGTCTTTCCCTAACAAAAATGCTTCAGGCTTTTTTACAAATGTTAATTGGAACATTTTCTTCAACTCGTTGTATATCATTTCCCAGAATTTTTTAATTTTGCTACAATCCCACCACATATGGTAAAAGGTCCCTTCTTTTTCCTTACATTTCCAACACACATTTGAACCAGTTTTATACATTCTTCCTATCTGCACTGGTGTTATATACCATCTATGCATCGTTTTCATGTAATTTTCTTTCAGCAAAGAGCAATCTGTAAATTTTAAATCAGTTTTCCACAATCTTTCCAAATCTTCAAACATTATATTGTGACCTATATCTTGTGCCCATTTAATCATAACGGATTCACCTCTTCATCTTTTGTTTCTCCGCTTGCATCTTCTCCATTCAGACATGCTATCTCCCTCCAAGTTCCCCACCTGCCTCCCTTCCTGCCTTTGCCATAGCAGGGCCTATCAGCTCATGGTGCTCTGTAAGTAAGCAGGGCACTCGGCCCTTCTGGGTCCCATGACCTTTCTTTCTATGATCTCCTGCAGAGCTATGGCAGCCCTGAGCCAGGCAGGGGTGTGATTCGAGGGGTTATGAGAACAGCACACTCTGTGCTCCTTGAGCAGCCAGTGTCTTGAATGACACCTTGTTTTTGCAAGCTGCAAGGCGTGGCAGGGATTCCTCTCCACCCATGGCTGAGATTGGATTTGATCCCAGATCTAGCGCTTCACTGAACCACGCTGTTTTTTTTAAAAAAAAGGCTCCCAAGTTGCTCAGTGTGCCACGCATACTTCTCCTCTCGTCTTATCTTCCACATCAAACCTGTTGAGACCGGCTAGCCTAAGGTCAGCTTTGTAGGTAGAGATTTGAACCCGGGTCTCTCCGCTTCTGGCCAGACGCTCTAGCCCTGCCTTTGCCAAGCTTGTGATTCCTGCATTGCAGGGGGTTGGACTAGATGACCCATGGGGTCCCTTCCAACTCTACAATCTGTGATTCTGTGGTGCCCTCCAGTTGTGTGTTGCCAGTTTGGCAAATGTGCTCCCTGAATGCCCAGCACTTGGCACACAGCTATTTAACATCTGGGCAAACTGCTCCAGGACAGAGCAGAAGCCAGGGGCTTGACGGTGGTGCCTTTTTGTTCTCCTGTTTCTTATGACTGTCCTTGGCTTGGCCAGTGGTGTCCAAACTTTTTTCAAAGAGGGCCAGATTTGATGAAGTGAAGGGCCGTGAGGGGCCGAACAGAGGACCAACCAAAGTTGTTGAGCTTTTTTTACGATTGAAGTTGTCGAGGGTTTTAAAGGATTTTACTCCAGGAAATAAACTGCCATACGGCCGGATTAAACCGACCAGCGGGCTGGATTAGGCCCCAAAATGGACTTTGGACGTGCCTGGTTCTGTAACTGCTGCCTCCCAAGTTGATTTTGCTGCATTTGCAGCACCAAAATGGCCTTGCCGGGGCTCAACCCTGGCCAGTGTGTCTGGAGGTCTTGGGCTGCCTAGACGACAAGACCCCCCTCTCAGCCTCACTGATGTGGTCCAAAGGAAATCAGAGCAAGATGTTTGGCACCAGCTTGGCTGCAGGAGTTTCTGGAAGGAGGCGTACAAGCCGCCATTCAACTATTTAGGAGCTCCACTCCAAATTTGTGTAGGCATTATTCCTTAGTGTTCTTTTCTCCCAGAGATGTTCTGCAAGGCAGCGGGTACAGATGGTTCCTCGGGGATTATTCCCAAAGCCTTTCTCATAAATGAGTATAGGTGCAAGGCGGTGGAGGTTTATCACCAGAGTTTTCCATCTGCAGGATGGGCTGCCTTCCTAGGTTAAAAAACCCCACCTGCCGCCCCCTTCATGTCCCTCTACAGCAGGTACAGAAACTGCCTTCTTGACCATTGGGCCCACTGTTGATCTTGTCCGCTCAATCCGTCAGAACCTGTCTTTGCAAACAGCAGAAATCCCTAACTCATACAAGGTTTGAGACCCATCGGCTACTCTCACCTGGTTTAGCCAGCCAGTCGAAGCCGTTTCCCTGTGTGTGGCTGCTGTCGCCTGCTGACAGCTTCTGGGAGCCACAGGTGAGAGCTGAGTGCAGGATGGGGACTATCCCAGAAGGAGCACAACGTTTCCCCCACCAGAAATAACTTTGACCAGGTAACTGCCCAAGGAGAAGGGACAGGTTTTTGGGTTTTTTTGACAGCAGCCAGTCTTGAAGATGCATGTGTGGAGGAGCTGAGCTGTCGAGAGAGTGACTCTTTGCTGTGGGCGAGGCAAATGTGAACTCCGTGTGAAGCTGCCGGTTTTGTTTGGTTCAGGTCAAGTCTTTATGGTATAACCAGTTAGGTCAGGCTTCCTCAAACTCAGCCCTTCAGATGTTTTGAGACGGCAGTTCCCATCATCCCGGACCACTGGTCCTGCTAGATAGGGATCATGGGAGTTGTAGGCCAAAAACATCTGGAGGGCCGAGGTTGAGGAAGCCTGAATTAGGTTTTTACAAGATAGGCGGTTTTATTAGACCTGGTAATAAAAGTGTTCTCTGCTTAGTGATTAGTGTTGATGAGTAAATGACAGTGCAGAGGAGCAAGTGCCCACCAGCTATCTCTGGAGCGGGCGGGGAGGGAACTCTTTGTCTCCTTCAGGAAGATGGGCAGGTTCATGGGGACAAATCCAGCCTAGTCCTTTGAGTGCAGGGGAGGCCACAGCTTCTTGCGTTGCAAAATGGTCTGTCTCTCTCTCCAGTGGTGGGGTGCAGTGCATGCCGAGAACTGCTGTAGGGCTTGCTCAGACCACACCTGGAATCCTGTGTCCAGTTCTGGGCACCACAATTTAAGAAGGATGTTGACAAGTTGGAAGGTGTGCAGAGGAGGGCAACCAAGATTCTGTTGTTATTTAGTCGTTTAGTCGTGTCCGACTCTTCGTGACCCCCTGGACCAGAGCACTCCAGGCATTCCTGTCTTTCACTGCCTCCCGCACTTTGGTCAAACTCATGCTGGTAGCTTTGAGAACACAGTCCCACCATCTTGTCCTCCGTCGTCCCCTTCTCCTTGTGGCCACCATCTTTCCCAACATCAGGGTCTTTTCCAGGGAGTCTTCTCTTCTCATGAGGTGGCCACAGTATTGGAGTCTCAGCTTCAGGATCTGTCCTTCCAGTGAGCACTCAGGGCTGATTTCCTTCAGAATGGAGAGGTTTGATCTTCTTGCAGTCCATGGGACTCTCCAGAGTCTCCTCCAGCACCAGAATTCAAAAGCATCAATTCTTCGGCGACCAGCCTTCTTTATGGTCCAGCTCTCACTTCCATACATCACTACTGGGAAAACCAGAGCTTGAACTATACGGACCTTTGTCGGCAAGGTGATGTCTCTGCTTTTTAAGATGCTGTCTAGGTTGGAAGGCCAGCTGTCATGGATGCTTTAGCTGAGATTCCTGCATTGCAGGGGGTTGGACTAGATGACCCTCACAGACCCTTCCACTCGAAGATTCTATGATTCTCCTAGGAGAGAAGATGCTGGCTCCCCTGCAGAGGACCAGTCTTAGTTGAGCAATGCTTCTGCCTTTGTTTGGATGTCCTTGAGTGAAAGTTGCATGGTGGAAGCCTTGCCTGATGAATTGCTCCCAGGCGTGACGCCACATTCTTTGCATTCCTTATTCTGGGAAGACTCTGGGGAGTTCCTGCCTTCCTGTTCCTCGCCCCAGGCAGTTTACGTGGCTGCTCAGGCGTTGCATGTGGTTGGGATGCTGCGTTCTGTGAAGCAGATGTGTTGACGGACTGGCCTGATGGTGGGGGACGAATGCGAGTGGCGCAATATTTTTTTGCCACTGCTAGTCTTGTTATATAACCAGCGGAGCACCAGTGTGTTGCTAAACCAGAAGCGATTGTGCACCTGCAAAGGTTTCTTCCTCCATTTCAGGCTAGGCAAGGAGATCACATTGCAAATAAAATCCTATATGGAAATTAATTATACTGTCTCAGAACCTTTGGTACTAGGAGAAAAGGAACACTTGTAAAAGTTTTTTTTTTTTAACTCCTTATAGAATCGTAGAGTTGGAATGGACTCAGGTCAGTGATCTTCCTTGTTTGTAGCCTTCTTTTTTCAAAATTGAATTTGTATTACATACAAAAACTTATAGACCTTGAAAAAACAAGTAAGTAACAAAAGGGGGGCAGGAAGTAATTCAGAATTGCAGAATGAAATAAAAGCGACCGCTACACAAATTTCAAGAGCAGCGTACCAAGTTACAATCACACTTCACTGGCTACCGGGTGATGTTTAAATACCCCAACCATAATAAGAGCTGTTTGACAGTGGAAGGGGAAGTGTCAGCTGCAACCGTGGCATTTTCAGAACTGCACTGTAACCAGCTGAGCTATCACGAAAGCACAAAATGGTATAGGATCCTTCCGTCCTGCCTGTCCACTCAATGCATTCTGACAGTTCCGGGGACGCAATTTGCTGCTTTGCAGCTTCTCCTCCATAAACATTTGCTGACGATTATATTGCGTGATTCAGTTGCTACTTATGGAGAGCTCCAGAGAACTCTGCAGCTAGCAGGTGATATCTAAGACCTCAAAATTCCTATCACACAGGACGCTGAGCAAGGTTAGCGTACGTCACCCTCTGACCTCCAGCCCCCCTGGGCTCCTTCTCCTACCTGTCCTGCAGCACCTAAACGGTTGTGCTGGCCTTGTCACGGGAGATAACAAGATAAGGGCTCCAAGAACTTTAGACGTGGATATTGCTTTTTATCCGTGGGTAATGGATTGGAGGGAAGTTCTCCTGCTTCAGCCCCTGGGTGCAAAGTGCAAGGCAGGCGGCCTTTTCTTCCTCTACTTCTCCCCTCCCCCTGCTTAGCTGATATGGGTGACAGGAGGCCTCATTTAAAGCACATTTACATTGCCAAGGGAAGCAGGGGACATCCCCTGGCCTCTGTTCTTCCAGAAGGCAACCGTGTTTTTCATTTGTTTTACTATTGCATATTTATTGCACTTATCCCCAAGTTGCTGAAGGCGGCATGCATTTAAACGGCCTCGGTCCAGTATCCCTGGAGGAGCGTCTCCACCCCCATCGTTCTGCCTGGACACTGAGGTCCAGCGCCAAGGGCCTTCTGGCGGTTCCCTCCCTGCGAGAAGCCAAGTTACAGGGAACCAGTCAGAGGGCCTTCTTGGTGGTGGCCCTGTGGAACGCTCTCCCACCAGATGTCAAAGAAGAACTACTTCCAGACTTTTATAAGACATCTGAAGGCAGCCCTGTTCAGGGAAGCTTTTAATGTTTAACAGATTACTGTATTTTAATGCTTTGTTGGAAGCCGCCCAGAGTGGCTGGGGAAACTCAGCCAGATGGGCGGGGTATAAATAATAATGTATTATTATTATTATTATTATTATTATTAATATTATTAATCTCTTCCCCACAACAGCCCTGCAGGGTAGGTTAGGCCGAGAGGCAGGGACTGGCCCAAGGACACCCAGTGAGCTTTATGGCTTAGTAGAGATTTGAACCCTGGTCTCATAGGTTTATTCCTTCCTGCTCTATTTATTTATCTTCCTGCTCTATTTACCTGGTCTCATAGGTCTATTCCTTCCTGCTCTATTCCTTCCTGCTTTGTTTGCACAGTGCTGGGGGGTGTCGTCGGTGTGCATCGCAGGGTCAGTCCGTTGCGTTGCTCCCCGATGAGGATTTTTGGGGGGTTCTGGGAAGGAAGACTGCTCTGCTAGGTTGCAGGTGGCAGAAAAGGGGGGGAGAGAAGTTGCTGAATGCAAGAGGCTTTGCTGGGGCGGGGCAGGGAGAGGGAGAGAAGAGAAAGAGGCTTTGAGCGGCCAGTGCCAAAACCCCAAGTAATTTGCTTAAACTTTGATTGTAGGTTAATCCTGGATTAAGGCAGGGCAGCGCCAGCGCCGTGTGAGGTGGGAAGCAGCAGGGTGAGCTGGGCACCTCTTTGCTCTGTCGTCCTCATGCCTCTTTCTGATTGGCTTCCTTGTTCCTCCTCTGTTGCAGGACTCCTGGGAGCGCGCTTGGCTGGAAGCTCAGCCCAGTGCCCGAGTGGCAGGCTGTCGGAGGGAGGAGTCTCCATCAGGGCTCACCCCTGCCAGCCGGTTCCTTCAGCTGAGCTCCTGAGTAGCTGGAGAGAACGAGAGGGGGAGAGCTGAAGGTTTGGAGGCAGCGGCAAGACAAATTGCTGGGAGCGAGAACAGGAAACAGGGACCCTCCGCGCTGCCTCTCCAACATCTCTGCTTTCCTTTCGAAGGAGGTTCGCGCAGCAACACGTGGAAGAGGTTGAGCAGCTAAGACAGGATCTTGTTCCGAAACAGCTGCAACAGCAGAACTGCCTGGGGTTTTGGAGACGGCTTGGGGGTCGCTGGAATCGAAGCAGAATCTGTGGGGCGGTTTTGAGCTGTGCCCTGGGGTGGTGGCTGGGAGGCGCAGTCACGGCCAGCTCTCACAGGTACTCCCATGTGCCTCGGAACGGGTTGGCAGCCTGCAGAGACCTGCCTCCCTTTGCCCCCAGATTCTGAGGCCTTCGCTTTGTCAGCAGAGGAGACAGCAGGCTGGGTGCTATCTGGGTAATGAGACTCCTATCAGAGCCTGAGCGGTAGTAATGACCATCAGGTGTGCACCTGGAAACAAGCTTGCTGCACTCTGGACTGGAGAGGGACAGAGGCTGCCGTTTGGAAGCTGGCAGTAAAGACCAACGGTGGAGGGATTTGTGCTTTGCTTTTATTCTCAATGGAGAGATGATCCGAACTGTGCTTTGATTGGAGCTAGCTGCATTATTGGGGATGGACAGGGCTCAGAATGCCTCCCCGCAGGCTCCAGGTTTGGCCCCTGCTTCCTTAGCTGTTTAGGTGATGAAAATATCTCTCAAGCCTCATTAAGACCCCTTGACAGTGTCTTGCAAAGGGCTGCTCTTTCTTCCAGCTTTGGGAATTCAGCACCCAGTTCACTACGTGCTTTTAGATAACTTGCATGGATACCCTGCTGGTGAGACTTCTCAGCTTCAGATTTTAAGGGCCACTTTGCCCATCCAACAGGTGGGACAGCCATGGAGGACACTCTCCCTTTGCCAGCAGGGATGTCACAGTCTTGGCAACTGGTCACAGCGCAGCAGTAAGAAGCTCTTTGGAAGCCTTGCTGGTGATGCTTGAAGGGGGTTTCTTAAAGCCCCCTTCCTCCCCACCCCACGTGGAACTCGTCCAGATGCTTCTGAGGCATCCCTGATTGCGGAAGGCGAGCGAGCGATTTGCCCCTGGTCAGCCATGGCGGAGCATTTGGAGCTGCTGGCCGAGATGTCTGCGGTGGGCCGGATGGGCACTCAGGAGCGGCTGAAGCACGCCCAGAAGCGCCGCACGCAGCAGCTGAAGAAGTGGGCGCAGTTTGAGAAGGACGTGCAGGGCAAGAAGACCAGAGCGGAGAAGAAGAAGAAGGGCAGCAGCAAGGAGAGACGGGTGCTATTCCCTGAGAACATCCGGCTGCTTGAGGCCGCGTGCCGCAACGACGTGGAAGAAGGTAGGAGCTGGAGCCCTACCTGGGGAGGGGGATAAAGCTTTGTGACAGAACTCCTGGTTCACATGGCGCCCAGGCGCTGCAGCCATCTCAGGCAGCAGGGCTGGGGAATCAGAGTCATGAAATGGGTGAGTTGGAAGGGAGCCCGAGGGTCATCTAGTCCAACCCCTCCTGCAGATGGCCATCCCACCTCTGCTTAAAAATCCCCAATGAAAGAGAGTCCACAAGCTTCCCAGGGAGTCCGTTCCACTCTTGAACATCAGTTACCATCAGAAAGTCCTTCCTGATGTTAAGTCGGAAACTTCTTTCTTGTCATTTGAATCCGTTGGTTCGGGTCCTACCCTCCAGAGCAGGCATCCCCAAACTTGGCCCTCCAGCTGTTTTGGGACTACAATTCCCAGCATCCCTGACCACTGCTCCTGTTAGCTAGGGATGATGGGAGTTGTAGTCCCAAAACATCTGGAGGGCCAAGTTTGGGGATGCCTGCTCCAGAGCCTCAGAAAATCAGCTTGCGCCATCTTGCATGTGACAGCCCTGCAGATATTTGAAGATGGCTATTCTGCCACCTTCTCTTCTCCAGACCAAACATTCCCAACTCCCTCAACAGTTGCTCTTGAGGCTTGGTTTCCAGACCCTCCTCTACACATGTTCCAGCTTGTTGAACATCTGTCTTAGGCTCAGGTGCCCAGAACTGGACACAGGACTCCAGGTGGGGTCTGACCAAGGCAGAATAGGGTGGTACTATTACCATATTTCAGTCTCTTAGTCAGCCTTCCCCAACCTAGCATATTGGTCTGGGAATCATGAAAGTTGAAAGCATAATGAATCTGGGAAATGTGGTCTGTTTCCCATGTTTTCCTCCCAGCTCTCTTGCCGCAAGAGCTAGAAAACCTAAGAAAAATGAGGATTCTGGCAAGCTATAAGGAGTTGTGTCTCAGAGAACTTTATTCTGCTATAGCAACGTGCAAACAACACAGACCCAAGTTGTTGTAAGCTTTTCTGTCTTTGGCTCCAGTTAGGATCACTGTGTGTCCAGTTACAGCTGCAGAAATACAAATATGGCCATCTGTCATTGTAAGAGCTGTTTGACAGTGGAACGGACTCCCTGGGAAGGTGGTGGACTCTGCTTCCTTGGAGGCTTTTAAGCAGAGATTGGACGGCTGTCCATCATGGATGCTTTAGCTGAGATTCCTGCATTGCAGGGGGTTGGACTAGATGACCCCAGAGGCTCCCTTCCAACCCTATAGTTCTATAATCCTACATAGCAGTATCATCATGGTCCTCCCTTCATTCCCAAAGGCCCCATCCCGATGGTCCTCAATTTCCCTCTTTCCTTTACTTCAGCCTTTGAGTCTCTAATTTCTCCGTTCCTTTACTTCCACTTGCAAGCCTTGGCCATATGATTCCGCCCCTCTCAAAGTGAGAAGGTGGATAGTTGTTCTTTCAGAATTCCACACTCGTCTCAGTAGTAATTCCAGTGTGGCAGCCATTGTTGACTTAAACATGTAAACATGTGAATTTCACAGAACTTGTAGAGCACATTCCTGTGTGTGTCCAGAGGGGCAGACTTCCAGATAAGGGAGTGGAGATTCCAGTCTGTGGCTGCAATCCTAAGGAACAAGGCCCTCTCAGCTCAGTGGGATTACTTCCACGTAGACATGCACAGGATTGCGGTGTTAGTCTGTAAATCCGAAAGGCTGCTCCTGCTCAGTTCTGCAGGAAACCCTTCACTTGGCAGTGAAGGTCACTGTGTGATGGCCTTGGCCAGATCATCCGGTCAGCCTGGCTTTTCTCGCAGGGTTGTTGTGATGCTACAGTGAGGAATGGAATAGTGCAGAATAGATATGTAACAACAACAAAAAAATAGAAATCAAATTTCAAACCATTTCAATCCCAGTGATTAAAAAGGTGAACGAAAAATGCTAGGGCTGCGATCCAAGCCTGCTTGCTAGGGAGGAAGCTCCATGAAACTTGCTTGGAATTTCAGTTCAGCATCAGAGCCGACTGAAGTTGGTTGCTTCATAAACACTTCTTGTGTTGCTTGTGTGCTCTAGCCTGGCTTTGAGGGGAATCAACAAGGAAAGCAGTATCTGCAAGGTGAAACGAAAGAGGCTTTGGACGCTAAGAAAAGATGTAGGGGAAAGAAGCAGGTGCAAACCCAGGGGATGAGATTCAGCCAAGGGCTTCTTGCCCCCCAGCCTCAAGCACCCTGGTGGGCCCACCCCTGACAAGTGATGCTGGGGGGGTGCACGTTCGTAGCATAATCAGAAGCTCTACCAATCCAAGAAGCCAGTTTTTAACGAGCAACATTTGTTTGTCACCCCGTAAGATACTAAGTTCTCTCAGCAACTTACAATAGAAGATTGTGCAACAAGGGAGTTAAAGGCTGCAGGAGTTTCGGATCCTTTTAATGCTCTTTGTTCTATGTGCAAACCATGGAAGTGTGCGTAGGCCTGTCTCATTGCATGCAAATCACACCTCCTCAGAAGCAACCTTTGAAAATAAAGATTGCCATGAAACAATTGCCGAGATTCACTCGGGGTAAGTTCTGTGATGTTCAGAAAGCCTTTCATAGGATCGGCTGCTTCTGGGGATGGAGTTGCCCAATGCCTCTAGTTGTGGCTGCCCATGATTTGCTCCAAACAGTTCTGTCGTCGTATTTTATGGAAGATTTAAGTGTCACTGGAGGGGCTTCAGTGGAGAGCAACAGAGGTGCTTGACATTTTTAAAAGCATAATGGTTAGTTGACCAGCACTGCTGAAGCTGCCCAGCCCTTCCAGGAAGTGGAATCTTCCTGGGTTCTTCAGTGGCATCTTTATCCACTGAATGACCTGCCCCCCCCCCAAAAAATACCCCACTCCACTGCCTTTCTTCCCAAGCTTGCTGCCTTTCTTCTATAAGACTTACTGGCGTGTTGCAGAAACTAGAAGCCAGACCCGGTTGGCACTGCCAGTTTCCTCTTTCTGCCATGCCCCGCTCCCATTCAGTGGCCTACGAGGTGGGTAGGTCGTATCCTGGCTGTGCCCGTCCATGGGGCTCCCTCCTCCCCGCTCAGTAACATTTGAGGGAGGTTTAGAGAAATGTGACAAGTGGAGCTTTGCAGGAAGAGGGGTCAAGCAGAGACAAAATTGCAGTTTTCACATATTTGAAAGGCTTCCACGAGGAAGCAAGTCTTTTGCAGTTGCAAGCGAGAGACTTTTCGTTTTATTTGTCCATCTTCCCCAGCCCAGAGGATCCGATGGTACAAATGTTAAAAGACATGTACAGTCATACCTCAGGCTACAGACGCTTCAGGTTGCGCATTTTCGGGTTGCACACCGTGCTGTACCCGGAAGTACCGGAACAGGTTACTTCCAGATTTTGGCACTCGTGCATGCGCAGAAACACTAAATTGCACTTTGCGCATGCACAGAAGTGCTGAATTGCGACCTGCATGTGTTTGTTGCGGGTTGCGAATGCTGCAGCTTGCGAATGTGCCTCCCGTACAGATCATGTTCGCAACCCAAGCATCCACTGTCCATAAAAGGCCCGTTAAAGACCCTAGCAAGAAAACATAAAAGTTTTCTTATCCAGAGTCTGACCATTGTTCCATCCAGTCCCAGGATTGTTGATGCGTAGCAACTCTCCAAGATTTTGGGATGTTACCAGGCTTCTGGTTGGCCACTGAGAGCAGATGGCTGAGCTAGATGGGCCACTGCCCTCATCCATCAGGCTCATCTCAGGAAATGCCATGGATTTGACCCAGGACCTTCTGCACGCAAAGGATGTGCTCTATTCCTTTGCAGTGAGACACACAGATGGACGGGCAGCCCAAAGAAGGTTCTGCGATCGCAGTGGGACATGCAGGTGGAGGTAGTGGCTCAGATATTCACACTGGAAGGCGGGGGGGGGGGGGGCGCGACCTGTGGTAGAGGACCTGTTTCCTCTGACTTGGAGGCGTGTTTGTTGCCCTGCCTATCCATTTGCTCTTTTGCTGCCCCAACCTCTGATCTCTGCGTGAGGAGTCTGTGCCCAGGTGACGTTCAGCTTCCTTGCCGGCTCCAGGCAGGGCTGCAGCTGCTGTTTACACCAGGGGTCAGCAAACTTTTCCAGCAGGGAGCTGGAAGCTCTGTCCCCCAGACCTTGTGGGGGGGGGCAGACTATATTTTGAAAAAATAATAATAAACAAATTCCTATGCCCCACAAATAACCCGGAGATGCATTTTAAATAAAAGTACACATTCTACTCATGTAAAAACATGCTGATTCCCGGTCCGTCCGTGGGCCGGATTTAGAAGGCGATCGGGCCGGATCCGGCCCCCAGGCTTTAGTTTGCCTACACTTGGTTTAGACCAACAAACTTACTTTTCAAACATTTGAGCTCCTAATGAATGAATCAGCAGGAGGAGAACCACACATGGTAGCCCTGAGCTCAGCAAGGCTTAAATATGTGAGCATCTCTGCTGGATCAGGCCAAAAGCCGTCCTAGTCCAGTATCCTGCTTCCAGCCAGATGCCTGCAGGAAGCTCCCAGGCAGGGCAGGCCAGCAGGAGCAAGAGTCTTGCATTCAGAGGCGTGCTGAACCTGGAGGGAACATGGAGCCATCCTGCCCAGTAGCCATTGAAAGCCTTTTCTCTCCAGGAAAGCTCAAGTAGTCACAGAACGTCTGGGCTATGTGGATCTCCTGTTAGTAAAAAAAGAAAAGAAAAGTGTTCTAGTTTGGAACTTCTGAGCCTTGGCAGCTTTGGACACTTAGTAGTCAGTCCCCTGTGCCATGCCGTAAATCTATACTGTAAGCTATTTGGGGCAGAGACTCACTTTTACTTGCATTGGCTGTGCAAGGGACCACATTTAGCAATGGCACAACCTCGCAGCCAATGGCGCAACTTTGGTAAAAGTTAAATCTGCAGATCTCTTCTCCCCCTGTTCCTGCCCTTCAATTCAGGGCTGCAAGAGCAAGAAAATGCAAGCTCAGCAGGCAGCGGTCAGCTGCCACCACGCTCTGCTCCGTGGTGCCGAGGCGCAGTCTGTCTCTGCTGCGTCTCTCCGTATCTGTGTTTAGTGGCTCCCCCTTGACTTCCTCCCGCGGCAGAGGGGCAGGCCAAGGAGCTTGCCGGGTTTTTACGATTCGCTCTCGGCCTCCGACTCTTCCTCTCTTCTTAGGCTAGCTAATGACAAAACGTGATCCTTGAATGAAAAGGCGGATGAGCCGAAAATAGAAATAATTTTAAACAGCTGGATCCGCTCAGAGTGTACTTTGGCTGCCGGTGGAAGAATGGAGCCGATAATTACGTGTGGCTTCAGGGAAGGCTGCCAGCGTTACGGTCCTGGAGGACGGAGCTTTTGGCCTCTGCAGCCATGACCCCTCCTCTGGCCCTGACCCTTTCACCTGGCTGACCCTTAGCACTTGGAGCGCCCGGCAGAATGCTGACCAGGGAGTCTCCTGGCCCCTGGCCCAGACCAGACCACCCACGCTCTGTCCAGGCCGTGCCTTTTGCCTCTGGGCTCTGTGTAGTTGCTGAGCCAACAACATCTCCATCTAAGAACCCATCTATTTCTCTTTTAATGCCCTGAAACTGCCAACAGTGGCATGCACTTTTCTCTCTCCCCCACCTCCCGCCATGAAATGCTCCTGAAGCATTAATCCAGGATGTCGGGATCACCACCAGAGGCAGCATATGTTGCACTGCCCCTCCCCAGCAGGGACCTGCTGTGGTCAGGCGGCTGAGCTTAGGACTTGGGGAATGTGTGGAATGTGGAGGGCGCCACTGGCTGCGGCTTGTGGGGAAGAGCGTCTCTCTTTAAAGCACAACGTGGGCATTTCTGTCCTTGGGTTTGTAAGGAGGAGGCCAGAACGAGCCACCTGCATCTCTGCCTCTTGCTTGCGCAACCACGGGGGTCGCTCTTCCTCTGGACCCTGCGCTTTGCTGGGAGAGAGAAGTGGGAGAAAACCACATTTGCCACCGAGCGGCCAGGTTGGGCTAGGTGTCACCACGGAAGACGGAGAGTTGGTCCCCCTTTGGTGCACTTTAGTCGAGAGTCTATAGGCACCTTCTTCAGCCAGATGCCATTGGTTCATCTTGCTGCTAACTGGGTCCCCTCTGCTGATCTCGGCACCAGAGGCGCAGCTGGCCTTTCAGGTGTTTGGGCCCTGAGTCAGCACATTGAATTGGAACCCCGGAAACGAACTGGCCACCAGGTCCACTGTTTTGAAACAGGGCAGATGGTCTCTCGCAGACATGAGTGGCAGGAAATCGCACACAGTGCGTGATGAGAACTGGGGGCGCTGGAAGGTTGCTGATGGGTAGCTTTTAAAAAAAGTGTGTACAAAACAGGCCATTAGGTGCGCGGGTGGCTGGCTGCGGGGAGCGTGTCACGTGGGTGAGCTGTGTCTGTTGACAGTGGACACATGGAGCCATGGCAGGAACAAGCTGTTCTGGCTTAGCTGTAATTACTCCGGCAAGGGAGCTGTGTGCTTGACCTTCTGTGCAGCCGAGGAGGAAGTCCTGCTCCCTTGCGGTCCTGAAGCAACAATGCGGTGGCCCCAGGGGCTCCTAAAGGCTGAAGCCCACTTGATGCTTTGCCTGCCTGCTGATGGCTGAGTGCTGAGGGCTCCGGTTAGCAACACAGGAAGCGTTCGCCTGGCAAAACTGCAGAGCCTTAATGGAGGTGGCTTGAGGGGAGAGCCCCTGCGCCAGGGAAGGAAATTGCCCCCAGAGGTGGGAATATTTGCGTGTTTGGGAACACAGGCGGTATGGGAGTTCCATAACTAAGTCATCATAGCAAGAACAGGAAATGCAGGAGAAATTGCAACGGATGATAATGCGTGACTTTCAAAACGCAAGAGGCAGAAAGTCAGATCACGATCCTGTCTTACAATAAGAAAGACAGCTGCAGTCGATCTAAACTACAGTCAGTGAAGCTGCATCTTCAGGAACAGCAGTAGCACATGTGGAATGCATTTCCTCTGAGTGTTGTCTCTTGTTATGTCTGCAGAGTGTGGGCTTCCTAGCTGTCTAGTAGTGCCAGATATAGGGAGGGGGAAAGAGCAGGCAGTTTAGTTGTGGCATCGTAGAGTTGGGGGAGACTTTATCTTCTTCTTCATCATCATCTTTGGTGATCCCTCTTAGCCGAGTAAGATTGTCTTCCATAAACCCCTGACACACGGTCTTAACAATGAGTCTGTAAGTGACTGTGGAGGCCAGTTCTGGATCTGCACGTCCTTCCACAGTGGGGACATTGGTTTCCGGGTGGGAGTTGATCACAGTGTGGATTTGCCAAGTGTGCCTTCCTCTTAGCACGTTTCTCCCTTGCGTTCTGAGTTCGAGTGTCTTCATAGCCCATGACACCTTTGGTAAAGGCTGTTCTCCAACTGGAGAGCTCGCAGGCCAGTGTTTCCCAGTTGTCAGTGTGTATACTACATTTTTTAAGATTTGCCTTGAGACAGACCTTAAACCTCTTTTGTTGACCACCAGCATTACGCTTTCCATTTTTAAGTTCGTAATAGAGTAGTTGCTTTGGAAGACGATCATCAGGCATCCGCACAACATGACCAGTCCAACGAAGTTGATGTTGAAGAATCATTGCTTCAACACTGGTGATCTTTGCTTTTTCCAGTACATTCATATTAGTTCGCCTGTCTTCCCAAGTGATGTGTAAAATTTTTCGGAGACACCATTGATGGAATCTTTTGAGGAGTTGGAGATGGCATTTATAAGTGGTCAATGTTTCACAAGCATATAGTAAGGTTGGCATACAATAGCTTTGTAAACAAGCATTTTAGTTTCCCTGCGAATGTCCCGGACCTCAAACACTCTGGACTTCAATCAGGAGAAAGCTGCACTTGCAGAGCTCAGAGGACGCTGGATTTCGGCATCAAGGCTGGCCATCTAGCGCATCCCCCTCCCCACCCTTAACAAGAAATCCAGAGCATCAGCATCCCCAAGAGATGGCTTGTCCTGCCTCTGCTTGAAGACCCTCAGCCAGGGAGAGCCTACCACCCTAGGCAATTGGTTGCCTTTCTGAACTGTTCTCTTCCCATGAAGAAGCCTGTCCTCATGTGTTCACCCGAAACAGATCTAGTCTTGCTCCGCCAGCAAGAACAATGGCATCCTTCATACCCTCACTGCTGCAAACTCTCACGATGTTGAGTTCCAAATCCACAAAAACAGCATTAAAAGTTATTTAGCGAAACAATATCTTCCAACAGCTAAAGGATGCCTTAAAACATCACAGCTTACAGCATTACAAGATATTGAGATGAAGCATTGCAAATGAAAATCGAATGCAAAAATGCAACGAAAGTCCATGTTGTAAAGCGGCCTGATTAAGAACAAAACAAAACATCCTCTTAAATGCCTGAAAGGAAATCACATGTTACAAAACTCATTAGCGGCTGAGCAAAACCGCTGGGTTTAGAGGCTGCACCCTCAGCCTCTCTCCACACTCTTGTTTCACAAAGCACAACCATGCCTGCCCCCCCGGGCCCCCACATACCAGTCTCAGCCATTCCCATCAGCCACCCCCATAACGCAGTTAATTCCCATCCAACCACTTGCCGCAAAGGGAATGTCTAGTCCGTGAAGAATCCCTGGCAGCATCAAGCATCGTTTACAACCAGCTCATTTCCCCACTTCTGTCTCTGAAGCAAGAAGCCAGCTCAAGATGCATCATAACCATCCCTTCCTTGTCACCCACCCAGGTAGGGCCTGACTCTGTACCAGTCCAGTCTCATAGACTGGTATTAAGTGACGTTGCAACACAGAGGAACCTCACAGACCAGATTCCCTCTCTGAGCAGTGAGAAAAAACTCAGTGCCAATTACCATCCAATAATGGACCACTCACTTTCTCCTACTGGATAATAATCCAACTATATGAACATAAAGGGGGGGGTGCCTTTAGCCTCACGGTGACCCCGAAGGGGTGACACCCACCCCAACTGACCTGCCTCTCTGCAGTGGCCCTTATGCAGTCTGGGCATGTGTGATTTAGCTGAGATTCCTGCATTGCAGGGGGTTGGACTAGATGGCCCACGGGGCCCTTCCAACTCTGCTGATCTATGATTCTGTGAGTCATACTTAAGGGAAGTGGGATGATTCTGGAAGGAGGCCCAGGACACACTCTGAAGGCATCTGAGCAGACCGAGCTTTCCCTTGTTCCACTTGAGATGCAATTGATAAAGAGGAATTGGTCTGATGGGGTTTTCATGCTGTGTGGCTGCTGAGTCCATAGAACCCCTCCCTTGTGCTATCTCGCGCTCCCATTGCTGCTTCAGTGCCCCTCTTGCCACCCTATGTTCGATTGACTCGACGCTTTCTACCACTGAACACCCTCCTGGGTAGGCGACTGACTCAATATTGACTGCATCCCCTTGGTGCATAAACAGGGCTGGTTCCTGCTGCCTCCATAGGTGTTTTCCCTCTGCCTCGGGGTTTCTGGCGAGTTTCTGTTGGCAGGGAGAGGTTCCTGGCTGGAAGACAGCAGGTGTTTTCATAAGGGGTTGGGGCCGGAAAACACACCCCTTGCCCTTGGACTGCATCCAGCTTCTAGGTGTGCACAAAGGCTTGCGGTTTGGCCTCAGCCGTCTCTCTGGGGACCTTTTTGCACTTGAGAAAACCTGCCACCCAAACTCTCCCCGTGCTGCTTTCAAGACTGGCTTCCTTCACGCTGGCCTTGATTTCCTGGATCTCTGGCTCACTTGGGCTTCTCTAAGTAACGCATTTGGGGTTTGGAGAACAGACATGGTTGCTGTTGTTCGCCCTTGGACCTCGCTAGCCTCGGTTCCATTGTGGTGCTTGGGACTCCTGGGTGACCCTGCCAGGAGGGACAGTTCCAGCACCAGGAGGCAGCTGCTGAGGTGGTGGCGGAGAGGACTGGTTCGGCTGTAGCTTCAGAAAGGTAGACTTCAGACAGGTAGACTCCTGAAGGGGTCCGTCCCACCGTCGGACAGCTCTTGCCATCAAAATTATTCTGAAGGAGCGTCTCCACTCCCATTGTTCTGCCCAGACGCTGAGGTCCAGCTCCGAGGACCTTCTGGCGGTTCCCTCCCTGCAAGAAGCGAGGTTACAGGGAACCAGCCAGAGGGCCTTCTCGGTGGTGGCGCCCGCCCTGTGGAACACCCTCCCATCAGATGTCAAAGAGATAAACAACTACCTGACTTTTAGAAGACATCTGAAGGCATTCCTGTTCAGGGAAGTTTTTAATATGTGACATTTTAATGTATTTTTAATCTTTGTTGGAAGCCACCCAAAGTGGCTGGGGAAACCCAGCCAGATGGGCGGACTACAAATAATAAATTATTATTATTATTATTATTATTATTATTATTCCTGTCATTGGGTCGGAATCTCCTTTCTTGTAACTTGAATGGATTGGTTTGAATCCTACCCTCTGGAGCAGGAGAAAACAAGCTTGCTCCATCTTCCATGGGACAGCCCGTCAGATATTGGAAGATGGCCATCATATCAGTCTTCCCCCGGAGGTTGTGGTCTCTCCTTCCTTGAAGGTTTTTAAGCAGGGCTTTGATGGCTGTCTGTCATGGATGCTTTAGCTGAGATTCCTGCATTGCGGGGATTTGGACTGGATGACCCTCACGGTTGCTTAAACTCTACAATTCCATCTCCTCTCAGTGACCTCTTAGCCAGGCTGAGCATCCCCAACTCCTTCAACCATTTCCCTTGGTCATCTTGGTTGCTCTCTTCTGCATGTACCCACGAACCTACAGGACTGCCTCTCCTGGTATGCCCCGCACAGGACCTTAAGGTCCACAAATGACAACATTTTGGAGGTCCCAGGTCGCAAGATGGTTAGATTAGTCTCAACTAGGGCCAGGGCCTTTTCAGTACTGGCCCCGACTTGGTGGAACGCTCTGTCACAAGAGATCAGGGCCCTGTGGGACTTGACATCTTTCCGCAGGGCCTGAAACACAGAGCTGTTCCGCCTGGCCTTTGGTTTGGACTCAGTCTGACCCTTCTGTTTCCCTCCCCTTACGGTTTTGATCTATGGGCTATTTTTACAATGAGGCTGCGTTTTAAATTGCATTTTAACCTGTATTTTAAATTGGTCCCCCCCCTATGTTTTTACTGTAATTTTACGGGTGTTAGCCGCCCTGAGCCCGGCTCTGGCCAGGGAGAGCAGGGTATAAATAAAATTTATTATTATTATTAATGTCTCCCAGCTCCTTGTGCCTGTGGCACCAGCTCTGGGACTGTTCATGTGACTGTTTGCCCTGAGGCAACCACAGAGTGAGAAAAAGGCTCCTTCTTATGCAAGCGGGTGCCTCCCACAGTATCAGCCTTATGTACCTTTCCATTAAAAAACACATAAGCTCAAGGCAGTTTGCAATCCCTTTCAGAATGAGGGGACCACGTGTGGCGGGTGCTGAAAGCACTGCGCCAGCTGCGATTGGCTGAAAAGACTTTGGTGGTGACACTGGCACTGAGGGCTTCTGGGTTGGCATTGACCCATGCCAGGGCCTTTTCCGTGCTGGTTCCCTAGTGAGGCAAGTCTGTCTCCCAACGTTAGTAACTTTCAGGAGGAATTGGAAAACAGTCCTGTTGGCCTAGGCATTTGATGGCCAAAGGGCAGTCTTCCTGGCAACTCTGAAATTATTGGTTGAGATCATGTGTTTAGAACATTTTAAACTTCTTGGAAGTTTCTAACTGGTTTTAATGTTTTGTCATTGTTGTGTCTGCTGCCCTGGACTCCCTTGAGAGGAAAACAGGATATAGATTGAAATTATTATTATTATTATTACTATAAACTTAAAAATACTGGGAGGAGACAGGTCACAGCAGAGATAAAATCAAGGGACTAGTTAAAAGAATTAGGTTCCAATGATGTGCTTGCTTGCTTCTGTCATAATATGCTTTGGGTAGCACTCCAGGCTGGCAAGAAGGAAGCTTGTTGCGTTGAACATTTTGAGCTCTGAAGTTTACGAGTTCCTTATTTATTACCATATTTTTCGCTCTATAAGATGCACCCGACCATAAGATGCACCTAGTTTTAGAGGAGAACAAGGGGAAAAATTCTCTCCCTCTCTGCGCAGCGCCTCTCCAGCAAAGCGGGAGGAGAAATGGAAGGGGCTCCGTTTCTCCTTCCGCTTTGCTGAAGGGGCGCTGCGCAGCTTTCCCTTTGAAGGGGTGCTGCGCAGCTATCCCTGAAGCCAGGAGAGCAAAAGGGATCAGTGCGCACCGATCCCTCTAGCTCTCCTGGCTTCAGTGAAAACAATGGAAAGCCTCCGGAGCACAACGGGAGGAGCAATCCCGCTGCGCTCTGGAGGCTTTCCGTGGCTATCCCTGAAGCCAGGAGAGCGAGAGGGATCGGTGCGCACTGATCCCTCTCGTTCTCCTGGCTTCAGGGATAGCTGCGCAGACTGCATTCACTCCATGAGACCCACACACATTTCCCCTTACTTTTTAGGAAAGGAAAAGTGCGTCTTATAGCGCAAAAAATACGGTATATTTGCACCCTGACTTTCTTCCAAGGAGCTCAAGGGCCCTATGTCGTTCTCATTTTATCCTCACGCCAGCCCTGTGAGGTAGGTTAGGCTGAGAGAGGCTGTGCCTGGTCCCCAGTGCCACCCAGTGAGCTTCATGGCCAAGTGGGGATTCCAGCCCTGGTCTCCCAGGGCCTAGTCCAGCGCTCTAACCACTGTGCCATACTTGGGGCTCCTGCAAGATTAGATAACCCCTTTGGGTCTCTTCTGGCTCCAGGAGGGATGCCGGTGTTCCTGTCCTGTCCCTCCGTTGCCCTTATCCATTTATTGGCTGTGATCTGTCCTCTGAAAGAGCGTCTCCACCCCCATCGTCCAGCCTGGACACTGAGGTCCAGCTCCGAGGGCCTTCTGACGGTTCCCTCACTGCGAGAAGCAAAGCTACAGGGAACCAGGCAGAGGGCCTTCTTGGTGGTGGCGCCTGCCCTGTGGAACACCCTCCCACCAGATGTCAGAGAGAAAAAAAACTACCAGACTTTCAGAAGACATCTGAAGGCAGCCCTGTTTAGGGAAGCTTTGATGCGTTACTGTATTTTAATATTTTGTTGGAAGCCGCCCAGAGTGGCTGGGGAAGCCCAGCCAGATGGGCGGGGTATAAATAATAAATTATTATTATTATTATTATTATTATTATTATTATTATTAACTGGAAAAGCAGAAGGGTGTGTGTGTTGCGGCATTTGCTTGGTGTGAAACCACACACCCAGTTTGCCCAGAGTCACATGGCTGATCCTGCATTGGTGGCTCTGGAGTTAAGTGAGATTTCTTAGGGAGACCACAAAGAATTGTGTCTGTCCCTTCTAAACAGGATCTCCTTTTGTCCTTGAGCTGCCTCTACCAAAAGCATTTGCGGCTCACGTACTCCGGGGTTTGCGGTGGTTAGCATGAGAGATGATTCTTCTTTTTGCTAAAACAAAACACACACACACACACACCCTCTTGGGTTTTAGCTCTGATTTTTTTAATTGCATCTGACTGTTTAATTTAAGCGACCGGCCCACAGCTGCGATGTTGAGGTCACACAGCGCAGATTATTGTTCCATCCTGCAGGGCAACACGGACAAAATCGTTCCTCTTTCAATAGCAATCAAAGCCCCGGTGAGGGAGTCACGTGGCAGCCACACCGCTCCTTCCTGACCATGCTGTGACCCTCCTGACGTGAGCGAGGTCCTGCCTGGGGTCACAGTGGGGCAGGCTTTCCAGATGAACGCTGCAGCCTGCCTGCCTGTGGCAATGTTGCAAACAAAACCTGCCCTTATTCCCTTATGGGGGACATAAGAGCCCTTATAGAGTCCTTTGTAGGTTCTCCATCGGTCAGAGAAAATAACAGAGGCCAAGCAGAGAACATTGAGAAGCAAAGCAGCTAGTAAGCCTGATCTTTATTGATCTGTTGCAACAGGGTGCTCCTCTCACACGCAGGAGGAGGAGGAGGAAGACCCAGAACAAAGGTGTGTCCGCTCTTATATAGACATTTTAAATTGCCCGCCCTGGAGTCCAAGACCACCCCCAGAAACCTCATACATACATCAAAGAAAAGGCGGTCTGCAACAGAAATCTGAGTGCGTTGTTTATCTCCTGTCTGGCAAGTTACCTGATTGCATTATCTGGGTTTTGGCCACTCTTTTGTTATTATAACTACTTAATCCCTGAATCATACATACATCACAGAAGGGGTGTAGCCCAAGACCACCCCCCAGATACATCATACTACATCACAGAAAAGGCGGTCTGCAACAGAAATTTGAATGTTGTTGTTTTTCCTGTCTGCCAGGTTATCTGATAATGCCTTATCTCCTTGCCTTTTCTGGTAGTCTGGCCATTCCTTTGAGATGGCGATTACCCAATTCCTGAGACAATGGGAAGGTTCCCTCACCCCCTCCCTCCTTGCAGAGAAAACATTTGGTCAGTTTGGGAGTCAAAATGGTTTCAGGAAGGTCTCCCTGTGCTGCTCCAGACATGTGGTTTATATATTTATGTACGTGTTTGCTTGGTACACTTATGAACATTTATTATATATATGAGACCTTAAATTTTTTTATTACACAAGTAAGGCCTCTGTTGGGGCTGGGGGAGGTCAGAGGCCCCCCAAAGGCTCTCAGGAGCCTGCCTTGTTCCAGACACTTGCTTGAGAAAAATTCCCCTCCCTCTCTCATAACACTAGGACTCGTTAAAGGCAATGTAAACTTTGTACACCAGTGCAAAAGATTACGATTAGCTGTGATCTGTCCGGGGTTTGTGTGTTTGTGTCTGGCTTTATCTCATTTGAGTAGAATGTGTGCTTCCATTTAAAATGCATGGTTCATCCTCCCCCCTGCCTGGGCTGCCCACTCCCTCACTTCTGGCAAAGGGGCTGGTTTTGTTTTGGTCAAGGTGAGGGCTTATTCAGTTCCTGGATCCGGCCATCAGAACCGGGGAGGGAGGCGGGGGGCCGTTGGGATACAGAGAGCCTCCGAAACTCCTGAGGAGCCACACCTCCAGTGGGGAAGAGAGGGAAGGGGCCAGCCGAGCGAGGAAAGGGCTCAAGGATGCTGCTGAGAGCCCTTGCACCTCATCTCGCCAGGCTGGCCAGGAGGGACGCACACCCCTTCCGTCGCCCAGCTGTCCTTCCAGTGAGCACTCAGGGCTGATTTCCTTCAGAACGGAGAGGTTTGATCTTCTTGCAGTCCATGGGACTCTCAAGAGTCTCCTCCAGCACCATAATTCAAAAACATAAATTCTTCGGCGATCAGCCTTCTTTATGGTCCAGCTCTCACTGTAAATAGTTTGAGGAATAAAACCTATAAAAGCCAGATCAGAGTCCTACTTGGTTACTCACGAGCAACCACCAGCAGCACCTGACACTTATTGATGTGCATCTTAAGCCTGTTGTGTTGCTGACATGCACCCTAAACGCCTGTTCTTGCCCAGGCTCCACCCCAGCTGGAGGCTCCAGTTTCAGCCAGCGCAAAGGATGTGGCTGCTCTCTTTGAGCCAAGTATAAACAGTCGACAACTTGTGGTGTCAAGGGAGCCTGGGTTACAAACCTGGGCCAGGACAGGCCAAGGTGTTAACCTACTTACCCAACCTGGCCAACCTGAGTGGCTTCCCTGCCTGTGTTACCTCGGCTGCTCCCGGGACTGTCGATGCCCTTCAGTGCCAGAGGTGTTTGTGGTCACTGCTGTGCTCTCTTTGTTACGTCATGCGATTCCTCCCAAGCACAGGGAAGAAGAGCCTTAAAGGAGTTAGCAGCCCTTTAAGGTGATCAAAACCGCAGCCGGCGGATTGCCCAGTGTGTGGTGTTGTAAACAAAAATCTGCCCTTTCCCCCTTATGGGGTATCCAAGAGCCCATATAGAGTCCTTACGTAGGTTCCCTATTGGTAGGAGAAAATAACAGAGGCCAACCAGAGAATATTGAGAAGCAAAGCAGCTAGTAAGCCTGATCTTTATTGATCTGTTGCAACAGGGTGCTCCCCTCACTCGCAGGAAAGGAGGAGGCACCCAGAACAAAGGTGTGCCTGCCCTTATATAGAAATTTTTAATTCCCTGCCCTGGAGCTCCAGACCACCCCTCCATACATCATGCATACATAATAGAAGGGGTGTAACCCAAGACCACCATCCCCAGATACATCATACCTACATCACAGAAAAGGTGGTCTACAGCAGAAATCTGAGTGCGTTGTTGTTTATCTTGTCTGACAGGTTACCTGTTAATGCTCAATTGATTGGATACCCTGGGGAGCCTGGCCGGTCTTTTGTAATGAGGAATACTTAGTTCCTGAGCCAGGTCACAGGCGTACCCTATTCTAACACAGACAGACATACCCTTAAGACAGGATTTGTGAAGGAAAAGACAATGGGGAGGCTTCTCCATTTTCCTTTGGCCTTTCAGGGAAAACATTTGGTCAGTTTGGGAATAAAAAATGGTTTCAGGTCGGTCTTCCTGTGCTGATCTATGTACGTGCTTGGTTGGTACATTTATGAACATTTATTATATATCTAAGACCTTAAGATTCTTATCAGAATGGCTTGTAATTTGTTCGGCTGAAACCTCACTCAATAGCACCCTCTGGATCGCTGATTCCATGCACCACGACCGCACTGCATAGGAATGTGCAGGGAGAGAACCTCCAGCTTCCAGATGCTGGGAACTGGGGTACGTGGGTGATAAAACTACGGAGAGAAACTGGGAAATATAACTTTATTTCATCTTACAGTGCACATAGAACAGAGAGAACAGCTACATAAGTGGGTGAAATTTAAAAGAGGAGGAAGAAAGCTGTTTTCCATTGAATCTGTGTGGATTATACAGGGGGGAGTCCTTGTTTCTCTTCCTGTCCTTGCACCCTCTTGTTCCCTTTGACTCCCTGACCCAGTCTGGGCATAGCTGGCAACCTTTCCTTTTTTTGCGGGAAATCCCCTTATTCCAGCGCCGTTTCCCGCTGCTTCCCGCTGCTATCCCGGATTGTTAGATATCCCGTAGACCGTCCCCGGGACAGGTGAGGCTGCTGATCCCTCATTTTCAAATCTGAAAGTTGACAGCTATGAGTCTGGGCTCTCCCCTCCTGCTTGTCTAAAAAGGGTCTTTTGTTTCTTGCAGTTCGCCAGTTCCTCCAGAGCGGCCTCAGCCCCAATTTGTACAATGAAGATGGCCTCACTGCCTTGCACCAGGTGAGCCCAGTGCCTGCTTTCCAGGTTCCCCACCTGCCTCTCGTCGTCGGTGCCAGCCAGCCACAGGGTATAAAGGGCCTGGCATGATCATAGGATCATAGACTTATATGGCCTCTCTGCTCTGCTCACCCCACCGCTTGCTGCCCGCCCCCCACCCTTTGGGCAAGGCAGCAGCAGCCTCCAGTGCCAAATGGCCGAAGTAATTTCCTTCTGCTGATCCTTCGCATGCTGTGAACTCTGGTTGAAAAATGTGCCCCTGCTGAGCCTTTAATCCCAGCCCTCGCTTGCAAAATGAAGGGGGGGGGGGAGGTTGGACAGGGCAAGGTGGGAATTCCTTCTGTGCAGACAGGCGGTTGCAATCCCTTCTCCCCTCTTGCGTAATGGAGTTCCTAGGAGGAATGTTCATTGCCGCCCAGCTGTATTTAGGAAGCTGTCCTCCATAATAATAATAATAATAATAATAATAATAATAATAATACATTTTTATTTATATCCTGGCCTCCCCAGCCGAAGCCAGGCTCAGAGCGGCTAACAGCAATAAAAGTAACACAGCATTCTAAAATCAATTCATTCTAAAATCAATTCAAAATCAAATCCATGGCAACTATTGGGCTAGAGTTCTGTGAGGATGACCAAAGGAGGGGGTCGGACTGTGCCTTGGCCAAAGGCCTGGTGGAACAGCTCCATCTTGCAGGCCCTGCGGAAAGATGTCAAGTCCTGCATGGCCCTAGTCTCTTGTGACAGAGCGTTCCACCAGGTCGGGGCCACGGCCGAAAAAGCCCTGGCTCTGGTTGAGGCTAGCCTAACCTCTCTGTGGCCTGGGACCTCCAAGATGTTTTTATTTGTAGACCGTAAGGTCCTCCGTGGGACATACCAGGAGAGGCGGTCCCGTAGGGACGAGGGTTCTAGGCCATATAGGGCTTTAACGGTTTAAACCCTCACCTTGAACCTGATTTGGTACTCCACCAGGAGCCAGTGCAGCCTTGTAGCTATGGAAGGGGGAAGTCTGAGTTCCACAACTTCTTTCAGCTGTTCCATGTCTCTGCCTATATCCTTCCTTGCCTGGGTGTGTGTGTGTGTGTGTGTGTGTGTGTGTATGAGTAGCAAGAAGAAGCCACTTGCACTAGGTGGGAATCTGCCCCCCTCCTCCCAAGAAGTCCTCCATGAATGATATGGAGCAATCTACTCTGAGGGATGGTCCTTGCTTGTGGGGTGTGCGGGCAGCTTCCCATCTCATAAGCTGTCATTTATGCCCTCTCTTTCTTCCCATCCTCTTTCAATTATAAACCCCCCCCCCCGCCGCCAAAAAAAAAAAGAAATTAAACAGTTGCATTTTATAAACGTAGAAATCGGAGCGGAGTGTAATAGTTCATCTTTCAGAGTTCTGCTTCCTGTTCAAAGAAGAAAAAGAGAGCAAGTTTTTAGACCGAAAGGATGCAAATTTGGGCCTGCCTGAAGTGTGTGGGCAATGGCTGCAGGTGGCGCTTGTGGGCAGGAGCACCAGTGGTTAGAGGGGGGGTCTGCCTGGCAGCAGGGAGGTGTATTTATTCCCTCTTGGCTTTTTTGCATAATACATACAGCTGCAAACTCAGTTTCCTTTAATGTGCTGTTCTGGCACGGAGTCTTTCATACACCAAGGTTTTGCAGTCCTTGAGCTTCCACCGCGCATCTTCTCTGGTCCTGGTAGGGTCCTTGCCCTGAGCAGAGAACCAAATCCTGCAGGTCCAGGAAGCCAAATGAGTCCGTTCTGAAATTCCAGCAGCCTGGTTATGAGGCTTAGCGGGTTTTATCCTGGCTGAGAGGCAGCCCTGGTAAAAAGCTCTTGTGCTCAGAATCGTAGAATTGGAAGGGACCCCGAGGGTCATCTAGTCCAACCTCCTGCAATGCAAGAAACTCAACTAAAGCATCCATGACAGATGGCCACCCATCCTCTGCAATAATAATAATAATAATAATAATAATAATAAAAAATTTAATACCCCGCCCTCCCCAGCCAAGACCGGGCTCAGGGCAGCTAACACCAGGTATAAAAACAATTGATTAAAATACAACTTAAAAACAAGATTAAAATACAACATTAAAATGCAGCCTCATTTCAGTAGAAACTCAAATCAAAAACTTTTTGGGGATGAAAACGTCAAGTCTTCACCAAGGCCAACTATCCAGACTGGTCCTACATGGGCCAGAAAAAAGCCAGGGAAGTCATAGAATCATAGAATCATAGAATCATAGAGTTGGAAGAGACCACAAGGGCCATCGAGTCCAACCCCCTGCCAAGCAGGAAACACCATCAGAGCACTCCTGACATATGGTTGTCAAGCCTCTGCTTAAAGACCTCCAAAGAAGGAGACTCCACCACACTCCTTGGCAGCAAATTCCACTGTCGAACAGCTCTTACTGTCAGGAAGTTCTTCCTAATGTTCCGTGTCCGCTTCCATTGCTCCGTGTCCGCTTCTCTGGAGCAGCAGAAAACAACCTTTCTCCCTCCTCTATGTGACATCCTTTTATATATTTGAACATGGCTATCATATCACCCCTTAACCTCCTCTTCTCCAGGCTAAACATGCCCAGCTCCCTTAGCAGTTCCTCATAAGGCATCGTTTCCAGGCCTTTGACCATTTTGGTTGCCCTCCTCTGGACACGTTCCAGTTTGTCAGTGTCCTTCTTGAACTGTGGTGCCCAGAACTGGACACAGTACTCCAGGTGAGGTCTGACCAGAGCAGAATACAGTGGCACTATTACTTCCCTTGATCTAGATGCTATACTCCTATTGATGCAGCCCAGAATTGCATTGGCTTTTTTAGCTGCCACGTCACACTGTTGGCTCATGTCAAGTTTGTGGTCAACCAAGACTCCTAGATCCTTTTCACATGTACTGCTCTCAAGCCAGGTGTCACCCATCTTGTATTTGTGCCTCTCATTTTTTTTGCCCAAGTGCAATACTTTACATTTCTCCCTGTTAAAATTCATCTTGTTTGTTTTGGCCCAGTTCTCTAATCTGTCAAGGTCGTTTTGAAGTGTGATCCTGTCCTCTGGGGTGTTAGCCACCCCTCCCAGTTTGGTGTCATCTGCAAATTTGATCAGGATGCCCTTGAGTCCATCATCCAAGTCGTTGATAAAGATGTTGAATAAGACCGGGCCCAAGACAGAACCCTGTGGCACCCCACTAGTCACTCTTCTCCAGGATGAAGAGGAACCATTGATGAGCACCCTTTGGGTTCGGTCAGTCAGCCAGTTACAAATCCACTGAGTGGTAGCATAGTCAAGACCGCATTTTACCAGCTTCTTTACAAGAATATCATGGGGCACCAAATAGGAGTTCCATCACAGAAGGAGAAAGGAAAGAGGGGAAGGGGATCAAGTGGATTCCAAGCCAAAGGCCAGGCGGAACAACTCTGTCTTACAGGCCCTGCGGAAAGAAATCAGATCCTGCAGGGCCCTGGTTTCATGAGGCAGAGTGTTCCACCAGGCCGGGGCCAGAGTTGAAAAGGCCCTGGCTCTGGTTGAGGCTAGTCTGACTTCCTTAGGGCCCGGGACCTCTAGGGTGTTGCTGTTTATGGACCTTAAGGTCCTTTGCGGGGCAGACTGGGAGAGGCAGTCCCGTAGGTATGAGGGTCCTTAAAGACCTCCAGCTTCCTCAGCCCAGGCTGTGTGTGGTGCATTTCCCGTGGGGGAGCCCATGAGAGGGATCCTAGATCTGTCCCTCTTGTGTGAAAGTGATGCCCCGTGGGGTGGGAAGGGCCGAGAGGGCTGAAGGAGGGGAGGTCGCTCTCTGTTGGGCAGAAGCCACACTCTGAATTGGTCTCCTGGAGGGGAGTGGGGTGTGTTTTGAGGGCAAGCGAAGCTCCTCACGAGAGCCCCTCTGCTCTGCCTTGGCCTCATGCCTCTTCTTCCCTTCTTCCCTTCCTCTCAGTGCTGCATTGATGACTACAGGGACATTGTGCAGCTGCTGCTGGAAGCCGGGGCCGACGTCAACGCCTGCGACAGTGAGCTCTGGACCCCTCTGCATGCCGCCGCCACCTGCGGGCACCTGCATCTGGTGGAGCTGCTCATTCACAAGTAAGGGCCACGAGGGAGACCCCCCCCCCCAGGGCCAGGGGATGGGCCCCCGCTGTCGGAGTTGCGTTCGACCGGGCGACTCCTCCGCCGGTTGAGCCCTTCGGAATCGCCTCTGATGTGATTAACGACCTGAGCCTCTGATGAGGCTCCAAGCACATTCCCATTACGCAGAGTATCCAGCAGCAGAAGGGACGAGATTTATGAGCTACATTGCAAAGAGTTTTATTAATAATTGTCAGGGGTTCAGGAGCAGAGGCACAGGAAAGGGAGGAAATAGAGAGCGAGGGGGAGGAGTCCGAAGGAAATGTTAGCAATGACAGCGGTCCGAGGTCTCTGAGTCTTTCCAGCGAATCGGAAGATTCACAGAAAGGGGCTCCCATGGTCAGAGCAAGGGGGGTGCAGAGGGGGACACCCCAGGAAGAAGGGGCCAGAGGGGACTCAGAGAGAAGCAGTTGGAAATCAGGACCAGCGTCCACACCAGAGTGCAGTAGGGGGGAGGAGTCCCAGGCATCGGGATCAGGCGGCGCACTGCCAGTGGGAGGACATGAGTCAGGATTGGCCACGCCTCCATCGGGGAGCGAGGAAACGGTCGAGAGGAAGGTTGAAGGCTGGGCGCGCGCGCCAAGTTCAAATGTACAGGAGGGCGGCGCAGTTGGCAGCCCGGATAGGGAGCCAGGTCCCAAAGCCCGCCGAAAAGACGGGGAGGAGTCAGGGGGGTCAACGTCAGCATCAGAAGAATCCAGGAAGGAAGGGACCCCGGGGGGTAGCAGGACCCAGAGGAGAAAGGAGAGACGGAAGAGGTGGAGTAAGGCTAGAATCTTAAACTGGTGTACAGGGGGCGGAGACTCAGATGGAGCTTCGCCGATCTAACCATGAGACGTAGAGTTGCACGCAGCAGCTTGAGGATGGAAACTGTAACTCAATAAAGACTTTTGTTTAATGATTGCTGGCTAGCGTGATCCTCTGTGAGCTAGGATCTGGAAGCAGCTCTGACAATAATAATAAGAAGAAATTTTATTTATACCCCGCCCTCCCCACCCAAGACCAGGCTCAGGGCGGCTAACAATCAATAATAAAACCAAGTTAATTAAAATACAATTTAAAAAAAGATTAAAATACAACATTAAAACATTAGGATGTAGCCTCTTCACAGGAGGAGAAAGGAAAAAGAAAGAGGGGGAGGGAATCAAACTGATTCTAAGCCAAAGGCCAGATGAAACAACTCTGTCTTACAGGCCCTGCGGAAAGAAATCAGATCCCGCAGGGCCCTGGTCTCATGAGACAGAGCGTTCCAGCAGGCTGGAGAAGGCACTGGCTCTGCTTGAGACTAATGTAATTTCCTTAGGGCCCAGGACCTCTAGGGTGTTGCTATTTATGGACCTTAAGGTCCTCTGTGGGGCATACCAGGAGAGGCGGTCCTGTAGGTACGAGCTTATTACTAAGCTACGCAGACAGAAAAGAAATCATCCTCTCTCTGTGAAAGACAGAGAGCAACTGAACAACAAAGGAACGGGAAACCAGTAACATCACATCCGTCTCCTGTCTTCCGTGAGACTTCCAATAGTCTGGAATCCCAGGAATGTAAACAGAGTCCTGTGACTCCAAGAGCACTGCACAGTGGCACAAACAGAAACTAACACCCGCATGGGCATCTCTGCAGGGCCCCTGAGAAGGGGCCACACTTTGAAACCTGAGCGGGGAGGCCCTTGCGCTAGTCGAGTGTAGGAACCTGCCTGGTGTAGGGCTTCAGGGAGGGTCTTCTTGTGAGCCGGAGGCGCGGTGGGGCTTTGTTGAGGCTGCTCAGCTTCCCTGCCTAACAACTGACAAATGGGGCAGCAGAGCAGCCACTGCTTTAGCCTCAACCGAGCAGCCTCCACAAGGTCCCGCTGCGCCTCTGGATCATGAGGAGACCCCATAGCATCTTTGGGCTCTGGGGAGGGTCTCCTCGCAAGTCACCCGCCACTTCCCGGTTCCTGGCACCGCACGTGTGTGCAATCGCATGCAAGTGGGGAGTTGCAGGGGTCTCTTTCTCTTCTTTCTCCCCGGGATGCCTCCCATCTCTAAGCTGTTAACAGGATCCGGGCATCCTTGCGACCCACTGCACTCGCTGTGGGAGGCAGCCTGCCCCTCCTCCCCATGGCATCATTACCAGGCTCCTCACCTCACCTGGAATTGAGGTCACGTTCTTGGGCTGCGCTGCAATTGTTTTGGATCTCACTTGTAGGGCTGTAAATATTTAACAGGCTTGCATTGTTGGCAGAGCAACTGTGTCACTGGTGTACTTGGCTGCCTGCAGGGGATCTCCTGTGAGCAAAACGTCCGCTCCGCCAATGAGAGAGCTTTCTGCAGAAACCTGTAGCAGTCTTCTAGTCTCCTCCCAGGGGCGAAAGGCCCTTTCGCCTTGTGGCAGAGAGTTCCCCAGCTGCTGTGCCTTGAGTTGCGGGTCTCCCTGCCTGGTGAGGGCTCCTGTATCCTTTGCCTCACGTAGACGTGCTTCAGCCCTCGCTGCTGCGATGAAGAGAGGCTTAAACAGGAGGGAGCATGAAGGAAACCGTCACAGATTGCGAATGGGGGATAGGTAGAAATGGCCTTGCTTCCTCAAAAACAGCAGCTTGGAGCTTCTGCTGGAATTGATGCGCAGGTTTACGGCACATCAAAAGAAGCTCCCATTTCCACATTATGCAATGAACCTATGGAACTCATGGCTGCAGGATGCTGTGATGGCTACCAACGTAAGTGCCGCTAAGAAAGGAAGACGCAGACAGGGGAACTCAAGGCAGCAGCTAAGTCAACGCCCCCTGATATGCCAAAGTGCAACCTCTGTTCTGGGGACGTGTTCAGCCCCTGAGTGCCAGAAAGTGTGGGGGTGGGTGGTGTGGGGGTGGGGGAGAGATTGCCCCCCTGCGACCCCCTCCAGACCGCCCCTGGCCTGTTTGGCTTGCCACTACTTAGAGGCAGGATGTGAAGCTCTGACGATCATTGGCCCCACCCAGCAAGGCAATTCCTTTGGGTCAGTTTCTTCCGTGAAGACCTAGGTTTGAGGGGTGTTTGGGGTGAAAGGGGGTGCGAATGCTGGGAAGGAGGTGAAATCTGCACCCCAGGGGCGCTGGGGCCTCAGCAGGCCCCTTTCCCTTTTGGCCCCTGGCCGTTGTTGCTGCTTTATATTTTAAAGAACCAATCTCAGAGCGGTTTACAACACATTAAAGCATCAAATAAAACAACACAGAACAAAAGACACTCAAGCTTCAAGGAAAATATTTCCAGATCCTACTCTGAGTGGCTTTTTGCTTTCCCCAGTCGCCAGCCTGGCATCCAGATATCTCCACGTGGTCTCAGTTGGACCTGAGCCAGTCGCAAAACACACCTGGGGAATTTCTAGCACTGAAAAGCACAGGTCACTTTCAGCTTTTGGAGCGGGGGGGGGGTGGCAGAAAAAGTAGGTAATGAATTAATTTTGGTGGTGGCAAGAATGTAAAACAAGTTAGCACATTCTCTTGTTTTGCATTGTGACGCTGCTGTCTGCAGCTGGCCTTGCGCCCCCCCCCCCCCCGGTTCCAGCATCTCCCCTCTTATCCGCTGCTCCCTTCTGACTCCAGGGTGGCCTTGAGGGGGTTCAGGAGCCCCTTCCTTGAGGCTGCAGGGCTCTTGCAGGAGGGAGAGGCGGGGTGCTGTGGGGGAGCAGGATCCCGTTTCAGCCGCTCTCCCCAGCCGAGGGCGAGGAGGAAACTCAATCTGCAGCGCTCTCTGAAGAGGACCCACAAAGCATGTTTTCCTAGTGCTGCTGCTCCGGAACGGAAATAACTCCTTGTATCTGTTACACAACCAAGAGTTGGACCGTGCCATTGGCAGTGGCCCTGGGCACGGCAGAGGGACGCTTGCTTGCTTGCCTGCCTGCCAACCGCTTCTCACCCCTTCTTCCTCTCCTCCTCCAGAGGCGCCAACCTGCTGGCCGTCAACTCGGATGGGAACATGCCGTACGACCTCTGCGAGGACGATGCCACGTTGGACTACCTGGAAACAGCCATGGCCGACCAAGGTGGGTCCTCTCCTCTCGGGCTATTCGGAAGCAGCAGGGAGAACCTTCTGACGGCAAGAGCCATTCAGCGGACTCCCTCGGAAGGCGGTGGTCTCTCCTTCCTTGGAGGTTTCTCAGCAGAGGTTGGGGGGGGGCATCTGTCATGGCGGTTCCTGCATTGCAGGGGGTTGGACTAGATGACCCTCGGAGTCCCTTGCAACTCTTAAGCACAGAAGTGTTTTACCAGGGCTGCTGTTGTAGTGCAACGGCATCTGGAGGTCCAGTGCCGAGGGCCTTCTGGCGGTTCCCTTGCTGCGAGAAGCCAAGTTACAGGGAACCAGGCAGAGGGCCTTCTCGGTGGTGGCGCCCGCCCTGTGGAACGCCCTCCCACCAGATGTCAAAGAGAACAACAACTACCAGACTTTTAAAAGACATCTAAAGGCAGCCCTGTTTAGGGAAGCTTTTAATGTTTAATAGGTTATTGTATTTTAGTGTTTTGTCGGAAGCCGCCAAGGGTGGCTGGGGAAACCCAGCCAGATAGGCGGGGTATAAATAATAAATTATTATTATTATCTGGAGGGCCACAGGTGGCACAGAGGGGGCTATCGGTGCCCACTAGCCAGGATGCATGGTGCTGACAATGCCAAGGTTGCAGGTTCGATCTTTGCATGCGACAGCTGCCTCTTCCTGTTCAGGGAAGTTTTTAATGTGTGACATTTTAATGTATTTTTAATCTTTGTTGGAAGCCGCCCAGAGTGGCCGGGGAGACCCAGCCAGATGGGCGGGGTACAAATAATAAAATTATTATTATTATTATTCCTGCCTTGCAGAGGTTGGACTGCATGATCCTCAGGGTCCCTCCCAACTCCCTTCCAACTCTACAATTCTATGGTTTTGCTCGGCCTCCACAGCTGGAGGAAACTGCAATAGGGGAGAGAGTGCTCTTGTGCTCAGGTTCTACTCGCTGGTTTCCTGCAAGAACATGGGCCCTGGGCCTGATCCGGCAGGCTCTTCCGGTGTTCTTAAGGAGCAGCCGGAGCCCTGGTGGAGGACGTGTCTCTGGGCAGGTCCTCGGTGCCCTTGCCGGAGAGGCGCTGCCCTGCTTCCTCTTCCCGGCGCATTGTCCCCTTGCCAGCCCACAGTGTGCTGCTTTCCATTCATCCTCTTCCTCTCCATCCTCAGGTATCACTCAGGACACCATTGAGGAGGCCCGTTCCGCTGTGGAGCGTGCCATGGTGGATGACATCCGCCGGCTGGTGAAGGAAGGGGTGGACCTGAATACGCCGCTGGACCACAGTGCCACCCTGGTGAGATGGGTGCGCAGGGCCTGGCTTTGAGGCGGGTGGTGGGAACGGACACATCTCCCCCCTCTTGCTCTAAGTGCTGGCATCTCCTTTCCCCCCACAAAGCCCAGAGAAATTGCCAGGCCCAGGATCTTTCTTTCAAGGGAAGGATGGCAAAATATGTAAGATTTAAGGGCACCTGAAGGGCACTGTCCCAGCCCACAAAATGCAGTCCAGTGAGTCTGCCTGATCTATTCTCTGCCTCGGTGTTGACTCTGCCTCTGCTGTTTCAAAGAAGAGGGAAACGGCTCAGGTGGTGTTGAGCTCCAAGCCAGGAAAGCTTTTCACTTACAGTGGTACCTCAGGTTACATACGCTTCAGGTTACAGACTCCGCTAACCCAGAAATAGTGCTTCAGGTTAAGAACTTTGCTTCAGGATGAGAACAGAAATCGTGCTCTGGTGGCGTGGCAGCAGCAGGAGGCCCCATTAGGTAAAGTGGTGCTTCAGGTTAAGAACAATTTCAGGTTAAGTACAGACCTCCAGAGCGAATTAAGTACTTAACCCGAGGTACCACTGTATTTGCTTATTTCCTAAAATTTATACACCGCTTGATTGGTTAAAAAAACCAAAACACCTCAAAGCGGTTTGTGAAAAAGATAAAACAATAAAAACAATAAGAATAATAAACAACAATAATATAAAACTTTCAAAAGTTAAGAACAGCAGTAGACCAAAGAGCAGATTAAAACTCGCACCAGCTTTCTGAACATCTGAGTAGACTTGTATGAACAAGAATGTTCTTAGCAGGTGCCGGAAAGGGAATAGCAAAGGACCCTGCCTGGTGTCACTAGGCAGGGAGTTCCAAAGTGTAAAAGATCGAGTTCTTACCAGCTGTTATGTGGCGCCTGCAAATCTGCCGTGAAATGGGTTTGAGCATCTCCGTGGGTTTAAGGCAGCGGGCGGGCGATCCTACCCAGGTGTTCCTCACCCGAGGCCGCAGCTCAGGCTGAATTGGTGGGACGTGGATTCTGCGCATGCCTCCGCGTCCTGCCTTGCCCTTTCCTCACTGCCCTCTCTGCCCCGCAGCTGCACATCGCCTCTGCCAACGGCTACCTGGAGGCAGCCGAGCTGCTGCTGGAGCACAAAGCCAGCATGAGCGCCAAGGACGACGACGGCTGGCAGCCCCTCCACGCGGCCGCTTGCTGGGGCCAGGTGAGTGCCAGAGGGCTCCGGAAGGAGGAAATGGGGGGCCGGGGGCCTTGCAGAAGCAGCCTTGGCATGGGGAGCAGCGGACGCTGGCAGACGCTCCTCCAGGGCAAGGTGCTGCCCCCCAGTGGCCAAGGCCGCTCTCTGCAGCCTTTTCCTGGCAGATCGTTGACCATCGTAATCCCATTAATCTGAGTCCGTCTAGAGACCAGATGGCCCTGGTGATCCCCTGCTCAGTTCGATAAGCCAGGGATTTCCTAAGGCAGCTGGCGGTAATACAGGCAATTAGCCAGCCGCTCCGGGCATTGGCGGAGGCCGCTGTGGGTATGGGAGATCTGCAGGAGGGTTCTGGCGCTGTTTGCCAGAGCAATCCCAACCCTGGAGAAGCCATGGGCAGGTTCAGGGTCTGCAAAGCCAGCACTCTGCAGAGAGAGGGTGGGCAGAGCTGAACAGACCGCAGGAAAAGTAATAATAATAATAATTGATTATTTATACCCCACCCATCTGGCTGGGTTTCCCCAGCCACTCTGGGCGGCTTCCAACAAAACATTAAAATACAATAATTCATCAGATATTAAAAGCTTCCCTAAACAGGGCTGCCTTCAGATGTCTTCTAAAAGTTTGGTAGTTATTTTTCTCTTTGACATCTGGTGGGAGGGTGTTCCATAGGGCAGGTGCCACTACTGAGAAGGCCCTCTGCCTGGTTCCCTGTAACTTGGCTCCTTGCAGGGAGGGAACCGCCAGAAGGCCCTCGGATCTGGACCTCATTGTCCGGGCAGAACGATGGAGGTGGAGACGCTCCTTCAGGTATACTGAACCAAAGCCGTTTAGGGCTTTAAAGGTCAGCACCAACACTTTGAATTGTGCTCGGAAACGTATTGGGAGCCAATGTAGGTCTTTCAAGACCGGTGTTATATGGTCTTGGCGGCCGCTCCCAGTCACCAGTTTAGCTGCCGCATTCTGGATTAGTTGTAGTTTCCGGGCCACTTTCAAAGGTAGCCCCACGTAGAGAGCATTGCAGTAGTCCAAGCAGGAGATAACCAGAGCATGCACCACTCTGGCGAGACAGATGGCTTCTAGTCAGGATAGCTCTGCTCTGCTTCCATGGCTGGAGGCAGCAGTGCTTCTGAATCTCATTCCTGGAAACCCCAGGAGGGGAGAGTTGCTCTTGTGCTCAGATCCTGCTTGTGGGCTTCGCATTAGAGCATCTGCTTGGCTGCTATGAGAACAGGATGCTGGACTCGATGGGCCATTGGCCTGATCCTGCAGGCTCTTATGTTCATATGTGAGGCGGCATTCCTCCGATAGCCAGAGGTATTGATTGCCCTCACCTTCCTGCCTTGCTGGGAGGTGAACTTCCTGGGAGCCCCTGACTGGCCACTACTGAGGAGACAGAACGAAGTGGACCACCCCCATCGTTCTGCCCGGACGCTGAGGTCCAGCACCGAGGGCCTTCTGGTGGTTCCCTCATTGCGAGAAGCAAAGGTACAGGGAACCAAGCAGAGGGCCTTCTCGGTGGTGGCACCCGCCCTGTGGAATGCCCTCCCACTAGATGTCAAAGAGATAAACAACTACCTGACATTTAGAAGATATCTGAAGGCAGCCCTGTTTAGGGAAGCTTTTAATGTTTAATAGGTTATTGTATTTTAGTGTTCTGTTGGAAGCCGCCCAGAGTGGCTGGGGAAACCCAGCCAGATGGGCGGGGTATAAATAAATAAATAAATTATTATTATTATTATTGGAGCTGGTCCCAGCAGCCTAGCTACTGTCTCACCCTGTCGCGGCTGCCTCCCTTTGCTAAAACCTCTTCTCTCCTGCTGGCAGATTCACCTGGTGGAGCTGTTGGTGGCTCATGGAGCAGATCTCAACGGCAAGTCGGTGTTGGATGAGACCCCGCTTGGTGAGTAGGTTGGGTGTGTGTGTATGTGCATCAGAACTGGGGCAGCTTCTTTGGCTTCCTGGGCCCAGGCCTGTTTTATTTCTGTTGACGCTGACGGCTGTGGTGCAAACGGCGAATAGCTTCCAAGGCCGAGAGAACAAGGACCTTGCTTCTTCTTGCTACTGCACCCCTTCCCAGGGCAGAGTCTTCTCCTGCTTCTTTGGGGCTGGGCAGTGGTGGTTGCACTCTGGAAAATCCTTAGCGCAAACCTCAGCGTGGAGAATCTCATCGCATTTTATGCCTTCTGCCAGTGTGCAATTTGGGGGCAGGGCTGTAGTTCAATGCCAGGGCCTTTGCCTTGGGTGTCTGCATGCAGGAGGTGCCATGTTCAGTCCAAAAGGGCATCTCCAAGTAGGGCTCAGAGAGACTCCTGTCTGAATCCCTGGAGCAGCTGCTGCCAGTCCGTGTAGGCGATATTGACATAGGTGGACCCATGGTCTGACTCAGGGCAAGGCAGTTTCCTAATCACATCGTTCCAAGAATTCTGTGGATACAGTACTCATATATTGTGCACCCCTAAATCCTTGAACTGCCTTGCAGCTACTGGATGAGGTAGTGAGAGAGAGAGCGGGGTGGGGGGGTGGGGAAAGCATGCCCAGCGCTCCCAGAGCTGATGCGCTGAGTGGCCCTTCCTGGCAAGTAAGGGTGAGCTTAAAAGCTCCTTTGTGTAATAGTAATAGTAATTTATTATTTGTACCCGGCCCATCAGGCTGGGTTTCCCCAGCCACTCTGGGCGGCTTCCAACGAAGATCAAAAATACATTAAAATTTCACACATTAAAAACTTCCCTGAACAGGGCTGCCTTCAGATGTCTTCTAAAAGTCTGGTAGTTGTTTTTCTCTTTGACTTTTGGTGGGAGGGCGTTCCACAGGGTGGGTGCCACTACCAAGAAGGCCCTCTCCCTGGTTCCCTGTAACTTGGCTTCTCGCAGTGAGGGAACTGCCAGAAGGCGCTCAGAGCTGGACCTCAGTGTCTGGGCAGAACGATGGGGGTGGATCCACCAAGTGGGTCCACTTGGGTTACACAGCTACGAAAAGAGCTTTTAAGCTGTCTGCCTCTCTTCGCTGGGCAAGGCCCACTCAGAGCAATGGCACTGGAAGGCCAGGAATGGTCGCATGAGATATCGCGGGAACTCGGGCGGCCCTGCGAGATCTCGCAAGAGCACCCTGGAATTGGTGCCCTGAGTAGGCCTTGCTCCTTCCACCCCAAGCAGAGCTAAAGCTCTTTCCGCACCCCAAGCGGAAACCCAGCATAGAAAGAGCTTTCAGGCTCTCTCCCTTGCTTGGATTTAACTTGTACGATTTCAACCAGTCCCTCTTAAACCGTGCACATAAGCAGAATTTGGCACTTAAGGTCTCTGCTCTGTTTATTTTTTTAAAAGTCTCTAGTCCTTCTGACTAGAGGAAAATCTGACAGTGTCTGTCTAGATCTCGGAAGGGAGGGCGCCGCTGAACTGGGCTTGCTGTGCCGTGTCCTTGCTGCTGGGCAGAGGCTCCAGGTTCGGCAAAGGTGATGGAGGGAAGACGGGTCTGGTCCAGAATGTCCCCCACCCCCGGGTCCTGACTCTCGCCTTTCCTCTTCCTGCCAGACGTGTGTGCCGACGAGGAAGTGCGGGCCAAACTCATGGAGCTGAAGCACAAGCACGACGCCATCATGAAGTCCCACGAGAAGCACAAGTCCCTGCTGCAGCGACGCACCTCCAGCGCCGGAAGCCGAGGGTACGGCGTGCGGTGTGGGCTCAATGTGTGGGGCCAGAGGAGCCTGCCAGGCCCAGAAGGGCAGGGCAGGAGGAAGAGGAGTGATAGGATAGCCGTCTTCAGGCAGCTGAAGATGGAGCAAGCTCAAATGAGAAGAAAGGAGATTCTGAGTTTAGGAGGAACTTTCTGGCTGTGAGAGCTGTTCGACAGTGGAAGGTTTGGCCCTCTCCTTCCTGGGAGGTTGGAGGGGTTTTCCAGCTGTGATTCCTGCTTTGCAGGGGGTGGACCAGACCTTCAGGGTCCCTTCTATGAATTGATGAGTGGGGAGGCGGAGCAAAACCTCTCTGGAGGCGCTTTCCCCCCCCCAATTTTTTTTATTGATTTTCCACATTTATAACAAATATAACAAAGAAAACACAGAAAAGAAAACAAATTACGATACTGAAAAAACCAAAACTCTTATTACTTCTAAAACCCAATCTAACTTTCATTGTTTTCTGACTTCCTCAAATCCCCCCTAACTGAATTTCATTGTATCACCTTGTAACAGTTCTGCAAAACCATCTTTCTAATAAAATTAACTCCTTCAGTTTACTATCATCTTCTCTTTTCTTAATAGTCTAAATCCATAATGCTGTACAACTCATTCTTATTCTAATCCTAAGCCTATTTGATACTTTCAAGTGACTTCTAATTATCTTAGGTAAAGGTAAAGGGACCCCTGACCATTAGGCCCAGTCGCAGACAACTCTGGGGTTGCGGCGCTCATCTTGCTCTATAGGCCAAGGGAGCCGGCGTACAGCTTCTGGGTCATGTGGCCAGCATGACTAAGCCGCTTCTGGCGAACCAGAGCAGCGCACTGAAACGCCGTTGACCTTCCCGCCGGAGTGGTACCTATTTATCTACTTGCACTTTGACGTGCTTTTGAACTGCTAGGTTGGCAGGAGCAGGGACCGAGCAACGGGAGCTCACCCCGTCATTGCGGGGATTCGAACCGCTGACCTTCTGATTGGCAAGCCCTAGGCTCTGTGGTTTAGACCACAGCGCCACCTGCGTCCCAATCTACTTATATTACAGTATTTAGCTAAATAATCTTTACATTTCTTCCAATCTTCTTTCTGATTGCGGATTCTCCCAGTCAGGTTGGCCAGCTCCAAAAAGTCCAACGTCTTCATCTGCCATTCTTCTGGAGGCTCTCTTTGCTTTGAGAGACTTGTGCAGAAGCGGTTCTCAGCCCCTCCCTGCCCCTCTTTCTCTCGCTCTCCAGGAAAGTGGTGAGGCGAGTCAGTGTGACCGAGCGCAGCAACCTCTACCGCAAGGAGCACGAGAAGGAGGCCATCGTCTGGCAGCAGCAGGCCGAGCAGCGCGAGAGCGAGGGGGAGGACGAGGACAGGCAGACGGACGCTGAGCTCCAGCCACACGTCTTGGTGAGGGGGGGGGCCTGATCCTGACCGGGGGGGGGGGAGCTTAGCCCCTGCCCTTTTGGCTAGCCGTCCGTGTTTGCTCTCAACAGCCATGCCGCTCTGCTGGGACCCCTTGTAATAACACACCCCATTTCTATGTCTCCCCCCACAATCAAAACAGCCTCAAAAAACGAAGCAGCTTTGCCTTCGAATCAGCTCCAGCTTGAGTTTCAGTTTAATTGGAGGACTTATTTTTTAATTCCTGTATTTTTTGCTCTATAAGACGCACTTCCCCCTCCTAAAAAGTAAGGGGAAATGTGTGTGCGTCTTATGGAGCGAATGCAGGCGGTTGAGGTCAAGGCGGTGGCCGCCCCTCTGCCACCGCCATGCTGCAGAATCAATGTCCCGAACGTGTAGTAATTAATTAATTAATTAATTAATTAATTAAACTGTCCCAGGATTCATTGAAAAAAAGCTGTTAACCTTAGTCTAGCTTCCCCAGCAAGAAGGATTCTGGGGAAGGTCACTTTACATTTTCCCTCTGTCTGTCCTTGCACCCTGTCCTTGCGCCCTGCGGTGGTGGCGGGGAGAAGATGCCGCCATGGCTTCATCCTTCCTCCCTCTGTCCTGGCAGGAGGCTGAGCCGGCCGTCGTGGTGGAGCCTGGGGAGCAGCTGTCCGAGAGCAACGGCTCAGCCCACCCCAAGCACCTCTACTCCAAGCGCCTGGACCGCAGCATCTCCTACCAGACGGCCACGCAGGACGATCCGCCGGCCGGGCTCAGCAAGGAGAAGGCGCGCCACACCCTGGCCGACCTGAAGCGCCAGCGGGCGGCTGCCAAGCTGCAGAGGCCCCACACGGAGGACCTTTCCCTGGGCCCTGGCGAGGCCCCCAGCCCGGACTCGGAGCACAACTCTGTGTATTTCACGGCGGCCAGCGGGGACCCCCCGCTCCTCAAACTGACCGCCCCGGCGGAAGAGACTCCGGTGGAGAAGAAGCGCTGCTGTCGGCTGATGTGAGCCCGGAGGGAGGCTCTCCTCTTCCTCCTCGGCACCCTTTGACCCAGGCCTTGCGCCCCTCCTGGCTGCGCCTGGTGGGTGCCCGGCGCCTCTGGGGCTTGGATGCAGCAGCCTAAGCCAGCTGCTCCCCAAGGGCTTGTCCGTGGGAGAGGCAACACCCTAGCCCGACGGAAAACCCCCAGCTCCCTACAGTTGCCGGTGCAGAAATATCACCTGCCAAACTACAGTTTGGAATGCCGCAATGCATGCTAGGATGCGCAGTCCCAAGGGAACGGCTTCTCTGTGTTGGAAGGAGTCAGCTATCGGGCAGCCCTGAGTGCTCTTGCCAGTTCTGAAGGGAGAGTCCCTGCGCTGCTGTCCTGGCAGGTCTTGGGGACGACGAACAAGGAGATTCTGCTGCGTCCATTGTGCTGGTGCTCAGGGTGCAAGTGGAGGCCAACGCCCTTGTCCCGGTGCTGTTCCAGTGGGCTGCTCTGCCCTTGCACAGGGAAGTGGCGGCAGGTTGTGGCTGCTCCAGAATCGCCTGGAGGAGGCCAGGTTTCCTGGGAAAAGGGGACACACGGAGTGAGGGGACCCGAGTGCCTCTGCAGGATCCGGTTTGCCCGAAATTATGCTGAATGTTCTCTGCGGAGTTTTCTGTGTCTCTGAAATGAGCTGAAGCGGGTGGGTTGGGTTTTACAAGGGAGCTGGGGGTTGTACTGCACCACTTGCCATCCCAGCGAGAAGGGGGGCAGGAGGGGGGAGGCACACCAGCCCTCCCCAAAAAGGCTGTGTGTGGGGCGCCCCTTTCCTGCTCCGTCAGGCCCCCCCACCATGCCCTTCTCCTCTTCCTAGGAGCCGATCTGTTGCAGAGAAGAAGTGTGTGCTGGGAAGTGCCAGTCGGGGAAATGGGTTTCTCCTTGGGCAAAGTGGCCCTCAGCTGCTGGAGAGTGGGGCCATTTCTGAGACTGGGGCAGTTGAGGGGGCACCTGTGCCTTGGCGGATGCGAGGAAGGTAAGGGGCTTCTCCCCATCACCCTTCGTTCAGCCCTGGGAGGGTCTGGCAGAGCTGGTGTCTGTGTGCGTCCTGGTCCCTCTGGCCTCTCACTGCCCCTCAAAGCCCTGACAACGGTGACCGCAAAGCGTCCCCGGCTGCTTCCGACATGGACAGGGGAAGCAGCCGCTATTTTCCTGCTGCCTTAGACGCAGCCCTGGCCTTCTGCCGCTCTCCTGCTCCTGGGTTGAGGCTGCTCTAGCTGCGGAGCTGCTTGCTGGCCCCATAGCCGGCAAGTGGACAGGCCTGCCTCTTCAGAGGGGGGCTGCCTCTTGGGCAAAGCGCTCCTGTTTTGATCATGCCTGGCTGCCTTCAAAAGGCAGTCGCAAGCCTTGTGTCTCAAGGATGTTTCTCTCGGTCTTTACCATGTGGCCTTCGCCAGCCTTTGCACTCCAGCCCCCATCAGCCCCCAGCCGGGCTGAGATCCAGGGGGCAACCAGCTGGCAAAGGCTGCTCGTGGATTTTTCTATTACCTTTTGTACCCTCTTTTGTCTTAAAAAATTGACAGTGTTTTTCTTCTTCTAATGACTTGTTTATATTTTTCATCCTGGTGTTCCCTCTCCCTGTCTTTGATAAAGCAATAAATTCAGTGACCTCTTTCTCTCTCTCTCTCTCTGAGCATCCTCGTCAACCCTCCAAGGGCTGGCCACAAGATGGGGTGGGTGCTGGGAATCCGCCCCTCTACTGAGGACCAACTTAGGTGTTTTTGGCCTTCCTTCCCCTCTGCACATGCCCAGGAGACAGCTGAATTCCTGCCAGGAGCTTGGCTGTGTTGCATCTCTCCTCCCCCACCCCAAAGGGAAAAAAGAATTCCCAGAAAAAGAAAGAGGGAGAGGAGATTTTCCTCCCCACCGTTCCCCTTTTTCAAGTTCCTCCTACAGGAAAGTGGAGAGCTCCTTTGGGTCTCCCTCCCTCCTGGGGATGCTTTGGTTGCGATTCCTGCATTGCAGGGAGTCGCACCATGTTAGGGCAGTCCATGCGGCCCTTGGGCCTTTTGGGGGCCACTCAGCAACATTTGATGCCCACCCCCAGTGCTGCCATCCCAAAGCCAGGTAAGCAAGGTGCCAGGGCTTGGCAAGGAGGCACAAGGCTCTGGTAGGGTCTTGGAGCCCTCCCTCCTGCTTCCGAAGGCATGGAAGGACGAGGCACAGGGTCTTCTCAGTGGTGGCACCCACCCTGTGGAACGTCCTCCCTTCAGATGTGAAGGAAATAAGCAGCTATCTTATCTTTAGAAGACATCTGAAGGCAGCCCTGTTTTGGGAAGTTTCTAAAATTTAATGCTGTACAGTGCTATCTCGGGTTAAGTACTTAATTCGTTCCGGAGGTCCTCCTTCTTCCTTCCCAAAGACCAGCTGCGCTTTCTATACTACTACTACTACTAATTTATTATTTATACCCCGCCGATCTGGCTGTGTTTCCCCAGCTACTCTGAGCGGCTCCCAGTCAAGTGTTAAAAACAATACAGTGGTACCTCAGGTTGGGACGCGGGTGGCGCTGTGGGTAAAACCTCAGCGCCTAGGACTTGCCGATCGTCAGGTCGGCGGTTCGAATCCCTGTGGCGGGGTACGCTCCCGTCATTCGGTCCCAGCGCCTGCCAACCTAGCAGTTCGAAAGCACCCCCGGGTGCAAGTAGATAAATAGGGACCGCTTACTAGCGGGAAGGTAAACGGCGTTCCGTGTGCTGCGCTGGCTCGCCAGATGCAGCTTGTCACGCTGGCCATGTGACCCGGAAGTGTCTGCGGACAGCGCTGGCCCCCGGCCTCTAGAGTGAGATTAGCGCACAACCCCAGAGTCTGGCAAGACTGGCCCAAACGGGCAGGGGTACCTTTACCTTTACCTTTACCTCAGGTTACATACGCTTCAGGTTACATACGCTTCACCCAGAAATAGTACCTTGGGTTAAGAACTTTGCTTCAGGATGAGAACAGAAATCGTGTTCCGTCGGAGCGGCGGCAGCAGAAGGCCCCATTAGCTAAAGTGGTGCTTCAGGTTAAGAGCAGTTTCAGGTTAAGAACAGATCTGTGGAACGAATTAAGTACTTAACCTGAGGTACCGCTGTACAGCATTAAATATTAAAAGCTTCCCTAAACAGGGCTGCCTTCAGATGTCTTTTAAAGATAAGATAGCTGCTTATTTCCTTCACATCTGCAGGGAGGGTGTTCCACAGGGCAGGTGTCACTACCAAGAAGGCCCTGCCTTTGGAAGCGGGTGGCAGGGCTCCAAGACCCTGCCAGAGCCTTGTGCCTCCTTCCCAAAGCCTGGCACCGAACTTCGCTATCTCTGGGAAGGCAGCAAGAGGGTTGAGGGGGCATCAGATTTAGGCCCCGCTCCCTGTCCCCACGCGGCAGGGCAGTGTGCGGCCCACAGGTTACGTGTCAAAGCACTTTAGCAACCCACTTGGTATGAAAAGTTGAACTAGATAACCCGGGGGGGGGGGCTCCCTTTCAACTTTGCAATTCTGTGACCTGCCATGTAGGGAATCCTGCTTCCTCAGCCCCCTGGAGGCCAGCAGGTGGGCCTGATGAGCTTCTCACTCCTCTGGAGCAGGAGGAATTCTCCCTCTGACTCCTGTCCAGCCCTGCAGTGTAGGCTGGGCGTTCTGCGTTGCTGCCGTTGTGCTTTCCCACCAAGGAGTTGCGCCTCCAGTTAGTCGGCCCAAACGAGGTCTCTCTTGCAGCAGAAAGAGGCCTCTGGTGCCCTGTGTGGCTGAGAAGAGCCCAAGATCTCTTTCCCTGCCCCTTTTGCTGGCATCCTAAAAATAATAATAATAAATTTTATTTATACTCTGCCCTCCCCAGCCAAGACCAGGCTAAGGGCGGCTAACACCAGATATAAAACAATTGATTAAGATACAAGATTAAAACACAACGTTAAAATGCAGCCTCATTTCAATAGAACCTCAAATCAGAAACTTTTGGGGGATGAAAACGTCACATCTTCACCAAGGCCAACTATTCAGACTGGTCCTACGTGGGCCAGAAAAAGCCAGGGAAGTCCCCAAGTAGGAGTTCCATCCTAAGGGTTGAACCTGATTCTTACACTACGGAGCTTGCTTTGGGGTGTCGCAGCCGGGAAGCGAGGCAGGAGCTGTGAGCTGAAAGGGTTCGGCCTTCGATCCATCCAAACCACTAGCGGTTTCACCATGGAGAAAGTGCCACCCCGACTGTACAGTTCTGTGATTCTGAACCCAGCAAATTGTCCCTTGCAGAGCCGCGTTTCCATGCAAGGGGTTTGTTCCCGAGCCCTGGGCTCCCCTGGGGCAGAGAACTTTGTTCGGCAGCTCTCAGGAACCCAGCGGTCACAGAGGGACCGTGCCTTCCAGTAGAAAACAGCGCCGTCTCTCCTCTTCCCTTCCTCTTCTCCTGGCCAGAGTTGCGTCAGGGATGCTGAGGCAGCCCAGCTTCGTGGCCGGGGCTCCAGGAAGACGTCTGGTGTGGCTTAGCAGGAGTTCGGAAACCTCGCCGGTTCCGCTTTTGCACACAAACTCATTTCTGCAGGGCTTGCACCGCAGAGCATCCCGCCAGAGGCTGCCCCTCAGCAATGTGCCTTTGGCCTCCAAAGTGAGGCTCTCACTTTCCCGGGTTGCTGTCTGGGGTAGGGAGTGAGGGCCTGGGGAGCTTTTGGATCGGCCCTTTTCTACCATTAAAAGTGTTTCTGGTAAACAACCCCAACAGACGTCTGGTTGTGTTTGTGTGGGTCTCTGTACTGAGTGAAGGTCCCCCGCCTTCACTCCTGCTCCCCTCTGCACAGCTTGTGGGGGGGGGGACAATGGGGTTACGGCTCGACAAAGCTGTGTGGGGGCTTTGCACCAATGGGAGCTGAACCCTGCTGTGAATGTTTCTCCCACTACCGCAGAGCACCGTTATGCCCTCATCATTCCCCCCCCTCTGTTTTATTAAATTTGCTTAGTAACATAACATTATTATATATATTCTATAAAACAAAGAATACAGAACAAAATTCATTCATACTACAATGCCTAACTACATAACATTAATATATATGGTTTCTGAAAAAAGGCTTACATAACAAAATCAATTCAAAATACCATCCGGTTTACTTCCCCTCCCTTCCCCCTCCCTCCCCACTCCAGCCCTCCCCACCCCCAGTCAGGCCTTCCTTCTTCATATCTTTATCCATGTACACAGTCTGTTCATTCGAGCTTGTATGTCAGGGTTGGTTTCCCCTCTTTCTATCCAGTTCCTGTAAAATGCCCATTTATTTGTGATTCTTTGGCATTTATTTTCCCATCTATCCTCTGCCACTATCTGTGCGAATATTTCTGATTGTACGTATTCAAAAACATAATCATTCCATTTTTCCATATTCCATTTGGCCTTTTCTTTCCATCCCAAAGCAATAACTGCCATTCCAGCTGGAATCATAATCTTGTACAACTCTTGCTTATTACTCTTTACTTTGTTATTTCCCAGTATTACCGAAAATAACAATGTTCAAATAAACATAGATGTTAATAGGGATTTGTTATTTTCGGGAATACTGGTTATGCCCTCATCATTACGGTGCAAGGGGAGTTGAGGAGGGGAAATAGGTGCTCAAGGGGTCTGTGTGAGCAGCCGTCACTCATCTGGAATCTAGGAAGTCACCTTATCCAGAGTCAAACCAGTGTTGTCCACACTGGCTGGCAGCAGTACTCCAGGGTTTCAGGCAGGGATTCTCTCCCAGCCCTTCCTGGAGTTGTCAAGAATTGAACCCAGGACCTTCTGCTTGTAGGTTCTATCAGACAATGGACTGTGGTAAATGGGAAGGGCCATTTTGTCCTCTTGCTTTTTTGCAGGGGGCGGCTGAAATGCGAGGGAGGAGTCTGCTTCCTTCCTGCCAACTCTTTTCCTCTCCTTCTAGTGGTACGCATTAGGCTAACCTCCTCTAACCTGGCGCCCCAGCCTGGCATCAAGGAATGGGCAGCTATTGCTTTAGCTACCAGAAGCTTTTGCAGTCTGCCCACGCAGGAGCTAGGGAAGGGGCACAGCATAGTTGCGTGGCGAGTTCTCACCCCCCCAGTGGAAATAATGACACATGACACAATTATGAAGGTTAAAGGTAAAGGTAAAGGTACCCCTGCCCGTACGGGCCAGTCTTGCCAGACTCTAGGGTTGTGCGCTCATCTCACTTTATAGGCCAGGAGCCAGCGCTGTCCGCAGACACTTCCGGGTCACGTGGCCAGCGTGACAAGCTGCATCTGGCGAGCCAGCGCAGCACACAGAATGCCGTTTACCTTCCCGCTAGTAAGCGGTCCCTATTTATCTACTTGCACCCGGGGGTGCTTTCGAACTGCTAGGTTGGCAGGCGCTGGGACCGAACGACGGGAGCGCACCCCGCCGCGGGGATTCGAACCGCCGACCTGACGATCGGCAAGTCCTAGGCACTGAGGTTTTACCCACAGCGCCACCCGCGTCCCTATTATGAAGGTTAATGGGCTAAATAAGGCCACAACTTTATTGGTTACAGGTTGTTGAGAGCAAGCGTGGACGCTGCTGTTGTAAACCCACCTGGAACTCACAGCCTGCTTGCCTGGTGGCAACTCTGTGAGCGGTGTTGGCTTAGGCATTGGTCCTAACCGACTGTATCCAACTTAAGCCTGTCGGCTTGAAGTCCGGGAAGGGTTAACCACCAGGAGGGGGAGTCCTGGTGATGCACATCTACTAGGAACTCTCCCGGGGTCACCGCTAGGGGGCGTGGCGTAGGCCCTCACCTCCCCAGGCTTCGGACAGGGCCATTCCCCCCGGAATCCTTTATCGGACTACCCTTCAATATGCGGGGCAGGTGATGGCGCTTCCTCCCCTCTTCCAATTACAGAACTATACCAATGCCTAACCGCCAATACCCAGAAAGTTGTGACGATTTGCTACGAGGGAGGCGAAAACCAAGGGGCTGGTGCCATTTGCCAAGTGGAAAAATTCCTACCAGGCCCCTTAACGGCAACCAACCAAGGTCCATAGCAAGGTCAAGGAACGAAAACCTTATAGGGCAGGAGGGTGGGAAAAGCAGGAACAGCTGGAGACGGCAAAAGAGGAAGATCCTGCGTTAAATAGGGCAGGCCACGCCCCCTGAGCCAGCTAATTGGCTGCCCAGGGGATGACACGGCGGGGGATTAATGCCAGCTGCCCTGTGAGTGGTGGGGGTGTGAAGCCCGCAAAACCACCTCCTCTTGCAGGGCAGAAGTGGCTTTGTAAAACACTTGTCTTGCGCGCATAAGGTCCCAGGATCGATCCTCAACTGAGAAGGTCCCCTGTCTGGATCCCTGGAGAGCCACTGCTTGTGGGATTTCCCCTAAAGGGCACCTGGTTGGCCACTGGGACAGCAGGATGCAGGACTCGATGGGTCTCTGGCCTGATCCGGCATCCTTTCCTTATGCTCCCTCCTTCCCCATCTCTTCCCCAACCTTCACAGCCCACGTCCCCCAGCTGGCGGATGCCAACAGTGTATGGAGGAACCGGAGACCCTGAAGCGAGGGAGGAGGCCCTGTGGGGTCTGGTGACAATCGGCGGAGGAGAAGCTTCCCAGCTGCTTTGGGTGCTGATGGATGGCTGTGGGAGGTGCTCAGAGCTCTGGGCTTGCCAGCAGAGCAGGTGGGCCTCTGTCAAAAGACAAGGTGCCAAGCAGCCTGTTCGGTACCCGCCGGTGGCAGCAGCACCCAGCCTGTGCCAAGCGAGGAGCTTTTGACCTGCACAGTCTGTTCCTTCCGAAGCACATGGACACCGAGAGGTGGCCGTGGCGTGCTTCCTCGGAGGAGATGGCCTGGAAATTCAGCCACTTGAGCTCCTGCAGTGTGACGGCGGAGCATATGAGCTGTGAGTGGCAGATCCCTGGTTTGAAGCTCAGCTGTGAGCCGGAGCCGTCCTGATCGAGTTGCATTGTTGATCCTGAGCCGAGCAAAGGGCTGACTTTCAAGGTGCCTTCCGTCTCTTCGGTGGGTTTTTGAATTCATGGAGTAGCACGTGGCAACCCTTTACGATACGATAATCTTTATTATTGTCCCATACAGAAGAACGAAACGGAAAAAAACCTACACCAGACATTCAAAAACCAACAAGCCTGCTATCCCAGCTATCCCAGCCTGGTTAGACTCCTAAAAACTCTGATACCCCATAATTAAATATAATATACTCCCATAGAGACTACCTTGTTGTCGTTTAGTCGTTTAGTTGTGTCCGACTCTTCTTGACCCCATGGACCAGAGCACGACTACCTTAGGTAAAGGTAAAGGGACCCCTGACCATTAGGTCCAGTTGTGACCGACTCTGGGGTTGCGGCGCTCATCTCGCTTTATTGGCCGAGGGAGCCGGCGTACAGCTTCCGGGTCATGTGGCCAGCATGACTAAGCCGCTTCTGGCGAACCAGAGCAGCGCACGGAAACGCCGTTTACCTTCCCACCAGAGCGGTACCTATTTATCTACTTGCACTTTGATGTGCTTTCGAACTGCTAGGTGGGCAGGAGCAGGGACCGAGCAACAGGAGCTCACCCCGTAGCGGGGATTCGAACCGCCGACCTTCTGATCGGCAAGCCCAAGAGGCTCAGTGGTTTAACCCACAGCACCACCCAAGACTACCTTACACTGCATTTAAAACCAAAATTGCATTTGGATAGAAACTGTTTCTCAGGCCGCTAGTCCTAGTTTTTATAACCCTGGACCTTCTTCCAGAAGGCAGAAGCTGAAAGAGATCATTTCCGGGGTGCGCACTATCCTGCACTATCTCTGCAGCTTTCTTATGGCACCTGGAAGCACAGATTTGATCCAAGGTGGGAAGAGTGCACCCAGTTATTCTCTCCGCAGTCTTTACAACCCTGGACAGCAGTGTTTTTCCCCTGACCGTTTCAGCCTCACTGCAAAATGGGCGTAAGAACACCAGCTGACCTTACAGCAGACTTGGAAACATTACTAAGTCGAAATATAAATAAAAAATAAAAAAATTGTCCAGTAGCACCTTAGAGACCAACTAAGTTTGTTCGTACAAACTCTATATGGGCTCTTGGACGCCCCATAAGGGAACAAGGGCAAATGTTTGTTTACAACAGTCTCGCCCTTTTAATGCAAGGTTACTGAAGTGAGTTTCTTTTTGATCCAGGTTAGGAATATTGAGTGGGGGGGTTGTACTAGATGACTCTAGGAGTCCCTTCCAGCACTACAGCTCTATGAAACAGAACACCAGGCTGCTAAATAATAATAATAATAATAATAATAATAATAAATTTTATTTATATCCCGTCCACCCCAGCCGAAGCCGGGCTCAGGGCAGCTAACAACAATAAAACAGTACAACAGTACAACACAAAACAACACTCTAAAATCATGCATTATAAAATTAATTCAACTCAAACCAATGGCCACCATTGGGCCAGATCAGGCCAATCCTGCAAGCTGGACATGATCTGGCCACCTGCAACTCTCAGGAGCTGGTATTCAGAGATCCCCAGACCCAAGATCAGGACACACACACACACACACACACACACACACACACACCCTGCCCTCTGCCGCATCAGTGGTGAACCTCCAGCCGACCAGAAGGAGCTGGTTCACATGGGTTCATCTTGGAAGCCAAGCTGCTGGTTCAGCCTGCAAGGTCTCTCCCCGCTGCATGACCCTGCTGACCACGCGGCCGAGATGTTGCAACCTTGTCCGCCCGGCCCCTTGTCCAGCAGGCAGGTCAAGCAGGAACCAGCGCAGCAATCCTCATGACCAAGCAGGTTTGTCCAGAGTCAAAGGTCTGCAGCTGCTCTTGGGCTTTGTTTTCCTGCAGTCTGGTGCGTCCAGCCTTCCGCTCTGAACTCCTTTCGGAGAGATTGTTGCAGGAGAGAAACTAAGCCGAGCAAATGCTGGCTTTCTCCATGGCCGTCCAGGCGCAGGGCTGAGCTGAACTGCCATCTAAACTGGCGCTTAGCCCCTTGCATGACATCATGACAGCCTCCCAGATCTGGGGTGCAAGGAAAGCCCACCCAAAATGCAGGCATCTGTGCTGATCCAATATATTTCATACACACATGACTTCGTTGAACTCTGACTTTCCACTGCGGAGGCTTTTCCTGGAAAACACACAGAGCTTTGAGGAAGAAACAAAGAGTCTCTGGTCTGCTGCAATGCAACCTTTAGCTTGGGATTAGAAAGGCAAACAACCTTGCGGAGATGTGTGACCATTTGAACTGCGAGGGCAGAGCAAGGCAAAAGCCTGCCAGCTCCACTGGCCTTTCTGGTAAATGACATCCGCACTCCTGCCCTGGAAGAGGTCCCAGAACTGGGCTCCCCCTTACACCACCAATCCCCCATTGCTCTGCACTGGATCCATCTATTTGGCACCTCTTGCAATTACAGCGGGACCTTGGTTCTCAAACTTAATCTGTTCCGGAAGTCCGTTCCAAAACCAAAGCGTTCCAAAACGCGTTCCAATGGCACGCTTTCCCATTGAAAGTAATTCAAAGTGGATTAATCTGTTCCAGACTTTTAAAATCAACCCCTAAAACAGCAATTTCACATGAATTTTACTATCTAACAAGACCACTGATCCATAAAATGAAAGCAATAAACAATGTGCTGCAGTCACACAATCAATCAATCAATCAATCAATCAGTAGCTGAACATCCGGGGTCTAGGAAGGAAGAGAAGCAGCAAAATAGTGGTTTGTCTTGTGATAAGAATTTTAAAGTCTTAGATATATAATAAATGTTCATAAATGTACCAACCAAGCACGTACAGGAAGACCGACCTGAAACCATTTTTGATTCCCAACCTGACCAAATGTTTTCTCTGCAAGGTCAAAGGAAAATGGAAAAGCCTCCCCATTGTCTTTTCCTTCACAAATCCTGTCTTAAGGGCACATTTAAGATATGAATAGCGTGTGAGCCTGTGACCTGGCTCAGGAACTAAGTATTTATCATTACAAAAGACTGGCCAGGCTCCCCAGGCAATCCAATCAAGTGAGCATTAACAGATAACCTGTCAGACGAGATAAACAACATCGTAGTCAGATTTCTGCTGTAGACAATCTTTTCTGTGATGTATGTATGATGTATGGACGGGTGGTCTTGAGCTCCAGGGCAGGGAATTTAAAATGTCTATATAAGGGTGGACACACCTGGGTTCTGGGTCCTCCTCCTTTCCTGCATGTGAGGGGAGCACCCTGTTGCAACAGATCAATAAAGATCAGTCTTACGAGCTGCTTTGCTTCTCAATATTCTCTGGTTCCCTCTGTTATTTCCTCCTACCAATTGGGAACCTACGAACAAATGAATGCTGTTGTTTTTTCTGTCTGCCAGGTTATCTGATTGCCTTTCCTGGTAGTCTGGCCATTCCTTTGAGATGGTGATTACCCAATTCCTGAGACAATGGGAAGGTTCCCTCACCCCCTCCCTCCTTGCAGAGAAAACATTTGGTCAGTTTGGGAGTCAAAATGGTTTCAGGAAGGTCTTCCTGTGCTGCTCCGGACATGTGGTCCACATATCTATGTACGTGCCTGGTTGGTACATTTATAAACATTTATTATCTATCTATCTATCTATCTATCTATCTATCTATCTACACACACACACACACACACACACACACACACAGAGTGGTACCTCGGGTTACCTACACTTCAGGTTACATATGTCTCAGGTTACAGACTCCGCTAACCCAGAAATAGTGCTTCAGGTTTTCAGGTTAAGAACTTTGCTTCAGGATGAGAACAGAAATCGTGCTCCGGCGGCGTGGCAGCAGCGGGAGGCCCCATTAGCTAAAGTGGTGCTTCAGCTTAAGAACAGTTTCAGGTTAAGTACGGACCTCTGGAACGAATTAAGTACTTAACCCGAAGTACCAGTGTGTGTGTGTGTGTGTATATATATATATATATATATGACCTTAATTTTTTTATTTCACAGTTAAAGCATTTGAATGATCCCTGCACACAGGCCTTGGCTTGACAAGCAGCAGAAATCCTGAGGGAGGGGAAGAGCTGCCCCCTTTTCTCTCTGCAACCCCCCTTGCAAGCCTAGAAAGAGGCTCCTGCAGTACAGCAGGAATGTCTTGACCAGCTGCTGATATCTGAGCCACCCCAAAGGACATTTTCTCCTTCAAGCCGTCCCTCTGTGTCCCTGCCTTCCCTCCTGCTTGTGACCTGCATATGATCCTGGGAGGGTGGAAAAATGTGCCCTCTCCTGGACTGGGAGCAGGGCATGGAGACCCTTTTGCTGAAGACACGGATAATAATAATAACAATAATAATAATAATAATAACCTTTCCCTGGAAAATCAGAGGCTCACTATGTCAGGTTCCTATTGGAAGACTGGACAAACACTAGAAAATTAGCAGTGGCAAAGTTTTTATCGGTGGTTGCAAGAACCAATGATCCCTATCTTTAAGTCTGAACAAAATGCTTGTTTAACCTGGAGGTAGGCTGTCCTAACTGTGCATTGCTTTGCAACGATTTGTTGGGTCTCTGGACCGCAATAAAGATTGATGAATGATGATGATGATGATGATGATGATGATAAATTTTATTTATACCCTGCCCTCCCCAGCCAAGACTGGGCTCAGGGCGTCGAACACCTGATATAAAAGCAATTGATTGAAATACAACTTGAAAACAAGATTAAAACACAATATTAAAACATTAAAACATTAAAATACAGCCTCATTTCAGTGGAAACTCAAATCAAAAACTTTTGGGGGGATGTTACAGATAGGTAGCCGTGTTGGTCTGCCATAATCAAAATAAAAAAAATCCTTCCAGTAGCACCTTTAAGACCAACTAAGTTAGCTCATACCAAGAACTAACTTAGTTGGTCTTAAAGGTGCTACTGGAAGGATTTTTTTTATTTTGATTTTGGGGGGATGAAAACGTCAAGTCTTCACCAAGGCCAGCTATCCAGACTGGTCCTACGTGGGCCAGAAAAAAGCCAGGGAAGTCCCCAAATAGGCGCTCCATCACAGAAGGAGAAAGGAAAGAGGGGAAGGGGATCAAGTTGATTCCAAGCCAAAGGCCAGACAGAACAACTCGGTCTTACAGGCCCTGTGGAAAGAGATCAGATCCTGCAGGGTCCTGGTCTCATGAGACACAGCGTTCCACCAGGCAGGGGCCAGTGTTGAAAAGGCCCTGGCTCTGGCTGAGGCTAGTCTGACTTCCTTAGGGCCCGGGACCTCTAGGGTGTTGCTATTTACGGACCTTAAGGATGGGCATTCCTGCCAGCCACAAACCCTCACCCCCAGCTAGGAGCATCAAAGAACCTGCGGCAGAATCAGACCAAAGGCCACTCTGAATCAGCATCCTCCCCTCTTCCCAGTGGCCAGCCAAATGCCTCTTGGGAAGCCCATAAGCCAGACTCAAGTCGCACACCATGCTCCTGCTGTTGCACCACAGCAGCTGCTGTTCAGCGGTAGAGTGCCTCTGACACTGGAGGTTCTGCAAAGCAATCATGGCTCATAACTGTTGAGAGATAATTTCCTCCTTTGTGAATTCGTCAGACTGTAAGAGCGTCGGTGCTTATTGTGATCTGAGGGTTGTTGAACAAATATTTCCGCCCGATAGTCTTTGGTGGTTGTTATTGGCACCAACAAATGTCTGTATAGTTCAAGCTATGGTTTTCCCAGTAGTGATGTATGGAAGTGAGAGCTGGACCATAAGGAAGGCTGATCGCTGAAGAATGGATGCTTTTGAATTGTGGTGCTGGAGGAGACTCTGGAGAGTCCCATGGACTGCAAGAAGATCCAGTCTCTCCATTCTGAAGGAAATCAGCCCTGAGTGCTCACTGGAAGGACAGATCCGGAAGCTGAGGCTCCAAGACTTTGGCCACCACATGAGAAGAGAAGACTCCCTGGAAAAGACCCTGATGTTGGGAAAGATGGAGGCACAAGGAGAAGGGGATGACAGAGGATGAGATGGTGGGACAGTGTTCTCGAAGCTACCAGCTTGAGTTTGACCAAACTGCGGGAGGCAGTGGAAGACAGGAGGGCCTGGCGTGCTCTGGTCCAGGGGGTCACGAAGAGGCGGACACGACTAAACGACTAAACAACAATTGGCACCTGTCTGTCTCGAGAGGCAATGGAGTGTGCTATTGGGAGTGAAGTCAAACCAATGGAGAATCGCAGCGCCTGCTGTGGCTGCAGAAACCGGTAACTCATCGTTTGTGCTGCGTTAGCACCAAAGTGACTTCCGTGGGGCGCAAACTGGGCAGTGGGTCTGGAGGTCCTGGGCTGCCCAGCTGACAAGGCCCCCCTCTCAGCCTCACTGAGGGGGTCCGAAGGAATGCAAGGCAATACATTTGGCACCAGCTTGGCAGCAGGAGTTGCTGGAAGGAGGCGCACAAGGCACCATCCAACCGCCTTAGGGGGTCCAGATCCGTGTACGGTTTAATCCGGAGCCTTTTCTTCTCCTTTTTTTAAAATATACATTTTTATTAGTTTTTTTATCATATCATTTCCAACAATCATATAACATAACTTATTATCTTATACAGTACAACATTTTAGACTTCTGTCAACGCCTCTGATGATTTTCCGTTCTTTATCACTTATTCTGCATTTCTTAATTTCTCTATTACTCTTAATCATCATTAACTAATAATTCTCCTCGTAGTCTTTCTTGCAATATTTCAAATAGTCCTCCTTACAGAACTTCTTGCAGTCCTACTAGGGTAATCTGTTCATTACAATTGCTTTTCAAATAGTTCGTATATTTGCTCCAGTCTTCTAAGAATCTCTGATCTTGCAGGTTTCGAATCCTTCCTGTTAATTTATCCAGTTCTGCATAGTCCATCAATTTCATCCGCCATTCTTCTTTCGTCAAGCCCTTTCCTTTCCTGAAGGTGTTCAGCAAGGCAGCAGATGCGGGTTTTTTCCTTGGGGTTTGCTCCTGAAACCCTTTTCACGAATAAATATAGGCACAAGGTAGCAGAGGTTTAGCACCAGAGCATCCCTTCCCTTAGATGAGCTACTTTCCCAGGTTGATAACCTGAAAATTATAGGTTCCGTGTATGTGATTGGAGGGATTCCTTTCATTAACATGTTCTCTGTCTTATCTGCAAGGAGCCCAGAAAACTTCCTTTTTCTACCAGCTGTGGAAGAATGGCAGATGAAGATGATGGATTTTATGGAGCTGGCTGATCTCACTGGGAGAATCCACGACCAGAAAGAAGAGGAATATCAAGAAGACTGGAAGAAATTTAAAGATTATTTGAATAAATTTTGTAATATTAAATATTAGTAGTTACTTGAAAGTACTAAATAGGCCTAGGACTAAATTAGGACTAAATAAATAAATGAGACAGAGAATGTTAAGAAAAGTTAAGAAATTTGATTATAATCGGAATATTGTTTTTTTGAATAATGATATTTGGAAAACTGCTATATTCAGTTCCAAGGAAATTCAGATGGAAGAGATTAGAGGAAGTCAAGTAATATGTTTATGAAGTTGGAAGTTTTATTGTCTATGTGTTGGTGGTTATCATTTGCTATATCTTTTTTTTAATTTTTCTTTTCTTTTTGTTTCATTGATTGTACAGTATGTGTTGTATTTGTATGAAACTTAATTTTTCTTTGCTGGAGAATGTAAACCAAGCCAACAAATCAACAGGACTCTGGACAGCCTGCCCCTGAATCTGTCGCAAGCAAAAAGCGCACTCATGCTTCTGAGGCTGAGCTCTGTCCCTGAAAGCAAGGTCTGAGTGTGAGAGAGAGACGAATCCTGAGGCTTGTGTGTGTGTGTTTGTGTGCATACCTGCTTGCCCTCTAGGGATCAGGGGCCTGGAGAGTTGTGGGTCTCCCCTAGGAGGGTGGCTTTGGCCCTAGGGTGGCGGGTGGACTGCAGGCAGCCGGCAGGATTTAAATTTAGTGGCTGAGCCTCTTGGGGGCTGGCCCTGGAGGCAGCTGCTCTGGCAAAGGTCAGTCCAGCCTGTCCGGCTGCCTGGGAGGGAGGGAGGGACGGAGGGGGCGCTTGGCTGGAGGAGGGAAGCTGCCAAGAGGACGCCTGGCTGGGACAGCAAAGGAGCCCCGGAGAGGCTGCTGTCAGGAAGAGAGCGAGCGACAGAGGAGGAGGAAGGGGCAGCAGGTCCGGGGGGCAGTGCCCAACAGCACCCTCTGCAGCCTGGCACAGGTAAGGCAGGGCAGAGGGGGCAGTGCCACGACTCCTGTCTTTGACTGCGAGAGCCAGGCTTGCTCAGGAACGGCGGAGATCTTCTTTGCTTCCTAAGATCTCTTAGTAAGAAAAACACCCAAATGGATTTCGCCAACGGAAGCACGGGCTCCCCAAAAAGTTAAATATGGAAAATAAATGGTTGAGGTACTCAGATTTGTTGTTAGAGGTTTCAAATTCAAACCATTTGAACAAATTAAAGATAAAGTGAATTGGTTGCAGTATTATCAAATTAATGAAATATATAAGATGGATGGGAGAAAAAACCAAATTGGAAACGGAGTTGTTAGATGCTAAAGTTAAGAATATGTCTAAAATGTATAATTTGTTCTTGGAGTGGCATGCAAAGGATGAACAAGTTAAATCGGTTATGATTGATTGGGCAAGAGATGTGGGACATAATATAAGGGCAGTGGAGATCTTCTTTGCTCCACCCTTGCAATTGCCGGGGGCTGCACAACGAAATATTCAGAGGCCCATATTCCAAGCAGGGGGGTCCCAAAGTGGATGGTGGAGCCCCCTGCAGGAGGGTGGGTTTTATCGGGGGGGGGCAAGGGGGCAGCAGGGGCACGGGAGCTTTTAAGTGACTCTCTGAAAATCTGGATCAAGCTTGTCAGTTTTCTTTAAACAATTCAACTCGATAGCCTCAACTGGATTTTGAATATATAACGGCGTTGTAGGGATGGGAGGGACCCCAAGGGGTCATCTAGTCCAACCCCCTGCAATGCAGGGGACACAGCTGAAGAATCCCGGACAGGTGACCATTCCCCTCTGTATAAAAGATGCAGAAGAGGCCACAACTTTCCCAGGGAGTCGGTTCCGCTGTTGGAGAGCTCTTGCCGCCTGAAAGTTCTTCCTGATGTTCAGTTGGAATCTCCTTCCTGGAAATTTGAATCTATTGGATCGGGTCCTTCCCTCCAGAGCAGGAATAAACAAGCAGTCAGTGTGCAATTAAGTGTTCCTGGTTTGAACCTTACTCTGTTGTCATCTGCCTTAGTGGGTCGTGCAAATCACTATTCTGAACAAATCTTTTTATAGGGTAGCAGGCGCCAGGGAGGAGTTGATGGAACCGAGGAGGTGTGGGGCCCCGGAAAAGTTTGGGGGCCGATGGTCCTAGCCATCTGGGGGCAGCAGCCGGAGCCAGGGGGCACCCTTGCTGAAATAGACTCGGAGTCGAGAGTGGATTTTATGCTCTTTATTCAGCTCATAGTGGTGAGGAGGAATGGTAGTTCCCCCAAAATGTCTGCTTTATATACATTATTTACATAATGGGCCCCACGTGATTGGCTAATTCCGGGATTCTCCTGTAGGCCAGTCAGGTTGTGGATTCACTTCCACCTGGAGCTGGATTGGGTGGCTCCTGTGGACCAATCAGACTGCTGCATTCTGGACCCTATTGTTCTAGGACCAATCAGACTGCTGCATTCTGGACCCTATTGTTCTAGGACCAATCAGACTGCTGCATTCTGGATCCTATTGTTCTAGGACCAATCAGACTGCTGCATTCTGGATCCTGTTCAACTCAGTACATAACACTCGCCATCTGCTGGAGCTTTCCAGGAGTCCTTGAGCAAAAGACGCCTTCAGAAACGGCATCACTTACAAGGACGGTGCCCGTAGCCCCTTCCTGGTGCAGACCATGTGAAATAGACTCGGAGTCGAGAGTGGATTTCATGCTCTTTATTCAGCTCATAGTGGTGAGGAGGAATGGAAGTTCCCCCGAAATGTCTGCTTTATATACATTATTTACACAATGGTCCCCACATGATTGGCTAATTCTGGGATTCTCCTGTAGGCCAATCAGGTTGTGAATTCACTTCCATCTGGAGCTGGATTGGGTGGCTCCTGTGGACCAATCAGACTGCTGCATTCTGGATCCTATTCAACTCAGTACATAACACCCTGTCAATCTTCTTTCCTGTCCACAGAGATGCTCAGAGCTCTGTGCTGGCCAGGTGGGGGGCCTGGAGATCAGTCCATGGGGCTGTGTGGCCCCCTGCCCATGTGTGGTCCTCTGGGACTGTGGAGCTGAGAGGCGCCTGCCTTTCAAGGAGAAGAGAGCTGTGCTGCTCTCCTGTGGAGGTGGAGAGGCATTTTATTTTATGTATTAAATTTGCAGCCATCCGTTCTGGCTCATTCCCTGGGACTGGAGAAGGGCGCCCAGTTCTGCGCACCATTTCTCCACTAGAGGCCAAAGGGAAAATGCCTTGCCATTGCTGTATGCCCACTCCATGCCCACCCAAAGCCTCCTTCTCCACTGGGTGGCAGGGGCAGAGAGGAGAAAAACTGCGAGTACCCACCTTGAGGTCCTCAGAGGAAAGTGGGAATATAAATTAAGGTTACCAGATGTCCCCCGTTTCCCGGGGACAGTCCCCGGATTTGCAAACCAGTCCCCATACAAAATCCACTGAAGTTGAAAAGTGTCCCCGGATTCATTGAAAAAAAATCTGGTAACCTTAATATAAGTAGAATAATAGAACCATAGAATTGTAAAGTTGGGAGGGTCAATTAGTCATTGCAGGAATAGAATAAAATCAAGTATTGCAGGGAGCAGGCCCAGTGCCAGTCCTGCAAACCCAAATCAGGATTGCAAAATGAACGGTCAGTTCTCCAACCGCAGGCCTGGGTGCAGGATGAAGCTCAGGCACACCCACCCACTGAGAGCCTATCGAGAGGCTGCAGGAGGACACCTCCCTCTCCTCCCAGCCAGCTCTGGGGGGGAGGGGGGGTTGCCAAGACCTACCTGGCTTGACTCTGCCCTTGATCCTTGCATTGTCCCATCCAGTGGGATGCCCTGGATAGTTCAGTTAGCTAGTTTGTGGGTCCTGATAATGCCAAAGTTGCAGGTTCAATCCCCAAATGGGGCAGCTGAATATTCCTGCACTGCGGGGGGTTGGGCTGGATGACCTTCAGGGTCCCTCTCAACTCTATGATTCTAGGATTAATATCTTTTGTGGATAATAATAATAATAATAATAATAATAATAATATTTTATTTATACCCCTCCCTTCCCGGTTCAAAAAGCAGGCTCTGGGCGGCTAACAACAAATTTAAAATACTTAATTGTAAAAGCAGCATAAAATACAGTATAAAAACATGAATAACAATAAAATTCAAAATTCAGAAATCAATTTAGGGGAAATAAGCATTAGATGGGCCGCGGGTCGCGCTGTGGGTTAAACCACAGAGCCTAGGACTTGCTGATCAGAAGGTCGGCGGTTCAAATCCCCGTGACGGGGTGAGCTCCCGTTGCTCGGTCCCTGCCCCTACCAACCTAGCAGTTCGAAAGCTCGAAGTGCAAGTAGATAAATAGGTACCACTCTGGTGGGAAGGTAAACGGCGTTTCCGTCCGCTGCTCTGGTTCGCCAGAAGCTGCTTAGTCATGCTGGCCACATGACCCAGAAAGCTGTCTGCGGACAAATGCCGGCTGCCTCGGCCAATAAAGCAAGATGAGCACCGCAACCCCAGAGTCGGCCATGACTGGACCTAATGGTCAGGGGTCCTTTTATCTTTACCTTTAAGCATTAGATAATCCCCAGGACTAGCTGGCTGAATTGGTCCTACTTGGGCCAGCGAGGAGACCAGGGGAGAATTACCTGTGGGATCCCAGAGCGGGTAATCTTCATAAAAAGGGGAGGGGGAGGGAAGGAAGGGGAATAAAAGATCAAGCTGAATTCAAATTGAAAGCCATGCGGAATAGCTCTGTCTTGCAGGCCCTGCGGAAGGAGGTTAAATCCTACAGGGCCCTAGTCTCATGGGACAGAGCATTCCACCAGGTCGGAGCCATCACTGAGAAGGCCCTGGCTCTGGTGGAGGATAGTCTGGCTTCCTTAGGGCCTGGGACCTCTGAACTATGGTTATTCATGGACCTTAAGGTCCTCTGCGGGGGCAGACCAGGAGAGGTGGTCCCATAGATACGAGGGCCCTAAGCCACAAAGGGCTTTAAAGGTCAAGACCAGCACCTTGAACCTGACCCTGTACTCCACCGGGAGCCAGTGCAACTGGTAAAACATAAATGACGACATAAAAGTAAAATGTGGGCACGGAGGTTCTGGGCGCTGCTTGCATGATGAGACCTGGGTGTTGGTGGTAAAGGAGAAGCAGCTGGGCAGTAATCTGCCTGCAAGAGCCCATTGATCTCGTTGGGTGCAGTCAAATTAATTACCAGTATTATTCTTAATTAGTTTATTATCTGCCCTTCACCCCAAGGTTCCCTGGCGGGTTCGTGCATTGAAACCAATTTAAAACGAGGGCATTAATTAAATCAGTGCACTAACCACCTGCGTTGCTCAAGAGACAGGCATCCAGTGAGGATTCTTGCCTCATAATGCCTCAGGGGATGTTTCATTCCTCAGTCCAGAGACATACCTGAAAAGAAACTGGGTGAAATGGCAATATTTTCAGTCTCCTGACTGAGTGTTCTCAGATTACTCTGCAATTATGTGAACTGTGCTACCTAGACCAGCAGTTCCCAGACTTTTTTGGGCACCTCCCCAAAAGCATTCCTGACAGATGTCCATCCGACCTCTGCTTAAAAACCTCCAAGGAGGGAGAGACCGCCATCTTCCGAGTCAGAATCTCCTTCCTTGTGACTTGAAGCCATGGGTTCGAGTCCTGCCCTCCAGAGCGGGAGAAAACAAGCTTGCTCCACCTTCCACGGGACAGCTCTTCAGATATTTGAAGATTTACGTGAGTCAATCGCCGCTCCCTTTCTCCCTCTCTCGCTCACGTACCCCCGACAATTCCATTTCCACCCACGGCTCATCGAATCCCAGAACTGTAGAGTTGGAAGGAGACCCCCAAAGGACATCTAGTCCTACCCTCTGCAATGCAAAATAATTTAAAAGGGCATTTGGAGGGCCAGCAGAAATTCCGCTGTGGAAGCTCTTCCCTGTTCAGGGAAGTTTTTAATGTGTGGCATTTTAGCGTATTTTTGGTCTTTGTTGGAAGCGGCCCAGAGTTGCTGGGGAAACCCAGCCAGATGGGCAGGGTACAAATAAATAATAATAATAATAATAATAATAATAATAATAATAATAATAATAATTCCAGGCATTTGGAAGGGGAAAGCTGCACCTGTTATGATTCTGCCTGTCACCTGGCTGTTTGAGCCACACAGCAGAAAAACGGGCAGCAACCTCAGTTCCTTTTCTCTGGAGTTTGGACAGGGAGGAATGGAGCAAAGTGCAGGGCAGGCAGGTGATGGGGTGAGGTGGGTGGGGTCAACGAACGCTTGCTGCATCAGCTGTTGCCCCAGGTGCCCTGATTTGTCTGCCGCAGGTTCAGGATCCTCTCTCCAGGTGATAGAGGCCTAGGACTGTAGATTGGAAGGGATCCCCAGGGTAGCCTTAGCCTTAAAAGCGAAACACCTGCTTCTTGAGGCACAGGCACAGTATTGCCAAAAAGCCTTCCTGCATAGCTCAACTGGGTAGAGCGTGGTGCTGATAAGTCCAAGGTTGCAGGTTTGATCCCCATCTGGGGCAGCTGTGTCTTCTTGCATGATCCTCAGGGTCCCCACTCCCAACTCTACAGTTCTATGATTCTGTGATTCCCTAATCACAGAGGCGGTTGAAGAATGGATGGTGGCTAACAGATTGAGGTTGAATCCTGACAAGACAGAAGTACTGTTTTTGGGGGACAGGGGGTGGGCGGGTGTGGAGGACTCCCAGGTCCTGAATGGGGCAACTGTGCCCCTGAAGGACCAGGTGTGCAGCCTGGGAGTCATTTTGGACTCACAGCTGTCCATGGAGGCGCAGGTCAATTTTGTGTCCAGGGCAGCTGTCTACCAACTCCACCTGGTAAGCAGGATGAGACCCTCCCTGCCCGCGGACTGTCTGGCCAGAGTGGTGCATGCTCTAGTTATCTCCCGCTTGGACTACTGCAATGCGCTCTGTGTGGGGCTACCTTTGAAGGTGACCCGGAAACTACAACTAATCCAGAATGAGGCAGCTAGACTGGTGACTGGGAGCGGCCGCCAAGACCACATAATACCGGTCTTGAAAGACCTACACTGGCTCCCAGTACGTTTCCGAGCACAATTCAAAGTTTTGGTGCTGACCTTTAAAGCCCTAAACGGCCTCAGTCCAGTATACCTGAAGGAGCGTCTCCACCCCCATCGTTCAGCCCGGACACTGAGGTCCAGCTCTGAGGGCCTTCTGGCGGTTCCCTCACTTCGAGAAGCCAAGTTTCAGGGAACCAGGCAGAGGGCCTTCATGGTGGTGGCACCCGCCCTGTGGAACGCCCTCCCACCAGATGTCAAAGAGAAAAACAACTACCAAACTTTTAGAAGACATCTGAAGGCAACCCTGTTTAGGGAAGTTTTTAATGTTTGATGCTTTACTGTATTTTAATATTGTGTTGGAAGCCGCCCAGAGTGGCTGGGGAAGCCCAGCCAGATGGGCGGGGTATAAATAAATTATTATTATTATTATTATTATTATTATTATTATTATTATTATTATATACCTGACAGCCAGCTGGTTGTTGGCTGTTTCAGAGGCAAGAGGGACTTTGACAGGCGTCAGTCACCTGGTGTCATTATGAAGTCAGAGGATTGACAGCTGGGCTGCCCCACCCACCTGCCCACGCTGGCTTGGGGGGTTCGGAAGAGAAGACTGTGGCCCCATTGGGTCAAAGAAAGGTCCCCCTCCTTCCTCCAAATGCTCACGTTTCCCCAGCAGCTTGTGGGGTCCAGAGAGTACCCAGGTTTGCCCCCTTCCCCAGTAAACGTAGCCCACTGGGACAAGGGAGCTATCCCAGAATAGCAGCGACTGAGCCAGCGGCTGCTCAGCCAAGGACCTTTCCCCCCTCGCCAGGATGGCCTTATCTCTGTTTGCTCAGCGAAGGAGAGGCCGTGCCAGCTTTCCATGCCATATTTCTCTGACGCTGGTGCCCTGGCACTTAAGGAAAACACCTCCTTGCAAACAGAATCTCCTTGCAACAACCTTCCCGTTTCTGACAGCAAGCAGGTCTCCCCAGAGGAGCAGGCAAGAGCGGGAGCCTGTGCATCAGAGCGCAGGTCTCCAGGAAGAATAATAAATTTTTATTTATACCCTGCCCTTCCTGGTTCAAAAACCGGGCTGAGGGCTGCTAACAACAAATTTAAAACACTTTAAAAAATTTAATTGTAAAAGCAGCATAAAATACAGTATAAAAACATGAATAACAATAAAATTCAAAATTCTGAAATCAATTTAGGGGAAATAAGCATTAGATAATCCCCAGGGCTAGCTGGCTGAATTGGTCCTACTTGGGCCAGCGAGGAGACCAGGGGAGAATTAGCTGTGGGATCCCCTTCATAAAAGGGGAGGGAAGGGAAATAAAAGATCAGGCTAAGTTCAAATTGAAAGCCAGGTGGAATAGCTCTGTCTTATAGGCCCAATGGAAGGAAGTTAAATCCTGCAGGGCCCTGGTCTCATGGGACAGAGCATTCCACCAGGTCGGAGCCATCACTGAAAAGGCCCTGGTGGAGGATAGTCTGGCTTCCTTAGGGCCTGGGACCTCTAGACTATGGGAAGTGTCTTTCTCACAGTCGCCAATCAGCAGGCTCTCCTTACGCGCTTATGATCCTGTGCAGAGCATGCAGCTGTTGTGACTAGCAGCCCTTGTAAAGGTAAAGATAAAGGTAAAGGGACCCCTGACCATTAGGTCCAGTCGCGGACGACTCTGGGGTTGTGGTGCTCATCTCGCTTTCTTGGCCGAGGGAGCCGGTGTGCAGCTTCCGGGTCATGTGGCCAGCATGACTAAGCCGCTTCTGGCGAACCAGAGCAGCACACAGAAACGGCGTTTACCTTGATGGTTAAATTCCACTCTGATTGTTTCTGTCATTTTTGTAAAGAACTATGCAGAAATACTGGTTTTAGTATGCTGGCTGTTTGGCCATAAAAGAAAAAAATAATAATCATCCATTCATTCAAGGCATGCAATTGTCATGACTAGGAGCTTTTTTTTTTTATAAAAAAAAAAAGCGCTATCAAGTTGGTGGCCATTCTTGTGGCAGTGAGTTCCATGGTTTAACAAAGCCCTGTGTGAATATTCAGATATTTTTGTCTGCCCTAAATCTTCCAGGGTGCAGCAGCCATGCTGGGTGACTCTACTGGGATGCAGAGAGAGTTCTGCGTGCTTCTAGGACAGGGGTCAGCAAACATTTTCAGCAGGGGGCCAGACCACTGTCCCTCAGACCTGGTGGGAGGCAGGACTATATTTTTTTGGGTGGAAATGAACAAATTCCTATGCCCCACAAATAACCCCAAGATGCATTTTAAATAAAAGCACACATTCTACTCATGTAAAAACATGCTGATTCCTGGACCGTCCGCGGGCCGGATTTAGAAGGCGATTGGGCCGGATCCGGCCCCCGGGCCTTAGTTTGCCTACCCATGTTCTTTGAGATCAGTATTTGCAAGTGCGATTCAAGTGCATGTCAAATGTTTAGCTTTGTGACCTCGAAGGGGAATCAAGTATTCTGCTGTTTTGGTGCAACACACACACACAAACACACATTTTGCAATTTGTCGAGTGATGGAGAAATGCCTTGAAAACTAGGCTGAATGAATGACTGAAGGCACAGAAACAATAGCAAAGAAGGGTGAATGCTCAATAAAGACCAGATGCGATCTAACCTCTGCTTAAGCTTTGTGCAAGCAAATCAGGAATTATTATAAGATTGTCTTGAGAGTACTCTGAAAGAGGAGAAAGACAACCTCTCTGTTCCCCAGAACACCATCTGCAAAGCCTGGTCCAGGATGCTAGACTAGCCCTGTAAGCTCAGACTGGGTGGATTTGGCCTGGCATGAGGGACCTGTAACAAATGTAGAAAAATGGATGAATTTATCACACCATTCCCCCCCTTCTGCACCTACTGCAGCCAAGTACAGTCCATAACTTCCTCTAGACCTTTTCCAGTTAACTGCACCATCCCCTGACGACTGCAGGCTGGATGGTGGTTGTAACATTTCCACAAGTCCCATTGAGCAGCCCATGGACAGGTTTTTGTGCTTTCTCTGGGTGTGGTTCCCACAGCTTCTTATCTACAGCTTTTAGCCATGCAGCCAGAAAAGCGCTTCCAGCTGGTTTGGTGCATTCCTCAGTCTGCATTTCTGACACTGTGTGATAATTCTGGGTCTGCAGACAGACCAGAGGAAGGAGGGATGGCTTCAAACGACTTCCTTTCTTAGACCAACTTCTGCAACAGCCTCTGGAACCTGACGGGAACTGCCTGGGCCATGAGAAAGCCCTCAACTCACCCACTTCTTAATGTCTCAAAGTTACTCCAAGTTACTTGGACGATTGCCTCTGGGAATCTGCCCACCCTGTCAGATCAGCTGCAGAGAGCCTCTTGAGAGACCCTGCAACATAGTTCTCCTGAGGTTCAGATGGAGGCAGCGAGGGAGAGACCCTTCAGGTGTGGACCTCCCCACCTCAAGAGGTTAGCTTTTCTCTTCTTCTTTCTTTGGCTGTCACCGGCCACGGAAAACTTTCCTTTACAAGCAAGCTTTCCATCCTGTTGCGGATTCCTGGTTCTGCTCTTTCAGGTTCCGCTGCTCCTTCTCGCCACAGCCGTCTAAGTCCCCTGCCCTCCAGGCTTTCCCCCAAACAATTGGAGACTATGCCTGCAGGAAGCGAACTTCTCCACCACCCTCTTCATGCCTCTTCTGGTCCTGGGAGACCAGCAGGGAGAGGAGTTGTTGCAGTGGGAGAGGGGGAGAGAGAGACACCCATGCCTTTTCGATAATAATAATAATAATAATAATAATAATAATAATAATAATTTTTATTTATATCCCGCCCTCCCCAGCCAAAGCCAGGCTTAGAGCGGCTAACAACAATAAAAGTAACACAGCATTCTAAAATCAATTCATTCTAAAATCAATTCAGAATCAAATTAATGGCAACCATTGGGCTAGAGTTCTCTGAGGATTACCAATGGAGGGGGTCAGACTGTGCTTTGGCCAAAGGCCTGGTGGAAACAGCTCCGTCTTGCAGGCCTTGCGGAAAGATGTCAAGTCCCGCAGGGCCCTAGTCTCTTGGGACAGAGCGTTCCACCAGATCGGGGCCACGGCCGAAAAAGCCCTGACTCTAGTTGAGGCCAGCCTAACCTCCCTGTGGCCCGGGACCTCCAAGATGTTTTTGTTTGAAGACCGTAAGGTCCTCCGCGGGACATACCAGGAGAGGCGGTCCCGTAGGTACGAGGGTCCTAGGCTGTATAGGGCTTTAAAGGTTAAAACCAGCACCTTAAACCTGATCCTGTAGTCCACTGGGAGCCAGTGCAGCTGGTATAGCACTGGATGAATGGGTTCCCGTGGCGAAGACCCCGTAAGGAGTCTCGCAGTGGCATTCTGCACCCGCTGGAGTTTCTGGGTCAGTCTCAAGGGCAGCCCCACGTAGAGAGAGTTACAACAGACTCATTTCTGCCTCTTGTCCTCTCTCTTCTCCTGCTTCCACTTCTGCCTCTGAGTCTGGACTTCTCTCTGCCACAAACTCTCCCTGCTCACTAAGCCGTTACCCCTTCAGCTTCTGATGTGGGAATGTTCAGGGAGGCAAGAGAAGATATATTGTTTATTAATATCCTTCCTAACTTGCGCTAGCAAGTTCTATCACTTAGCAGAGTTTACATTCCCCTTCTCACGCACAGCAGATAGCTGGTTGCAGGCTCGTGTGAGCCTCTCACTATTATACAATTCAGTCTGTCTCAGATTGAATTGTATAGTTCCTGGTTGTTGTTGTTTAGCCATTTAGTCGTGTCCGCCTCTTCATGACCCCCTGGACCAGAGCACGCCAGGCCCTCCTGTCTTCCACTGCCTCCCTCATGCTGGTAGTTTTGAGAACACCGTCCCACCATCTGGTCCTCTGTCGTCCCCTTCTCCTTGTGCCCTCCATCTTTCCCAACATCAGGGTCTTTTCCAGGGAGTCTTCTCTTCTCAGGAGGTGGCCAAAGTCTTGGAGCCTCAGCTTCACAATCTGTCCTTCCAGTGAGCACTCAGGGCTGGTTTCCTTCAGAATGGAGAGGTTTTGATAGTTCCTGGTAAATTCCCTTTAGTCCCTCTTGAAAGAATAAACACACGGCAATCTTATTCAAAGTCAATAAAAGAAGTTTACCCACATCAGTTCACAGTCGGATTCATGAAGGCAGACTTAGTTACAAATATATACATGTGGATCTACCCCATGAGGAGGTAAACCCAGTGCTTCTGCTAGCTGAGAAGCTATCAGGTCCAAGATAAGAAGCTGGGCAAACGATGAAGGAAGCGGGGGGAAATGATAGAGGGTGGCAGCATGCTTTGTCCTTTTGTTACCTGGACAGGTAAGGTCGTGCCCACCTCTGGTCACATGCAAGAGGAAAGATGCCCCAGTCAGGAGGAAGAGGAAGTTTTGACTGGCTGGACCAAACATTCCCATGCATGTCCAGTCTAGGAAGACAAGGAATGTTGTACATGACTGCTCCCAGTGGATCACATCCCACACCTGACACCTCTTCCTCCCCATCTTCTTCCTTTTCTCCCTCTGACCACAAATTGACCCACACACCCCAATCCCTGGGCTCTGAGCTTTCTTCCCTGGGGGGGCTCCCCACCCGGTGCCTCCCACCATTCCTCTCTGCGTCCAACCAGCCCATGACAATGGGCCATAGTCCTGATCCATCAGGACTCTTCCTGTGGTCTAAGGAAAGCAGAGTAAAGGTGAAAATAAAGGGACCCCTGACCATTAGGTTCAGTTGTGGCCGACTCTGGGGTTGCGGCGCTCATCTCACTTTATTGGCCGAGGGAGCCGGCGTACAGCTTCCGGGTCATGTGGCCAGTATGACTAAGCCGCTTCTGGTGAACCAGAGCAGCGCAGGGAAACGCCGTTTACCTTCCCGCCGGAGTGGTACCTATTTATCTACTTGCACTTTGAGGTGCTTTCAAACTGCTAGGTTGGCAGGAGCAGGGACTCAGCAACAGGAGCTCACCCCGTAGCTGGGATTCGAACCGCTGACCTTCTGATCGGCAAGCCCTAGGCTCTGTGGTTTAACCCACAGCGCCACCCGTGTCCCAGGAAAGCAGAGTAGAATTTTCATAAATGGATAAATAAATGTCGCAGGCGCTGTCGAACTGGAACGGATGCCCCAGAGGAGGCGTGGGGTCTTTGCCTTCCTGGGCCGCCTCTTGCCATTTGCACTGACCCTGAGAATTCTCCCGATGTTCTGTTCCGGAAGGTTCTGCTCTGTCGCTCACAAGGCAAGAGAACCCCCTGGAGTCGCTGGGACCCAAGTTCAAGCTCTGGCGAGGGAAGGATGAGGGTCCTCAGCCCCAAGGCGGAATGAGAAGGGCGCTGGGGGCCACCTGAGCATGGAGCAATGGCAGGTGAGGGGAAGGGTGACAATCTCTAAAGGGGCCCTGAAATTCCCAGGTAATAATAATAATAATAATAATAATAATAATAATAATAATAATAATTTATTTATATTCTGCCCATCCGGCTGGGTTTCCCCAGCCCCTCTGGGCAGCTGCCAACAGATTAAAAACAGAATAAAACTTCACACATTAATACTAATAATAATAATAATAATAATAATAATAATAATAATAATATTTTATTTATACCCTGCCCTTCCCGACCAGAGCTGGGCTCAGGGTGGCCAACACCAGTAAAATTACAGTAAAAACATAATAAGGGGGGGGGGGGACCAATTTAAAATACAGGTTAAAATGCAATTTAAAATGCAGCCTCATTTTAAAAGTCAAAACCATAAGGGGAGGGAAACATAAGGGTCAGAGTGAGTCCAAACCAAAGGCCAGGCGGAAAAGCTCTGTCTTGCAGGCCCTGTGGAAAGATGGCAAGTCCCACAGGGCCCTGGTCTCTTGTGACAGAGCATTCCACCAAGTCGGGGCCAGTACTAAAAATGCCCCGGCTCTGGTTGAGGCCAGCCTAACCTCTCTGTGGCCCAGGATCTCCAAGATGTTTTTGTTGAAGACCATAAGGTCCTCCGTGGGACATACCAGGAGAGGCAGTCCCGTAGGTACGAGGGTCCTAGGCCGTGAAGGGCTTTAAAGGTCAAAACCAGCACCTTAAACCTGACCCTGTACTCCACTGGGAGCCAGTGCAGTTGGTAAAGCACTGGGTGAATGTGATCCTGCGGCAAGGACCCCGTAAGGAGCCTCGTCGCAGCATTCTGAAAAATTAAAATTTTCCCTAAACCGGGGTGCCTTCTAAAAGTCAGATAGTTGTTTATTTCCTTGATATCTGATGGCAGAGCATTCTACAGGGCTGGTGCAACCACCGAGAAGGCCCTCTGCCTGGTCCTGTTAGGTGCTGTCATGGAGCAACCCCCTAGTCAATTCTGTGTCCAGGGGGGCTGTCTACCAGCTCCATCTGGTACGCAGGATGAGACCCTCCCTGCCCGCAGACTGTCTCGCCAGAGTGGTGCATGCTCTGGTTGTCTCCTGCTTGGACTACTGCAATGCACTCTATGCGGGGCTACCTTTGAAGGTGACCTGGAAACTACAACAAATCCAGAATGCGGCAGCAAGACTGGTGACTGGGAGCGGCCGCCGAGACCACATAACACCAGTCTTGAAAGACCTACATTGGCTCCCAGTATGTTTCCGTGCACAATTCAAAGTGTTGGTGCTGATCTTGAAAGCCCTAAATGGCCTCGGTCCAGGATACCTGAAGGAGTGTCTCCACCCCCATCGTTCTGCCCGGACACTGAGGTCCAGCGTCAAGGGCCTTCTGGCGGTTCCCTCCCTGCGAGAAGCCAAGTTACAGGGAACCAGGCAGAGGGCCTTCTCAGTGGTGGCACCTGCCCTGTGGAACACCCTCCCACCAGATGTCAAAGAGAACAACAACTACCTGACATTTAGAAGACATCTGAAGGCAGCCCTGTTCAGGGAAGCTTTTAATATTTGATGCATTACTGTATTTTAATATTGTGTTGGAAGCCACCCAGAGTGGCTGAGGAATCCCAGCCAGATGGGCGGAGTATAAATAATAAATTGTTATTAGTATTATTATTACTTGAAGAAGATAACAGTGCTTACCCAGATCTCCTTGCCGTTTGTGAAGCCGTTCAGGCTTCAGCGCACCAGAAATGTAGCTCCATCACTGGGCCCAGGAATGCCAGCAGAAACCAGATCCTCCAACATCTGGATGATCCAAAGCAGGTGCTTGTTTTTTGGTCAGTCGCTCTGACGCAGGTCAGCTGTCTCCTACCAGAATGCCCAGTCATAGAATGAGGGCCTTTTGCTCGGGTGCCAGGTGAGGCCCCTACAGCTGCCTCTTCCCGCTTGGAAAAACCAGGATTTGCTGGGACACTGGCAGAAAACGTGATGGAGGAATCGTTTCCGCGGCTGCTCCGGGAGAAAGGGGGCAGTTGACGGGTATGCAGAAACTGGGGGAATAGGAAGCTGCTTATAACAAGGTTGCCTTCAGGCTGTCGGTATTTTGCCGGAGGAATTCAAGTTAAGGCCAGACTTTTACATTTGTGAATTTAAAACGGATTCAAGTTCTTTTGCCGTGGCACAACAAGGTCGCGACACCAGCAAAGCACCAGACTTATTGCGCCACTCCATATGACCCATTTACTGAGCATCCTTCCTGATTTGCTTGCCCAAAGCTTATGCAGAAATTAAACCAAGGAGGGGAGGACTACGCCTTGAGCAACTTGCAGGGAAGATGGGATATAAATGTCATGAACAGAGCAGCAGTTCCCCACCCGCTCTGGTCAAGATGCCAACCTGGGGGCTTCCGATTATTGAGCTCTGGGCGTGCTTGAATCCTGGATGGGCCAAACGAGGACAGCTGATGAGCGTCAGGCAAACGGGTCCACAGAACCCGCAATTTTGCAAGTGGTGTCGAAATTCTTCTTAGTTCATCAGGAGCAATTTTCGTGTCAATCCTTCGCTGTCCCTCTTACATAACCCTGACCCGTGAAATGACAGGGGCCCCCTTCTGCTCCCCAACAGGCCCCTGAGCATTCTTACCCCTCTGTTTGAACTTCTCTTCCCAACCCCTCTCCATCCCATAATGGCAACCTGCCCAGGCAGGCCCAGTGAAAGTCTCTGTGGGAGGCAGGAGGGTGCGGGGAGAGAGTTTGCTTTCTGCCTTTGTTCCTGAAGGCGAGATGGCAGGTCCCTTTCAGCCCTGCTCCACAATGTGGCTCTTTCTTCCTTGCAGCCCAGAGTCTCCTCCCTCTTGCCCTGGATTAAAAGGAGCTGCGCTTTCCCCTCCTGTGTGGGAACCAGCCTGCCTCTTGCCCTGCCTGGTAGCTGAGCTGGGTAGGTGCCCGTCTCCCCTGGGGCAGGGAAGGCAGTCAGTGGACCCCCCAGTTGCAGGGCAGGCAGCCAGCCCCCAGCCCTGGATTGCAGAGGAGAGCTGGAGCCTACTTTCCACCTCCAGCCGGGCACCCTTTTGATTTTTCCCTGCTTGGGAATGCGCAGACCTTTGCCACCTGCCCAGCTCCTGCCCCGCCCCTGCCCAGATCTCAGCCAGGACTTTACTCCCAGCCGCCGAAGCAGTCAGGGCCAATGTTCCCTGAAGGGCGATGCCAAGGCATGGGCTGGCCAGGGCCGTCCTGGGCCTCAGCCTTCTCCCCGGTGCCAGGCTCTGGACGGAGGCGTTCCTGAGCCCGACCCTCAGCCCTGCTGCCTTCTTGCTTCGCAGGGCACTACAGCGGCAGGTGAGCCAGCCAGGGATGGCGGAGAACGGTCTGGCTCGGCGGGAGAAGGTGCTGACCCTTGAGTCCCTGAACCCCTCAGTCAAGAAGGTGGAGTATGCTGTGCGGGGACCCATTGTCACCCGAGCCCTCGAGCTGGAGAAGGAGCTTCAGCAGGTAAGATGGCGGGTGTCTAAAGATTGCCCAGATGTCTGCCTGCCAGGGATTCTTCAGCTGAGATTGCTGCATTGCAGGGGGTTGGACTAGATGGCCCTTGGGGTTCCCTTCAAATCATTGCAGTTCTATGATTCTAAGAGAGGAACGTGCCCGTCACCGTGGCATCAGGCCAGAGAAGCATCCCACTACTGGCAAGACTCTTCTCTCGCCTTGAGTTGGGGATTTAGCTAGTCGCTTTGGTCCTTTATCGGTTTGCAATGTTTCTAGACCATCGTTCGAACAGAGCATTCACATGGCTTTAAATCCAGTAAAAGCAACCCGAAACAATATGAAACAAAACAGCTGGAAAGAAAATAGGGTTTCTGTCTGACGGGTCTGGCATTTGTTCCAGTTGAACCGATCTGTACCGATGCATGTATTGGACACCTTTATCAAAATGTTCAAAGTGGCAGACAGAACTTTGAAATTACATACATAAGGAAGGGAACTGTCTGGCGGTAAGAACTGTTTGACTGGTGCTGGCGCCTCCTTCCTCTGAGGTTTTTAAATAGGGGTTGGATGGCCATCTGTCAGGGATTCTTTAGCTGTGAACCCTGCATTGCAGGGGGTTGGACTAGATGACCCCTGGTTCTCTTCCAACCCTACAATTCTACGATTCACACAGGTGATAAACTGCTAGACAAAGTGTCTTGGAGAACAGAGCCAGAATACACAGCCCGGCTGTCCCCTCTTAAGAAACCATTAAACTAAGGTTTTCCAGCATCCCAAAAGATATTTGCAAGCTGATCTGGGTGCCCCAGGAGTTTCCAAGGTGCCAGAGTCTGCCCAACCCTCCCAGACAGACGTGACTTTCAGCCTCTGCACAGCGCCCAGAAGAGGGCAGGGCTCCCAGCAGGTAGACACATTCCTTCAGGAGCTCAGGCTGCAGCAGTGGCGTAGCGTGGGTTGTCAGCACCCGGGGCAGGGCAAGTAATTTGCGCCCCGTAACCCGTGGATTTGCGCCCCCTAACCCTAAACCCCAGATGTTGCGCCCGGTGCGGCCGGCCCCCCCTGCACCCCCCACGCTACGCCACTGGGCTGCAGAGGGCTTGACCGATCAAGCCCTCAGTTGCTGCTGCTGCCGGTTTGGAAGAGGGTGGGCTTCCCAAAGGGTCTGTGGGCAGCAGCTGCAGCTCCCAAAAACCTCTTGGAGGGAGCCCAGTGGCGGCAGGTATCAAGGGGGTATGAAGGTTGCCTGTGCTTGTGAGAGTCCTCTGACCCAGAAAGGACTGGAGCCCAACAGGCGAATCTGGTGCACTTGGTTTCTCAGGGGTTGATGATGATGATGGCTGGCAGCCTTAGTGGTTGCAGCGAGGGTTCCTTGCGTCACACGGGGTTGGACTTAATGGCCTCTGGGCCTCTTCCAGCTCTAGAATTCTATGGTTCTAGGTCTGGAGCCCAGCCAAGTCCCATCCGCCTGAAAAGTTATGCCTGGCTTCTTAGTTTTTTGGTTTTTTTTTAAAAAACTTTTTTATTCAAAATTAAAACAAAACATATTATCCAGAAACATATCCTTATTTTTTCCCCATCTTTCCTCCCTCCTCCCACCCTCCCACACAAAACCCACCCACCCGCAGCTTCCCTCAGTTCCAGTCTTTGATTTCTCTGAAAATGCTGTTTTCTGCATGTTACAAAGTTGTATAGATCCTCAAACTGTTTAGCTGATTAGCATCAATAGAAAAGTTTGTGAATGTTTATTCAAAGCTAGCCGAGGAGTCCAGTTCGCTTTGTTGCGTCTTCAGATACTTTGTAAAGGGTTCCCATTCATCCTTAAAGTCACAGTTATCCTTGTCCCGTAGCTTATATGTCAATTTTGCCAGTTCTGCATAGTCCATCAATTTTTCTTGCCATGATTCTTTAGTTGGGGTTTCTTCAGTCTTCCATCCTTGTGCTATTAGAACTCTCGCGGTCGTTGTCACACACATGAAGATGTTTTTCAGCTTTTTGGGCAGATCTTTCCCTACAATCCCTAACAAAAATGCTTCAGGTTTTTAAACAAATGTTAGATGGAACATTTTCTTCAATTCATTGTATATCATTTCCCAAAATTTTTAAATTACATTACAATCCCACCACATATGATAAAATGTCCCCCCTTTTCCTTACAATTCCAACATATATTTGAGCTAGTTTTGTACATTTTCCCTAACTGCACTGGTGTCATATACCATCTGTACATCATCTTCATGTAATTCATCGGGCTTCTTAGTTTAAGCCGGTCTTCCACAAACTGGAGCTGGTAACACTTTCAGTTCCTTAGCTGAGTTCATGGTCCTCAAAGTCCACTGTCAAGTCAGGGCTGGATTTGCGACCCCGTCCTTTGTTATGCTGAAATCACAATCCCTCTGGTCTCTGGGCTCTTGCAGGGGGGATGTGGGAGCCCTCCTGCTGCTGAACACAGAGTCATCCATGTACGGGATGCTTTGTGCAGTTCCCTGCCCCAAGGGACTTACAATCTAGAAATAGCCGCAAGGAAAACAGTGGGGGAGAATGGAGGGAGGGGCTTGCAGGGAAAGGAGGTCGCTTGCTTGGAAGTGTCTGTAAATGTTGTGCCTCTCTGATCCTGTGCCTCTACACCCCCCCCCCCGGCAGATTTGTTTTATTCATTCATTCATAAAATTTATAGACTGCCCCACTGTAAACGACACACAACTCAAAGCAGCTTTCACAAACGATCCAATAATAAAATTACCAATTGGCAACATGAACAACAATAATTAAAAACCTTTGGAAAGGTAAAATAACAACATGCCAAAATCAAATCAAAACTTTCTAAGCTCCCACACAGGCTTGTCTGAACAAGAAGGCATTTAAAAGGTAAAGGGACCCCTGACCATTAGGTCCAGTCGTGACCAACTCTGGGGTTGTGGCGCTAATCACGCTTTGTACAGCTTCCGGGTCATGTGGCCAGCATGACTAAGCTGCTTCTGGCGAACCAGAGCAGCGCACGGAAACGCCGTTTACCTTCCCGCCGGAGCGGTACCTATTGATCTACTTGCTCTTTGACGTGCTTTTGAACTGCTAGGTTGGCAGGAGCAGGGACCGAGCAACGGGAGCTCACCCCGTGGCGGGGATTCGAACCGCCAACCTTCTGATCGGCAAGCCCTAGGCTCTGTGGTTTAACCCACAGCGCCATCCGCATCCACAGGTGCCGAAAAGAGGACAGCAAAGGCACCTGCTTGATGTCCATTGGCAGGGAGTTCCAAAGTGTAGCTGGTGCCACACTAAAAGATTTGAGTCGCTCTGCAGTTGGAGTCAGGGATGCTTCTGAATCCCAGTTGCAGGAGTATTCAGGAGAGGAGAATATTTCTCTTGTGCTCGGATCCTGGCTTGCGGGATTCCCTTTGGCGCATCTGGTGGTCCACTGTGACTAATAATAATAATAATAATAATAGTAATATTTTTTTATTTATACCCTGCCCTTCCCGGTTCAAAAACCAGGCTCAGGGTGGCTAACAACAAATCCAAAACACTTAATTGTAAAAGCAGCATAAAATACAGTATAAAAACATGAATAGCAGTAAAATTCAGAAATCAATTTAGGGGAAATAAGCATTAGATAATCCCCAGGGCTAGCTGGCTGAATTGGTCCTATTTGGGCCAGTGAGGAGACCAGGGGAGAATTAGCTGTGGGGTCTCAGAGCGGGTGATCTTCATAAAAAGGGGAGGGGGAGGGAAGGAAGGGGAATAGATCAGGCTGAGTTCAGATTAAAGGCCAGGCGGAATAGCTCTGTCTTACAGGCCCAACGGAAGGAGGTTAAATCCTGCAGGGCCCTGGTCTCATGGGACAGAGCATTCCTCCAGGTCAGAGCCATCACTGAGAAGGCCCTGGCCCTGGTGGAGGATAGTCTGACTTCCTTAGGGCCTGGGGCCTCTAAACTATGGTTATTCATGGACCATAAGGTCCTCTGCGGGGCAGACCAGGAGAGGTGGTCCCGTAGATACGAGGGCTCTAAGCCACAAAGGGCTTTAAAGATCAAGACCAGGACCTTGAACCTGACCCAATACTCCACTGGGAGCCACCGGAATTAGCTGGGCCTCCTTTGGCCTGATCCTGCAGGCTCTACTTATATTCTGAGTTGCTGGAAGGGTCTCTTCCCTGGGGGCATCCTTCTCTGTTCCTGGCATCACAACAGCCTTGTCCGCTCCACCCTGGCTGGCGTCCCCCTTCCCCTGAAGGCTCTCACGTCCTCCTCCATGTGCCAGGACTCTGCTGGCTGGGGCAGGAGAGCGGTCACCCAGCGTATTGTCCCACTGCCATGGCAACCTGCACGGTGCGTGACTCTGAATGGGGATCCTCGCTCTTCCTCTTGGCTCGACACCCCCTGGCGGGGGAAGCACAAAAGGAGCCTTTTGGGTGAGGAAGGGGGGCTGCCATTCCTCAGTCCCAAGGAGGCCCCTCACCCTCCAGGCATCCAGCCAAGCAGATGACGCTCTCCTAGTTTCGGAGAGAGATGCTCCTCACTGAGGCTGCCAACTGCGGTTCTCCGGTGGGACTTGTTTTCTGGAGAAAAGGCAAGCTTTTGCCGCCTCAAAGGAAGAGGGCGCGGGTGGCGCTGTGGGTTAAACCACAGAGCCTAGGACTTGCCGATCAGAAGGTCGGCGGTTCGAATCCCCGTGACGGGGTGAGCTCCCGTTGCTTGGTCCCTGCTCCTGCCAACCTAGCAGTTTGAAAGCACGTCAAAGTGCAAGTAGATAAATAAGTACCAATCCGGTGGGAAGGTAAACGGCGTTTCCGTGCGCTGCTCTGGTTCGCCAGAAGCGGCTTAGTCATGCTGGCCACATGACCCAGAAGCTGCACGCTGGCTCCCTCGGCCAGTAAAGCGAGATGAGCGCCGCAACCCCAGAGTCGGCCATGACTGGACCTGATGGTCAGGGGTCCCTTTACCTTTTTATATATCCAATAAAGCGGAATGTGAGAAGATTCAGGATAGAAGGAAGGATTTATTCAGGCAGAGCAAACTGTGGAACTCCCTTCCACAAGAGGCAGGGAGGGTCACTATAATATCCTTTTTGATCGGAGGTGACCAGGACTGCACAAAATATTATAAAAGCTGCCACACCATAGATTTATTTGTGTGTGTGTGTGTGATAAGATTTCTTTGGTGCTGATGCGCGGCTGACTCTGGGGTGGGGCAGAATTGGTGGCGCTGGTCGAGGGCTGCCCCCTGTGCCAAAAGCCACACCCACACGTCTTCTCCTCTTTGCAGGGGGCGAAGAAGCCCTTCACAGAGGTGATCAGAGCCAACATTGGTGATGCCCAGGCAATGGGGCAGAAACCCATCACCTTCCTCCGCCAGGTACGGTCTGAGGGGAGGGTGGCGAGGGGAGCAGCCACAGGTGGGCTGAGGTCAGGGACGCAGGGGATGGAACCCCAGAGACAGCCCTGGGTGGGAAGGGGAGGGGAGGACCAGGAGGCCAGACCTGTTGGATTTCTGCCTGGCCCAGAACTGTTAATAATAATAATAATAATAATAATAATAATAACAATAATTTATATCCCGCCCTCCCCAGCCGAAGCTGGGCTCAGAGCGGCTAACAACAGTAAAATGATACAACATTTTACAATCATTTCATTATAAAATCAGTTCAAATCAGATTAATGGCAACCATGGGGCTAGAGTTCTGTGAGGATTCCCAAAGGAGTGGGTCAGGCTATGCCTTGGCCAAAGGCCTGCTGGAACAGCTCCGTCTTGCAGGCCCTGCGGAAAGATGGCAAGTCCCACAGGGCCCTGGTCTCTTGTGACAGAGCGTTCCACCAGATCGGGGCCACAGCCGAAAAAGCCCTGGCTCTGGTTGAGGCCAGCCTAACCTCTCTGTGGCCCGGGACCTCCAAGATGTTTTTGTCCGTGGGACATTCCAGGAGAGGCGGTCCCGTAGGTACGAGGGTCCTAGGCCGTATAGGGCTTCAAAGGTCAAAACTAGCACCTTGAACCTGATCCTGCACTCCACCGGGAGCCAGTGCAGCTGGTATAGCACCGGGTGAATGTGATCTTGCAGAGAGGACCCCGTAAGGAGTCTCGCTGCAGCATTCTGCACCCGCTGGATTTCTGGGTCAGTCTCAAGGGCAGCCCCATGTAGAGCGAGTTACAATAATCAAGCCTGGAGGTGACCATCGCGTGGATCACTGTGGCCAGATCAGGGCGAGAGAGGTAAGGGACCAACTGCTTAGCTTGGCGGAGATGAAAAAATGCCACCTTTGTTAAAAGCTTAGGGGGAAAGTGGCTGGGGTGGTTGGGATATTTGAGTCCCTTGAGTTTCCATTGATCAAATTGGATTAATGGGGGATGGTGGGAGTTGTAGCCCAAAGACCCAGAGGGCACCTGCTTGGCAAAAGTCTGACTGAGAGGTGCAACTCACTAGACTGAAATGGGAGGGTTTTGGGGACCACAGAGGCTGGTTTTCAGCTTTGCTCTCTCCTGGCAGGTCAGCGCCCTCTGCATGTTCCCGGACCTCTTGAAGGACCCCAACTTTCCAGAGGATGCAAAGGAGAAGGCCCGGAGGCTGCTGGCGGCGTGTGGGGGGCATAGCATCGGTGAGCCCCCTTTGCCCTTCCTCTGGCATCTATAATATTCCACCTTGTCACAAATTCCAGATCTGCTGGTCCAGGAGTTCTGAAATATACTCGGAGTCGAGAGTGGATTTCATGTTCTTTATTCAGCTCATAGTGGTGAGGAGGAATGGAAGTTCCCCCAGAATGTCTGCTTTATATACATTATTTACACAATGGGCCCCACGTGATTGGCTAATTCCGGGATTCACCAGTAGGCCAATCAGGTTGCGGATTCATTTCCACCTGGAGCTGGAGTGGGTGGCTCCTGTGGACCAATCAGACTGCTGCATTCTGGATCCTATTCAACTCAGTACATAACAAGTTCCTTCTCTCCTCCTCTCTCTCCCACCTTCAGGTGCCTACAGTGTCAGCCCTGGCATTGAGCTCATCCGCCAGGATGTGGCTCACTTCATTGAGCGTCGGGACGGCGGAATCCCCTCCAGGGCGGAAAACATCTTCCTGTCTACAGGCGCCAGCGATGCAATTGTGGTATGGGGGGCGCAGTTTGCTTGGGGCTAGAGAGTGGGCGAGGGCATGAAGTGGGGTGGCGAGGTTTGGTTGCAGGATTGGGGCTGCTCCATTAACCCCACCACCACCTCTGAGACTCCCTCTTGGTCTGCCCCTTAGACGATCCTGAAGCTGCTGGTCTCAGGGGAGGGGCGCTCCCGTACGGGGGTGATGATCCCCATTCCCCAATACCCGCTTTACTCCGCCGCTTTGGCCGAACTCAACGCCGTACAGATCAACTACTACCTGGACGAGGACAAATGCTGGGCCCTGGACATCGGGGAGCTGCGGAGGGCCCTGAAAGACGCTCGCCAGCACTGCCAGCCCCGTGCCCTCTGCATCATCAACCCGGGCAACCCCACCGGTAGGTCCCCGAAGCTCAGGGTACCCCAGCTGCAGGGGCAGCCTTGGGCGGTATCTGCCCTTTTTCTGCTTATGGGGTATCCAAGAGCCCATATAGAGTCCTTACATAGGTTCCCTAGTGGTAGGAGAAGATAACAGAGGCCAACCAGAGAATATTGCTAGTAAGCCTGATCTTTATTGATCTGTTGCAACAGGGTCCTCACTCACCACATGCAGGAGGGAGGAGGAACCCAGAACAATGGCGCTCAAGGCTTTATATAGACATTTTAGATTTCCTGCCCTGGAGCTCCAGACCACCCCTCCATACATCATACACACATCACAAAAGGGGGTGTAACCTAAGACCACCCCCCAGATACATCATACCTATATCACAGAAAAGGCGGTCTACAGCAGAAATCTGAGTGCATTGTTGTTTATCTCGTCTGACAGGTTACCTGTTTAATGGTCACTTGGATTGCCTGGGGAGCCTGGCCAGTCTTTTGTAATGATAAATACTTAGTTCCTGAGCCAGGTCACAGGCTCACCCTGTTCATACACAGACATACGCTTAAGACAGGATTTGTGAAGGAAAAGACAATGGGGAGGCTTTTCCATTTTCCTTTGACCTTGCAGAGAAAACATTTGGGAATCAAAATGGTTCCAGGTTGGCCTTCCTGTGCTGATCTATGTACGTGCTTGGTTGGTACACTTAGGAACATTTAACATGTATCTAAGACCTCAAAATTCCTATCACAGTATGGCGCCCAGTGGAGAGCAGAGCATCTCCCCCTGCAAACTTCTCTTTGTCTCCTCTTCTCTCGCCTCAGGGCAGGTCCAGAGTCGCCAGCACATCGAAGATGTCATCCGCTTTGCCTGGGAGGAGCAGCTCTTCCTCCTGGCTGATGAGGTGAGACTTTGGGACCCTCACAATCAAAGGCAGTGATCCTTCTGCACACCAGTTGCTGGTCCCACTTGCGGGTTTCGCAACAGAGGCACTGGGAGGACAGGATGGTAGACTAGGTGGGCCTGATCCAGCACCCAGGCCCTTCTTATGTTCTTGTGCATCCCTCTTGCTCCATTGACCCATTTGGCCAAGGCCAGTTGGTCTCTCTTCTGGGAAATGGGCTGGGAATGAGAGAGGCCAAGGCAGAACATCCGGACTCTGGTTCATCAAGCCTCCTTGCTCCAAGATGTCCTGGAAACTGTGCCAGTGCCTTAGAGACTCCCCCCCCCCCGCCTTTTTCCTCTTGGCCCCTTGGCCTCATTTACTTACTCACTCACTTACTTATTTAACTTAGTAGTTGCTCGTCCCCCAAAGGTCCCCAAAATATATTCGTAAACATGATAACAGGGGGGAACAGAATTGGGAGGAATCATATAACACATTGCTATTTCATATAACATACAACTTACGGGAAAACAAGAGCAAGCCACCAGCCCCATAAATGGTAGCAAATGACATTAACAATATTCCAGCAATGAGCAAAACAGGGGGGTGGGTGGGTGTGGGGGACTCCCTGGTCCTGAATGGGGTGACTGTGCCCCTGAAGGACCAGGTGCGCAGCCTGGGAGTCATTTTGGAGGCTCAGGTCAATTCTGTGTCCAGGGCGGCTCCATCTGGTACTCAGGATGAGACCCTATCTGCCCGCAGTCTGTCTCGCTAGAGTGGTGCGTGCTCTGGTTATCTCCCGCTTGGACTACTGCAATGAGCTCTATGTGGGGCTACCTTTGAAGGTGACCCAGAAACTACAACTAATCCAGAACGCAGCAGCTAGACTGGTGACTGGGAGCGGCCGCCGAGACCATATAACACCGGTCTTGAAAGACCCACACTGGCTCCCAGTACATTTCTGAGCGCAATTCAAAGTGTTGGTGCTGACCTTTAAAGCCCTAAATGGCCTCGGTCCAGTAGATCTGAAGGAGCGTCTCCACCCCCATCGTTCAGCCCAGACAATGAGGTCCAGCACTGAGGGCCTTCTGGCGGTTCCCTCGCTGCGAGAAGCCAAGTTACAGGGAACCAGGCAGAGGGCCTACTCGGTCATGGTGCCCGCCCTGTGGAACGGAAGCTAAACAGCCATGTTTAGGGAAGCTTTTAATGTTTAATAGGTTATTGTATTTTAGTGTTCTGTTGGAAGCCGCCCATTATTATCATTGATGTTTGTGCACCAACCCTGTGCCCCTTCCACCCCCAAGGTCTACCAGGACAACGTTTACGCCGAGGGATCCCAGTTCCACTCCTTCAAGAAGGTGCTCTTTGAGATGGGGCCCAAGTACTCGGGCAGCGTGGAGCTGGCCTCCTTCCACTCCATCTCCAAGGGCTTCATGGGCGAGTGAGTAGCCTCTTCTGCTGCACTGCCTGGGGGGTAGCCTCTTCTGCCTCCTGTGAAATGGAAAGAGGGGAGAGTCTGGCTTCTTCCCCGGCTTAAAATCTCCTGCCTGATATGGAGCCAGGAAGAGTCGGGTGGATATTTTAATATTTACGTTCGGACCAATCCTACTGCACAGTTTTGCCCACTTCCTTATGTCGTCAGGTGCGGCTTCCGAGGTGGTTACATGGAGGTGATTAACATGGACCCCTTAGTCCAGCAACAGCTGAGCAAGCTCATCTCTGTGCGCCTCTGCCCACCAGTGACTGGGCAGGTCCTCTTGGATGTCGTTGTGAATCAGCCTCAGCCTGGAGACCCTTCCTACCAACAGTTCTGCCAGGTGAGTAAAACGGGGGCTGGCGGTGCATTGAGGGGAACTGAGGAATTTTGGAATCACAGCCAATAGCAAATTGTTGTTTAGTCGTTTAGTCGTGTCCGCCTCTTCGTGACCCCCTGGACCAGAGCACGCCAGGCACTCCTGTCTTCCACTGCCTCCCGCACTTTGGTCAAACTCATGCTGGTAGCTTCGAGAACACTGTCCCACCATCTCGTCCTCTGTCGTCCCCTTCTCCTTGCACCCTCCATCTTCCCCAACATCAGGGTCTTTTCCAGGGAGTCTTCTCTTCTCATGAGGTGGCCAAAGTCTTGGAGCCTCAGCTTCAGGATCTGTCCTTCCAGTGAGCATTCAGGGCTGATTTCCTTGAGAATGGAGAGGTCTGATCTTCTTGCAGTCCATGGGACTCTCAAGAGTCTCCTCCAGCACCAGAATTCAAAAGCATCCATTCTTTAGCGATCAGCCTTCTTGATGGTCCAGCTCTCACTTCCATACATCACTACTGGGAAAACCAGAGCTTTAACTTATACGCACCTTTGTTGGCAAGGTGATGTCTCTGCTTTTTAAGATGCTGTTTACGTTTGTCATTGCTTTTCTCCCAAGAAGCAGGCGTCTTTTAATTCCGTGGCTGCTGTCACCATCTACAGTGATCATGGAGCCCAAGAAAGTGGTTTAGACTAGGGGTGTACGTAGTGGGGGGTGGAGGGGGCAGGTCGCCCCAGGTGCCACTCTGGAGGTGTGTGTGTGACAAGGTGGCCCCTGCCTCCCCACAGCTGTGGAGCATCCGAGGGTGTGTGCAGTCAGTATCGGCGCTGCTCGTGCGGCGTCCATACGGGAGTTTGTATAGGCTGCCTCTCACATGGTGACTGTACAGGCTGCCACGCATGCGCACTCCGTATAGACGTCGCATGTGCGCCACTGGGTGGTGTGTCCCACCCCAGGTACCAAAGAGAGTTCCTCCGTCCCTGGTTTAGACCACAGTGCCACCTGTGTCCCTATTTGGGCCTGTAGGGGTGAGAGATGAATTGTGGCCATTCATGGCCCCTTCCTGGTTCCTTTCCTCCACCCTCTGACCTGGAGGGTCTCTCTTCCTCCTCACGATGCAGGAAAAGCAGGCCGTGCTGAGCTCTCTGGCCCAGAAGGCGCAGCTCACGGAAGAGACCTTCAACCGAGCGCCCGGGATCCGCTGCAACCCCGTGCAGGGGGCCATGTATGCCTTTCCCCGAGTTCATCTCCCACCCCAGGCTGTGCAAGAGGCACAGGTAAGGCCACACCTCCACCTGGGGCTGCAACTCCAGTACCCTCTTTCCAGGGAGGGGCCAGGACTCAGGGGCAGGACAGATGCTATGTGTGCAGAAGAAGGCTGCAAGTTTGAGCCCCGGTCTCTCCAGATGGAAGGATCTCTTTGCCACAAAACGTTTCATTGCTTTCGTCGCATTTATCTATTCATGCAAATATTTGCATATCGCCGCATCACTTTAAAAGGTGTATCAAAGCGGTTGGCAGCAATAAAAACATAAATCCATGCGATAAAACTGCAAAGAAGTTAAACCATGCATCATTTAAGAGTTGTGGCAGGGTGGCTTCTCAATTGCCAGCCCAAGCCTGGCAGAATAGAAGATGTCTGCTGAATCTCTAGGGGCAGAGATTTCCACAGGACAGGCCTGGAGACATTTCTTCTTGTTGTTCCATGAGCCTCACCATGGGCTTGGGTTGACCAGGTACCTTTTTGGAAGTTGTGTGTCTTTGATTCTTTGTCCTGCCTGGGACTCCCCTTCCAGAACTTGGCTGCCCATCTCCAGAGCACTGAGCTCCCTCAGCTTCCAAGCTGGTAGCATCCCACTCCCATCTCTCCAGAACATGGGCTGGCTCCCATCTCCCAGCCCCCCACCCCAAAGCATCTCTATGTCACTAGCTCTTGTCTCCCCCTTCCCTTCTCCCAGGCCCTGGGCCAGGCGCCAGACATGTTCTTCTGCCTGAAGCTTCTGGAGGAGACGGGCATCTGTGTTGTGCCAGGGAGTGGCTTTGGCCAGAAGGAAGGGACCTTTCACTTCAGGTAAAGACCCTCTTGGTTCCCTGTGGTCTCTCTCCATTCCTGGGACTCCAGGTGGGGTCTCAGGCTCTCACCCCCATCATTCTGCCCGGACACTGAGGTCCAGCGCTGAGGGCCTTCTGACGTTTCCCCCACTGCAAGAAGCCAAGTTACAGGGAATCAGGCAGAGGGCCTTCTCGGTAGTGGCGCCCTCCCTGTGGAACGGCCTCCCACCGGTTGTCAAAGAGAAAAACAACTTTCTGACTTTTAGAAGACAATACTTTATAGGGAGTCTGGCCAGAGTGGTGCATGCTCTGTAAAGCAATACTTTACAGTAATAATAATAATAATAATAAATTTTATTTATATCCCACCCTCCCCAGCCGAAGCCAGGCTCAGGGCGGCTAACAACAATAAAACAGTACAAAAGTACAGCATAAACTACAGTCTAAAATCATTCGTTATAAAATTAATTAATTCAAGCCACTGGCAACTATAGGGCCAGAGCTCCGCGAAGATTGCCGAGGGAGGGAGTCAGGCTGTGCCCTGGCCAAAGACCTGGTGGAACAGCTCTGTCTTGCAGGCCCTGCGGAAAGATGTCAAGTCCCGCAGGGCCCTGGTCTCTTGTGACAGAGTGTTCCACCAGATCGGAGCCACAGCCGAAAAAGCCCTGGCTCTAGTTGAGGCCAGCCTAACTTCTCTGTAGCCTGGGACAGGGAGAAATGTAAAGTATTGCACTTGGGCAAAAAAAATGAGAGGCTCAAATACAAGATGGTTGACACCTGGCTTGAGAGCAGTACATGTGAAAAGGATCTAGGAGTCTTGGTTGACCACAAACTTGACATGAGCCAACAGTGTGAAGCGGCAGCTAAAAAAGCCAATGCAATTCTGGGCTGCATCAGTAGGAGTATAGCATCTAGATCAAGGGAAGTAATAGTGCCACTGTATTCTGCTCTGGTCAGACCTCACCTGGAGTACTGTGTCCAGTTCTGGGCCCTACAGTTCAAGAAGGACACTGACAAACTGGAACGTGTCCAGAGGTGGGCAACCAAAATGGTCAAAGGCCTGGAAACGATGCCTTATGAGGAATGGCTAAGGGAGCTGGGCATGTTTAGCCTGGAGAAGAGGAGGTTAAGGGGTGATATGATAGCCATGTTCAAATATATAAAAGGATGTCACATAGAGGAGGGAGAAAGGTTGTTTTCTGCTGCTCCAGAGAAGCGGACACGGAGCAATGGATCCAAACTACAAGAAAGAAGATTCCACCTAAAGATTAGGAAGAACTTCCTGACAGTAAGGGCTGTTCGACAGTGGAATTTGCTGCCAAGGAGTGTGGTGGAGTCTCCTTCTTTGGAGGTCTTTAAGCAGAGGCTTGACAACCATATGTCAGGAGTGCTCTGATGGTGTTTCCTGCTTGGCAGGGGGTTGGACTTGATGGCCCTTGTGGTCTCTTCCAACTCTAGGATTCTAGGATTCTAGGATTCTATGAGAAGACATCTGGGGAGTTTTTAATGTGTGACATTTTGATGTATTATTAATCCTTGTTGGAAGCCGCCCAGAGTGGCCCTTGGAGCTGGATCTCAGTGTCTGGGCTGAACAATGGGGGTGGAGGTGGTCCTTCAGGTATACTGGACCAAGGCTGTTTAGGGCTTTCAAAGTCAGCACCAACCCTTTGAATTGTGCTCAGAAACGTACTGGGAGCCAAAGTAGGTCTTTCAAGACCGGTGTTATGTGGTCTTGGTGGCCGCTCCCAGTCACCAGTCTGGGTGCCACATTCTGGATTAGTTGTAGTTTCTGGGTCACCTTCAAAGGTAGCCCCACACAGAGCGCATTGCAGTAGTCCAAGCGGGAGATAACTAGAGCATGCACCACTCTTGCCAGACAGTTTGCGGGCAGGTGGGGTCTCAGCCTGCGTACCAGGTGGAGCTGGTAGACAGCTGCCCTGGACACAGAATTGACCTGTGCCTCCATGGACAGCTGTGAGTCCAAAATGACTCCCAGGCTGCGCACCTGGTCGCTTCCTTTAAAGGACGATTGGACACATTCATGGAGGAGGAGGAGAGGGCTACTGGTGGCTGTGAGCTCTGATGGCAATGTTCTGCCTCCACAGTCAGAGGCAGCCAGGCTTCTGAGTCCTCGTTGCTGGAAGGCTCCAGTGCTCAGGTCCTGCTGACAGGGTCCCAGTCTTACTTGCACGCGAGAAAGAGAGTGTTGCCTCTGTCAGGCGATGGGCGGATAAGGTGCTCCTTGGGTCTCTTCCAGCTCTACACTCCTTTGAGCCAGTGTGGTATAGTGGTTAAGAGCAGTGGACACATATTCTGGTGAACCGGGTTCGCTTCCCTGCTCTTTCACATGCAGCCAGGGCCTTGCAGAGGCCCAGGCCAGGTAGATAATGCCCCCCCTTTTGTTACCCTGGGGATAACTGAAGTCCTATAAATAAGTAAGTATTGTTATGTACTCAGTTGAATAGGATCCAAAATGCAGCAATCTGATTGGTCCTAGAACGATAGGATCCAGAATGCAGCAGTCTGATTGGTCCTAGAACGATAGGATCCAGAATGCAGCAGTCTGATTGGTCCTAGACCGATAGGATCCAGAATGCAGCAGTCTGATTGGTCCTAGAACAATAGGATCCAGAATGCAGCAGTCTGATTGGTCCACAGGAGCCACCCAATCCAGCTCCAGGTGGAAGTGAATCCGCAACCGGATTGGCCTACAGGAGAATCCGGGAATAAGCCAATCACGTGGGGCCCATTGTGTAAATAATGTATATAAAGCAGACATTTCGGGGGAACTTCCATTCCTCACCACTATGAGCTGAATACAGAGTATGAAATCCACTCTCGACTCCGAGTAGATTTCATACATAAATAATTTTCACAAAAGTTATGCTGACAAATAATTTTATTTCAAGGCTTGAACCGTATCTGCATATAAAGACAAAATGGAAAATATAGATAAATATGCTGACCGAGGTCCCCTTTGGAATCGGAGGCCTGGGCCAAGTGGCCCATATGCCCCCCCCCCCCCCCGTCTGGGCCCTCATGCAGCTGCTGGGTGACCTTGGGCCAGTCATACTTCTCTGAAGTCTCTCAGCCTGACCTACCTCACAAGGTGTCTGTTGTGGGGGTGGAAGGGAAAGGAGATTGTGAGCCGCTTGGAGACTCCTTCGGGTAGCGATAAAGCGGGATATCAAATCCAAACTCCTCTTCTTCTTCTCTGAACCTCTCCTTTCTCGCCCTGCCCCAGAATGACCATCCTGCCGCCCCTGGAGAAGCTGAAGGTTGTCTTGCAGAAGATGAGCCAGTTCCACGCCAAATTCACCCAGGAATATTCTCAGCTCCAGCTGCTGGGCAGCAGCCAGAAGACAGCAGAGAAGCAGGGGCAATAGGGTGGGGGCTCTTGCCCGAATCTCCTCCCTGCCTTCATGCCACTGCCAGTGGGACTCCCGACCCAGAAGGCACGGTCTGGAACTGGGATCAACTCTGCTCTCCGGAGAGCAGCCTCTGACGCACTTCAGAGCCCCTCTTAATAGCACGTTCCCATAGACAAGGCCTCAGTGTACTGGGAGGGGGAATGGGCACAACCCGGTCTCGGCTCCCAGGGACTTGGTACCCCCTTTCCCTTGGCTCACGATGTCATCTCTGCCATGCCTCCTCAGAGAGAAGAGCCTTCGCAGCTTCCCAGTCTGGCTTCTCTGCCCTCCAGATGGACAAGAGGGTGGGTGGCAGAGAAGGGGCGGCAGTGGGGTGTCTCTGGGGTGAGCAGAATGAGCAGTGGGGCAGGTGTCAAGGCCCCCAAAGTCACCTTCTGCCCGGATTTTGAGCCCTGATGTAGACCTGAGACAATTCCCTCTGTGAACGGAGGGGGGTGGATAGCTGAGGGTCTATTAAAGCCCCCATGATAAACCAGAGCCGCCTCCGGACTGTCACTGGGGGGCTTTCCAGACTGCTGCCATTTTAGGGTGGGATTCAGTCCTGTGCCAGCAAATCCTGGTTGTAAAACTGGAGCGGATTTGGTGCTTCTGCCCTCCCAAGAAAAGCTTGTCTTTTTGCAGGAAGGGAAGTGGTGGGGAAATGCTGTGGAGCATGGGAGAACCCTTGCTTGGTGCAACATCATTTACCATATTTTTCGCCTTATAGGACGCACTTTTCCCCCTCCAAAAATGAAGGGGAAATGTGTGTGCGTCCTATGGAGCGAATGCAGGCTTTCGCTGAAGCCTGGAGAGCGAGAGGCGTCGGTGCGCACCGACCCCTCTCGCTCTCCAGGCTTCAGGAAGCTATCCGCAAGCCTTGCGTGCCCGGCGGGAGGTCCCGCCGGGCGCGCAAGGCTTGTGGGCAGCAGCCTGCAGCCCGAAGCACAGGGCGCGCTGCGTAGCACGCCCCGTGCATTGGACAGATGTGGGCAAGCCTCACGTGCCCTGCAGGAGGTCCCGCCGGGCGCGCAAGGCTTGGGGCGGCAGCCTGTTCTGGGGGCTGGGGTTGGGGGAAGCTCAGGCTTCCCCCGTGCCAGCCCCCGCGCCTGGGGGGGAAATAAATTTTGTCCCCTTTATTTCCCCCCCCAAAAAACAAGGTGCGTCCTATGGGGCGGTGTGTCCCATGGGGCGAAAAATACGGTAACTTCCCTGCAAGCCTGGGGCAGACAAATTGGAACCAAGGCTCAGTCAGTGGGGTTTCTGCAGAAGGGATTCAAGAGCGGGCTGGGCATTTACTGAGGTCTGCAAAGTTAAAACACTCTGTTGCCCAAGCGCAACAAATCAACTTTTAATAAGCCTTTTGTGATTAGGAAAGTGATGAGAAATGTACACATAAGCACACCCTGTGACCTCTAGGTATAGGGCAGTATATAAATTCAATTAAAAAGAAAGAAAGAAAGAAAGAAAGAAAGAAAGAAAGAAAGAAAGAAAGAAAGAAAGAAAGAAAGAAAGAAAGAAAGAAAGAAGGAAGGGTGAATACTCAGTAAGCAGGTTGCCTGGAGGAATCCTAGCCTGTAAGGGGGAGTCTCCCCTTCTGTGCCTTCCAGCCAATGGCATTTGGAAGCAATTGCTCTCTCCAACGGTGGACTCAAGAGTGTAGACATCTGGCTTAATAGCCATTCATAACCTGCTCCTCTGTGAATTTTGTCAGTTTCTTTTAAAGTCGTCTCAGTTAGTGGCCCTCCCTGCCTCTTGTGGAAGGGAGTTCCACAGTTTGCTCTGCCTGAATAAATCCTTCCTTCTATCCTGAATCTTCTCACATTCCGCTTTATTGGATATATAAAAAGGTAAAGGGACCCCTGACCATTAGGTCCAGTCGTGGCCGATTCTGGGGTTGCGGCGCTCATCTCACTTTACTGGCCGAGGGAGCCGGCGTACAGCTTCCGGGTCATGTGGCCAGCAGGACTAAGCCGCTTCTGGCGAACCAGAGCAGCGCACGGAGACGCCGTTTACCTTCCCGCCGGAGCAGTACCTATTGATCTACTTGCTCTTTGACGCGCTTTCGAACTGCTAGGTTGGCAGGAGCAGGGACCGAGCAATGGGAGCTCACCCCGTCGCGGGGATTCAAACCGCCGACCTTCTGATCGGCAAGCCCTTGGCTCTGTGGTTTAACTCACAGCGTCACCCGCGTCCCTTTATTGGATATATAAGTGGCGTAAATTGATGGCACAGCTTATACTGGGAAGAAGAAGCAGAAGAAGACGGAAATACATTCTGTTTTTCCCTAACACATTCCATTTTTCTTCTGTCACGGAACCTAAGGTGCGGTAAGAATTCACCTCTACGCCGCGTTGTTCATTTCCCAGGTGAGGAAACCTTTTGTTTTGTTTTTTTAAATGCTTTTTATTGATTTTTCATTTCACATAAACAAACCAAATACAATAATGCTCCATAATCATATACCCACTTTCTTTCTCAACGCTCTGCCGTGCACTGACTCCCCTCCCTCCTCCAGCAGGTTCTCTTACTCCAATTCCCTTTCCACAGTTTCTTAATAATTTCCCAACCACGTCATAAGATTTATTTCAGTCCTACTAGAGTCTTCAGACTTCTACAGTTATTACTTATATACTCCACAAATTTGCTCCACTCTCTTCGGAACTTTGTTTCCTCCTGGTTGTGGATCCTGTAGGTCAGTTTTGCTAATTCCGCTAATTTGACCATCTTCGTCTGCCACTCCTCCACTGTTGCTAGTTCCTGTACTTTCCATTTTTGGGCTAACAAGGTTCTAGTAGCAGTCATAGCATACATAAATAACCTTTGTCTATTTTTTCCATTTCCTCTCCCATCAAGCCGGAACAACCACTTTTTGAATAAACTACAGAACCAAGGAAACTATTTCCAAGTCCAGCGTCCAGATTTAGGGACCCAGCATTTATTATAGCTATGGCAATAGGGCAGAGCTCACTCAACGTGCCAGTTGAGAAAAGTTGATATACCGTATTTTTCGCTCTATAAGACGCACCAGTCCATAAGATTCACCTAGTTTTTGGAAGAGGAAAACAGAAATTAAAAAATTCGGAATCCCATAAGCCAGGACAGCAAGCGGGATCGCTCCTTACAGAGCTCCACAGAGAACTTCATGAAAAGCTTCTAGCCATCTTCATTCAGGGCCATAGAACAGCCTATCGGAATGTGAGCAATATTTCTACATCTGCCTTGATTATCTTCAATAAATCTATGTATGAGAGCTTTGTGGAGAGAGGAATCTGCAGACAGAACACCTGCTATGTTATTCTGTGGAATGTGTGTGTGTCCTTGAATACCCCGAAACGTAAAGGAGGGATAGAACCAGCAATTTCCCAATACCTGTGGATATTTCAGTCGTTTTCAGAAGAAATTGGGCCACCATCTCTGAGCGCTGCATGAACTCAGCATTTATCACTTCCTATAAAAAGAAAAGCAGAAAAGAGAAGGGTCTCTCACCCCAAATGAGGCCAGGGTAAAAGCAACTGCAATATTTTAAGACAGAGTATTTATTGATTTATTTCATAACATTTATGCCCCACTAAATTGTAAAAAACCCCCACAAAGCAGTTGACAAAGAAAAGAAAACAAAAAGATTGTAAAACTGCAAAGCCCCCCATTTTTTTTTAAATATTCAAGCATAAAACCAGTAAAACTAAAAACTAGACGAAAACACACAAGCGTTTGAAATATCTGGGCTGGTTTGTTTAAAAAAAGTTAAAATTTTTCAGCATGCATTGAAAAGGGTACTGTTATGTACTGAGTTGAAAGGATTCAAAATGCATCAGTCTGTTGGTCCTAGAACAATAGGATCCAGAATGCAGCAGTCTGATTGGTCCACAGGAGCCACCCAATCCAGCTCCAGATGGAAGTGAATCCGCAACCTGATTGGCCTACAGGAGAATCCCGGAATTAGCCAATCACGTGGGGCCCATTGTGTAAATAATGTATATAAAGCAGACATTCTGGGGGAACTTCCATTCCTCCTCACTACTATGAGCTGAATAAAGAACATGAAATCCACTCTCGAGTCTCAGGTAAGTTATATATATATAACTTACCCGACATCCACGACAGCTGTGTCCACACTAGGGCATAAATACATGTTCCTGTGGGTCACGGCTTCTGCTGAGCACTACCTCCCTCTTTCCTGTCCCCACTGGTGGGCAGTGCCGGGTGGGAGCTCCTCACACTCTTTGGGGCCCCTTCTCTGCCCTGTGCCCCACGGTGCCAGCCAGGATGTGGTGTGAGTGGCAGGATTTGTCCCAGGAGGACGTGTCGGGTTCCCAGTGGGGTGGGCGTGAAGACACCCTGAGCAGCTGGACCAAACATCTCCCCCACCTGAGCGTGGGGGGGGGGCTAACAGTGTTTTTAATAACCAACAGACAAAGAAATAAGCCACTGCTGAGGTGCAGCCCCAGTTGTGATGCTCAAAGTGGTTATGGTGACGCGTCCACAGCTGCTCCCATTGGCTGGGGGCTGTCTATGATGTCACAAAGGCACCTGTCAGTTGCCTGGCTATAAAGGTGGCCCTCTCCCTCTTCCCAGCACAGACCTCGGTGGGCAGCAGCTGTGGCACTCAGTTCTGGGGGGTCTCCTTCCTCGGGGAGGCAAAATGGCAGGAGGAAGGAGGCACTCATCCTGCAATGGGATGCTGAGGAACAGGCAGAAGGCAAGTTCGCTTGCTGGGTGGGATCGCAGCTTGAAGGCAGCCGATTCCCAGAGTCAGAAGCTGGCTGGTGTCTGGTAACACACCTGGCAGAAGCCGGCAGGTGTTGGTGGCTGGTGGAGTTTGCAGTCAGAAGCCAGCGAGTGCCGTAAGGTGCTGCAGGTGTCAGCTGGCTGAAGGTCACCTTTGGAAGTCAGTTGACAGACGCCGTGTGGATATTCATGACTTGAAGCTGGGTGTGTGAATGCGTCCACAGACATTCTTCACGGGATGGCAGATGGCGTGTGTCTACGAGTGCAAATGGGAGGTTTCGAATGGAGTGTGTCTACGAGTGCAAATGGGAGGTTTCGAATGGAGTGTGTCTGCGCGTGTGAATGGGAGCGTTCGGACGTGGTCCAGGTAAGTAGTGTTGTGGCTGGGAAATAGGTGCTCAGAGGGTGGCAGATGCCATCCTCTGGGCGCAGGGTGAATGGAACCAGTGGATATTCATGGGCAGAAACCAGCAGAAGTTGACAAGGACGTCCGGGGTGAAGTTGCCAGGCAGCAGCCAGTGGAGGGTCTGGCTGAAGCTGCTGGACGGAGGCCATCCCACTCACCATGGTGTTTGCCTTTCAGGAAGCCAGTGAGGTTTTCCCCAAGACCGATCGTGAAAGTAATGAAGAGAACAGCAGGACTCAAGCAAGGAAGTTTATTTTCCTAAATAAATGCCTTTTTCAAAAAAGCAAAACTGTGTCTGACCGGTTTCCTATATAGTGGTACCTCGGGTTACATAGGCTTCAGGTTACAGACTCCGCTAACCCAGAAATATTACCTCGGGTTAAGAACTTTGCTTCAGGATGAGAACAGAAATCGTGCTCCGGCGGCACAGCGGCAGCGGGAGGGCCCATTAGCTAAAGTGGTGCTTCAGGTTAAGAACAGTTTCAGGTTAAGTACGGACCTCCAGATCGAATTAAGTACTTAACCTGAGGTACCACTGTAAAACAAATGCAATGCTAAGTTTCTAAATGCATACATGTTTAGTGTTCTTTCTTGCCCCCTCCCAATGGGGGGGGGGGTTGCAGGTGTTTCTCTAGTTGTTGCCAATGGCTACGATGATGTCAACGTGTAATGGCTACGGTGAAGTCAAAGTTTCTGTGATGTCACAAGCAGACATGGATCGCTGAGAGGAAAAGCTGGAGGGGCAGGGATAGAAAGACAGGGTGAGAAAGGCTAGAGAACTAGATGGCTTTAAAAGAAGACTGGACAAATTCATGGATTCGGTGGGTGCCAGAAGGTGCTGCAGATGTCAGCTTTTTGAAGGTCTCCTTTGGATGTCAGTTGATAGAAGCTGTGTGGAGATTCATGGCTTGAAGCTGGTGTGTTTGTGTGTGTTTATGAATGGAGAGCGGCTGGTGAGCGAATGCGTCCACAGACATTCTTCCTGGGATGGCGTGTGTCTGCGTGTGCGAACAGGAGCCTTCGGACATGGTCAAGGTGAACAGTCCTTGTGTCTGGGAAATGCATGTTCCGTATGTTAAGTCTATTCTGTCAACTTAACATATAGAAGAAGAGAACAAGAAGAACATGCGTTTGAAGAAGACTGGAAAACGTTGACTGAATATATGGGGAATAACTATGTACACATTTCTCGTTGACACTATGCCTGACCTGACACATGTTGACCAACTGATAATTGTGGTTTGATACTGAGCCACTGTCCCCTCCTGCTACTTCCCTTTCCCTGCCCGCAGCTTCCCCCTTTTCTGGCTCTCCTGGGACACCCCCAGGATGACCTTCCTCTTCTGCAGGGGTGAAACCAGGCTTTCTTTCACCCGGGTCAAAAACTCAGTTTGGTACCCTCTCACACACATATTATAGTAGTAGTAGTAGTAGTAGATGATGAAGAAGAAGAAAATGTGATAATGATCAGGCGCATACCAGTGAGTAAGCCCTATTGAACTCAGTGAGACTTATTTCTCAGTGGTAAAGGCTTGTGCTTTAAGGCTCTAAAGAATAAAATAAAATAATAAATACTCCACAAGTTTCCTTGAAAAATTACTAGCTGCTGAACCAAGAAAAGCTCTCGGACCGGGGATATTTATTGATACACAATGCAATCAAAATATGGCTCAAGCAAAAGTGTGGTGCACCCTAAGTTATGTCTATTAATTTAAATGAGAGCTCTGAGTAAAACCTAGTTGGCTACTGTTATGTACTGAGTTGAATAGGATCCAAAATGCAACCTGATTGGTTCGCAGGAGCCACCCAATCCAGCTCCAGTTGGAAGTGAATTCGCAACCTGATTGGCCTACAGGAGAATCCTGGAATTAGCCAATCACGTGGGGCCCATTGTGTAAATAATGTATATAAAGCAGATACCACTGGGGGGACTTTCATTCCTCCTCACCACTATGAGCTGAATAAAGAGCATGAAATCCACACTCGATTCCGAGTCTATTTCAGCTACCGTGAAGTATTTTTTTCTGAAGTCATGTAAAAAGGTCTCAGGGTAAAGAAGCAAGTCTGAGGAGGGCAACCAAAATGGTCAAAGGCCTGGAAACGATGCCTTATGAGGAACGGCTAAGGGAGCTGGGCATGTTTAGCCTGGAGAAGAGGAGGTTAAGGGGTGATATGATAGCCATGTTCAAATATATCAAAGGATGTCACATAGAGGAGGGAGAAAGGTTGTTTTCTGCTGCTCCAGAGAAGCGGGCACAGAGCAATGGATCCAAACTACAAGAAAGAAGATTCCACCTAAACATTAGGAAGAACTTCCTGACAGTAAGAGCTGTTCGACAGTGGAATTTGCTGCCAAGGAGTGTGGTGGAGTCTCCTTCTTTGAAGGTCTTTAAGCAGAGGCTTGACAACCATATGTCAGGAGTGCTCTGATGGTGTTTCCTGCTTGGCAGGGGGTTGGACTCGATGGCCCTTGTGGTCTCTTCCAACTCTAGGATTCTATGATTCTATGAATGTGAATTAGATTTGCAGTGCAGACTGCCTTAATTCACCTTCCTGCCCTGGCGTTTACCATATTTTTTCATGTATAACACGCCCCCACGTATTTTGGGGGACTCCAAATTGAGAAAATGGGGGGGAGATTGTATCCGTGTATAAGATGACCCACAATTTTCTCTTGGGCCCAGAGTCCTCAGCTCCCTTGGCCAGAGCAGCTGCACCTTTAGACATCTCTGACAGTTGCTCAGCAAAGCAGGGAGCTTCAGATCAGGAATGCTGTCCTGCCAACCTCACGGTTCAGGCAAGAGACCCCAAGCGCATAAAATTCAAATCTTTCATACATTTCCCTACATAGAATCCTAGAATTTGGGAGTTGGGTCATCTCAAGTAAAGCATCTATGGCAGATGCCCATCCGACCTCTGCTTAGAAGCCTCCAGAGGAGGAGAGTCCACGTGGAACACATCTGCAGTTACACTGGCTCCGTGTTTATTAATTCTCCCCCCTCTTATCTTCTCAGCAGCAGCAGTTTCTAACCAGCGCCATGCTCTCTGAGCAGTCTCCTGCCCACCTTTCAACCTTTTGCCTTCGTTTCCAGGTTCCCCATTTCAATGGTCACCGAACCACAGATTTAATCACACAGCTGCCACACCACACTGACTTGCCCAAACTTCCTCTTGCAGGCTGACTTTTGAAAACCGCATATTTTTTAAGGTGTAACATTAGCATGCTAATGCAAGTGTTGCCATTTTTTTCGTAATTTTCCACCACTCTCTTTCTCTCTTCCGCTCACTCCATTTCCATGCTGACAAGGACTGAACAGGAACACATGGACTATGCAGAATTAGATAAATTAACAGGAAAGGTTTGAAACCTGCGAGACCAGAGATTCTTAGAAGACTGGAGTAAATATGTGAACTATTTGAAATGTAATTGTAATGAACAGATCACGCTAGTAGGACTGCAATAAGTTCTGTAAGGAGGACGATTTGGAATATTGCAAGAAAGACTACGAGGAGAGTTATTAGTTAATGATAATTAAGAGTAACAGAGAAATTAAGAAATGCAGAATAAGTGATAAAGAATGAAAAATCATCAGAGGAGTTGACGGAAGTCTAGAATATTGTATAAGATAAGAAGTTAAGTTATATGGTTGTTGGAAATGATGTTTAAAAAACCCCAATAAAAATGTGTGTGTGTGTGTGTGTGTGTGTGTGTGTGTGTGTACTGAACAGGAACGCTTTTGCGCCACTCATGTTCCCCCGCCACGGCCATTTGAGGAAGCGCATGGAGCTCTCTGGCCAACAGGGCTCTTGATTCTTCTGAAGGCCTCCTCTCAGCATTCCTGGCTGGCTCTGAGTCCACCTTTCCCATCTTCTTACTCTTCCTGATGCTAAGAGGGAGGCAGACCCCAATGGCTCCAGCACGACCCCCTTCCTCCTCGCAGGAGGTGACTCACCTGGACTTGGCGGCTGGTCCAGGCACTCCTGGAAGGGGATTCCCAGAGCTGCAAGCCTGAACTGCCAGGTGCTGGGAAGAGCTGCAAGAAGGGAGCTTGTCTGTGGGTCAGACACAAACCCAAATCGTGTCTTTTCCCCCAACACACACACAGGGAGAACTCCTATTTCTCCCCAAACCAATGACCCAGAAGCTGCTCTTCTGATGGTGAACACTTGAGTCATCTTTCTCTATGGAATGGTCATATTTTACAACAACATCATAGCTTGCCGGATCGGGCCCATCTAGTCCAGTATCCTGTTCTCAAAGGGGCTGGAGAGTTTCCTGTGGGGAGCCACAAGCAGGATTTTAGCACCAGCAGGGGCAAACTAGATGTTTGCAAATGTGGCCCCCGCCAAAGGCACCCCCCCGACATGCTACTCTGCCTGAACTTTCTTTCGTTTGTCCTGAATCGTTTGGGGGTTTTGATGATTGCAGAGGTATTGCTCAAGACCTGTTTATCAGTGGTGTGCAAGGCTTACTTGGGCAAACACTAGCCTTGTGTAAGACTTCAGTGTTGAACTTTTTAAATAAGAATGGAAATGTCTCCCCCTGCCCCAGCCCCAAAGCACAAGGTGTCAGTTTTGCCCACTGGGAATCATGATAACCTTTGCTCAGAATTCACTAGGGACTAGAATCATAGAATAGAATCATAGAATCATAGAGTTGGAAGAGACCACAAGGGCCATCGAGTCCAACCCCCTGCCAAGCAGGAAACACCATCAGAGCACTCCTGACATATGGTTGTCAAGCCTCTGCTTAAAGACCTCCAAAGAAGGAGACTCCACCACACTCCTTGGCAGCAAATTCCACTGTCGAACAGCTCTTACTGTCAGGAAGTTCTTCCTAATGTTTAGGTGGACTAGGGCCTTGGTAAGGAAATCAGCCCTGAGTGCTCACTGGAAGGACAGATCCTGAAGCTGAGGCTGCAATACTTTGGCCACCTCATGAGAAGAGAAGACTCCCTGGAAAAGACCCTCATGTTGGGAAAGATGGAGGGCACAAGGAGAAGCGGACGACAGAGGATGAGGTGGTTGGACAGTGTTCTCAAAGCTACCAGCATGAGTTTGACCAAACTGCGGGAGGCAGTGGAAGACAGGAGGGCCTGGCGTACTCTGGTCCATGGGGTCGCGAAGAGGCGGACATGACTAAACGACTAAACAACAGGGCCTTGGTAGCCCTGGTCAGTTTAGGTATATGATGTAGGTTTAGCAGGGTCAGTCTGGAAGCTGCATCTGTGTGGGTGGAATGTATAAGAACAGGCTTGCAAACCAGTCTGCTTGTCAGGCAATGGCTTTGGCTGACTACTTAAGAACCATGATTAGCATAATCAAAGAACTGTAGAGTTGAGGGGTCATTTAGTCCAACTGCAATGCAGGAATGCAGTTGCTCTGTGCCATAGAACAGATGGGTACCTCCATCTGGTTTATTTCCACACATAAATCACTACCCACCAGTGAGCTTGACATTGATACCAGGAAAGGTCCGAGAACAGATAATTCATTAGTCAGTCTATGAGAACTTAGAAAAGGATGCTGTGATTACTAAGACCCAACATAGGTTTCTCAGTGATAAGTCATGTCAGATGAACTCAATTTCTTTCTTTTGATGGAGTAACAAGCTTGGTAGATCAGGGGAATGCTGTGGACATAGCGTATCTTGATTTCAGTAAGTTCTTTTGACAAAGTCCTCCATGATATTCTTGCGAGGAAGCTGGTAAAATGTGGGTTGAACGAGGTAACTGTTGGGTGGATGTGTAGCTGGTTGGCGGATTGAACCCAAAGAGGGAGCCAGGGTGGTGTAGTGGTTAGAGTGGTGGACTCGTGATCTGGGGAACCGGGTTCGAGTCTCCGCTCCTCCACATGCAGCTGCTGGGTGACCTTGGGCCAGTCACACTTCTCTGAAGTCTCTCAGCCCCACTCACCTCACAGAGGGTTTGTTGTGAGGGAGGAAGGGAAAGGAGAATGTTAGCCGCTTTGAGACTCCTGAAGGGGAATGAAAGGTGGGATATCAAGTCCAAACTCTCTTCTTCTCCTTAATGGTTCCTTGTCATCCTGGGGCAAAGGGACAAGTGGGGTGCCTGAAAATCACCAGCCCAAAGGAGAGCCTCGCCTGGTGACCAGCACAAACCCCTTTCCCCCTCTGGCTCTTTTTTCCTCGGGTCAAGAGTCTCCAAGAGGTCACCATGGGTGAGCTGCACTTGACCAACCCTGTTCAGGGAAGTTTTTAATGTGCGATGTTTCCTAAATTGAGCCACCACAAATTTAGGAAAGAGGCAGAATACCAGACAGAGCTGAAGTTGATGCATCAAATGGTGAGGAGTTGTGCAACTTCACCCAAAGTGTCAACACCCAAAAGCAGAATTAAAGCAATAGATGGGAGGGCAAATGCTGGACCTCAGTTTCAGTCCTCAGCATCTTTCTGATTGGCTTGGAAGGGTACAAAACAAGCAGAGCTGCTCAAGAGGAGGTCCAGGATTCAGCTAGAAGCACAGAAGAAAGAAGCCGAACTTGCCAACTCTTCAAGAAGGACACAAAGACTTCTGCTGGTCCCAAGAAACAGGGTCAAGGTAAGTCGAGGAGGGGAATTTCTTGCACATAATACCTGAATCCCAGAAAAGAGAGCCCAGCGCCTTATATTAGTCTGAAAGTGAGCCTTCCCTCAGTTTCTTGGAAGCACATTTAAACTCTTGGAGAACTTAAGTTCCCATAGCAGTTAATGAAAAAGATTGAAACTGACTAAAAGCTGACATTCTTTAATTTTGCAATGTTCCTGCAGATAGTCTTTGAATTTCTTCCAATCTTCCTCCATCGACTCTTCTCCCTGGTCACGGATTCTACCAGTCATTTCCGCCAGTTCCATATAGTCCATCAGTTTCATCTGCCATTCCTCCAGTGTGGGAAGCCCTTGTGTCTTCCAATACTTTGCGATCAGTATTCTTGCTGCTGTTGTAGCATACATAAAGAAAGTTCTATCCTTTTTTAACACCAATTGGCCAACTATGCCCAGGAGAAAGGCCTCTGGTTTCTTGGGGAAGGTATATTTAAATACCTTTTTAAATTCATTATATATCATTTCCCAGAAAGCCTTAATCTTTGGGCATGTCCACCAAAGGTGAAAAAATGTACCTTCGGTTTCTTTACATTTCCAACATTTGTTATCGGGCAAATGATAGATTTTTGCAAGCTTGACTGGGGTTATGTACCACCTGTATATCATTTTCATAATATTCTCTCTTAGGGCATTACATGCCGTAAATTTCATACCTGTGGTCCATAACTGTTCCCAGTCAGCGAACATAATGTTGTGTCCAACGTCTTTGTGCCCATTTAATCATAGCCGATTTTACCATTTCATCCTGAGTGTTCCATTTCAGCAGCAAGTTATACATTCTTGACAAATTCTTAGTTTTGGGTTCTAACAGTTCAGTTTCTAATTTTGATTTTTCCACCTGGAAGCCAATTTTCTTGTCCAATTTAAATGCCTCCATTATCTGAAAATAATGAAGCCAGTCTTGCACTTTGTTTTTTTAGTTTTTCAAAACTCTGCAATTTCAATCTATCTCCATCTTGTTCCAAAATTTCCCAATATTTCGGCCATTTGACCTCCATATTGAGCTTTTTCAAGGCTTTCGCTTCCATTGGTGACAGCCATCTTGGAGTTTTGTTTTCTAATAAATCCTTATATCTTATCCAAACATTAAACAGCGCTTTCCTAACAATGTGGTTTTTAAATGCTTTATGTGCTTTGACCTTATCATACCACAGATATGCATGCCATCCAAATACATTGTTAAAACCTTCTAAGTCCAAAATGTCAGTGTTTTCAAGAAGCAGCCAATCTTTCAACCAGCAAAAAGCTGCTGATTCATAATAAAGTTTTATTTCATATTTTACTCTTTGGGGGAAGAGCCATAGCTAGACGACCCTCAGGGTCCCTTCCAACCCTACAATTCTGTGGTTCTAGGATTCAGTGACAGAGCACACAATGCTTTGACCAGACGGTCTGGGGTTCGATTCCCAGCTGGGAGAGGCCCATGTTGTGGAATCCTGGAGTCTGTGTAGACAATGCTGAGCTAGATGGAGCAATCGTACCTGAGCTTGTGTAAGACACCTTCCAGTGCTCCTGTGTCCCCCATGCTGTTCAGGGGGAGCCAGACCCCATGGCTCCAGCAAGCCATCTCTCTCTCATGTGCATAATAATAATTTTATTATTTCTACCCCACCCATCTGGCTGGGTTTCCCCAGCCACTCTGGGTGGCTCCCAACGGAATATTAAAAACACAATAAAACATCAAACATTAAAAGCTTCCGTAAACTGCCTTCAGATGTCTTCTAAAAGTCAGGTAGTTGTTTATTTCCTTGACATCTGGTGGGAGGGTGTTCCACAGGGTGGGCGCCACCACCAAGAAGGCCCTCTGCCTGGTTCCCTGTAACCTCACTTCTCGCAATGAGGTAACCACCAGAAGGCCCTTGGACGCTCCTTCAGGTCTACTGGGCCAAGGCCATTTAGGGCTTTCAAGGTTAGCACCAACGCTTAATTGTGCCCAGAAACGTCCTGGGAGCCAATGTAGGTCTTTTAGGACCGGTGTTATATGGTCTCGGTGGCCGCTCCCAGTCACCAGTCTGGCTGCTGTGTTCTGGATAAGATATATGCCGTCTCTCCCAACTGCAGGATGGTCAACTTCTGGACTCTGCTGCTGGCCCTGACACTCCTGGTAGAGACGGGACAGTCCCAGAGCTACAAATCAATACCTACAGGTAAGAACTGGGGAAGCAGGGATGTCTCTGGGCCAAATCAAAACCTAGATGGTGCCTCCACAAAATGAGGAGTTCCTTTCCTCACCCTCTTGCACAGGCTATATGTTGACATTTTGACACATGGTTATGATAAGGCGATTACCCGGGAGTCACCTCAACCCATTACGCAGGTTTGCCAATTTCCCAACAATCCATTGCAAAACACAAAAGCTGCATTGCTTTGTGGATGCCTCACACTGCCCCACAGGGCCCTGAGACTTGTTTGCCCATTCCCAACAGCAAGGGCTGGCGGACTGGCTGGCTGGGCTCCGTTGTCCGCTTGCTTGCTTGCTTACTCTAAGGCCACCTCTGCTTCTGGTAACCAGCACCCCCTGACCAGCCCCAGAGACACCATT